>NW_024722227.1:21752751-21925976 GCF_018991925.1 Homarus americanus | reverse complement strand
TGGGCCAGGGACAGCGTCTGAGGCAGGGCGGGTGTGCTGGGGTCGGTAGGACGTGGTGCTTGGGGCAGGAAGAGGATCTGGTGTCTGCTTAGAGAAGCAGTGCTGCTCTAGGGTATCTAACCTGCGGTGTAGAGACAGTAGCTGTAGAGCCGATGAGAGCTGCTTCTGAGGATAAGCCAGTCTTCCATGTTGCTTGAAGACTGGGAGAGTGATCTGTTTCTCCTCCATCCTATATGAGTAAGAATCTCCGGGGGTCACCATTTGTGGGGAATGATGTTGGGGTTCGTGTTCACACTCAGGATGGTTGGAGAAAGAAAACTCACAATGTGCTCTCTGTATACATGTTGTATAGGATGTACAATGCAGCTTGGTGCTGGGAAGGCAGCATGGTTACAAGCGTGATGTAAAGAGAGCTGGTTGGTGAGGGTGCTCAGAGGAGGACAGCTTGTGGGTCGCCATGCTCGCCGGCGGGAGAGGACCACCAGGCAGGAGGAGGAGGAGGTGGTGTTGCTGGCTGGTTGGTGTGGTAGAAAGAGGCTGGTCGGTACGATACGAAGTTTGAAGGCGATGCGGAAGATTTACAGGAATAATGTGAAATTGAAGAGAGTGTGTTAAATCGGGCCAACCAGATCGCTTCATCTTCTTATTGGTGTTTGTTTTTGTTCTGCTCCCTTGGGGTCAGACCTTTGTATTAATATTTGTTTATTTTATATAATGCTGCTTATTATTATTATTTTTGTTATTGGAGTTAGTGAGCCCGCCCAGGTCCTTGCAGTAACTGGGAGGGTAGTCACATTTTTTTTTTTTTTTTTTTTTTTTTTTTGGAGGTGTTAGTTAAGAAGGAAGGAATGGAAGGCACACTGTATGGAGAGGCCTGCCAGGTTCTGGGGTGGAGCTGGCTGGTCACTCTCATCTTTATTCCTTAGTAATGTGTTTTATGTAGAAATGTATATTGAGGCAGGAGGTGGTTCAACCATTTCTTCCTGGCTGATATAGCTGGGAGGGTAATCACATTATTATTATTAATATTATTAAGATTTTTTTTTTTTTTTTTTTTTTTTTTTTTGAGTTAGTGAGCCTGCCCAGGTCCTTGTAGCTGGGAGGGTAGTCACATTTTTTTTTTTTTTTACTAAGATAAATGTTAAATGTTAAATGTTAAATGTTAAATGTTAAATATTAGTTATGTTAGTCTAAAGGTACACTGTATGGAGAGGCCTGCCAGGTTCTTGTGGAGCTGGTAGGTCACTCTCATCTTTTATTCTCTCTATTAATGTTTTATATGTATATTGGGGCAGGAGATGGTTCAATTACTTTCTTCCTGGCTGATTTAAACCAACTGTGTTCTTGGAATTCTTCGTTGTCTATATTATTTATCCAGTTTTGATATGTTTCTGTGTTAAGTTTAGTCACTTTTTTCCAAATATTTACAGCTTTGTTGTGTATATCTACATTGATTGCTAAGAGGTTTGCTCTCTTGTGTAGCTGTTCATTATTGATGTGGTCTGTATATTTTATGTTATATATAAATCTAAGGGCCATATTTTGTACTGTTTGTAACCTTTTAATGCACGGTTTACTAAGGGTGTTCAATGGGATGGGTAGGTAGTCCATAATTGATTTGACAAGGGCAATATAAATTTTTCTTTTGTTATTAATGCTAAGGTTCTTAAAGCGTTTTATTTTTGATAATCTTATTCTTGCCTGTCGTTCTTTATCTTTTAAGTATGTTATATATCCTCTTTTTGTTAGTTTTAATCCAAGCATCCTGCCTTCAGTGTCGTATGGGTATAGTTCCTAGTCGACTATTACTGGACTTGTTTTAATCTTGGCTATTGGTATTATCTTGAATTTGTTCTTATTTGTCCTGATTTTCCATTTTTTCTCAAAATCATTTATGTTTTTTATCGCTCTTACCGTGTAGAGTGCGATAAATTGGGTTGATTTTCCTGGGTATGATACTATTTGAGTAATATCATCAGCAAACATTACATATTCGCTAAAGGGGGTAGGTTGAGGTGTGTCTGAAGTATAAATTGTATATAGTGTTGGAGAAAGGCATCCTCCTTGAGGTACTCCACTCTCAAGATTAAACATAGTTCCCATAAAGTTTCCAATTTGAATTTGTGCTCTCCTATCATCTAAATAGTTACACAATATTCTTAGCAAGTATTCGTTAAGTCCCAGTTTTAATATTTTATATTTCAAGCCTAAATGCCAAACTTTATCAAAAGCCTTAGAAACATCCCTTAAAATTATATTGATCTGGTTACCCTTGCTTTTTTCTATTGCAATTATTTCCGTTATTGTAGCTATTGCAGTTAGGGTATTTCTATTGGGCATAAATCCATGTTGTCTGTTGTTAGTTTTCCCATGTTGTGTTAAAAAGGCTATAAGTCTTGAATTTAATATTTTTTCCAAGAGTTCCCGGTAATTTCTAATAAAGATATTGGCCTGTAGTTTAATATTTCCTTATTGTCCTTACCCTCCTTAGGAATAAATATCATTTTAGCATATTTTAGTTTGTCTGGAAAGTAACCAGTTATTAAGCATGCGTTATAAATGTTTAATAGTGTATTTAAAATGTTTTCAGGTAGATTCATGATCATATTTCGTGTAATACCTGTGAGCCCAGGGGCTTTTTCCTTAAATTTCCTCAGACAGTGCATCATTTCTCCCATGGTTATTATTTGATTATTAGGTAATAAGTTATAGTCTATATATTGCCTTGGGGTGATTCTATGTATATGTCTTCCCATTTCTTCATCTATCCTTTCTTCGTGTTCACTATCAAAATCTTCATTTTCCTCATCTGATATTTTAAAAACTTTTACCCATTCCCTTTTGAATGCTGACTCTTGTTCATTTTCCTCGTGCAGTTTTGTTCCATTTTGGTCTTTAATGTATGGTGTTTTTTTGCTTGTTGTGCCCCATCATCTTGTTTATGGAAGTCCAAAATGTTTTTGTGTCTTTAGACTTGTCGGCCGCCATTATAATATCATTCCATTTTTTATTGTTTGCTTCCTTACATGCGTCTCTTAATTTTATCTGTAGTGCTGTCTGCGTCGTATATAGCCATCTGTTACTGCCGTGTCTTTCCATATACCTGTTTATTTCATTGTAATAGGTCTGGATTAATTTAACTTCTTCTGGTAGTCTGTTGTTGGGTAATGTTCTAAAGTGTGAAGTAGGAGTGTGTTTGGTTATAGATGTTTTTATTGCTGAGTGCAGTCTGTCCATTTCTGAGTCTATATCTTCTGTTGTTTTCCCTTGAAGGTTAATCGAGTGGTGATTACTTAAGTCGTCTTTGAAGCTCTCCCAGTCAGTTTTACTCATTTTCAGTCTCTTTTTTATTGGTATCTGTATGGGGCTTGTTGACAGTGTTAGTATAATTGGCAGATGGTCACTGCCTGTAAGAGGTCCCTGTATTATATGGTAATTGAAAAAGGCTTTGTTGTTGGTAAAAATTTTGTCTGGTGTCGATTGTGTATTGTGATTTCTCCAGGTTGGAAAGTTAGGACCCAGATGATTGATTTTCCCTAAATATATTAATTGATTAAGGGCGTTTCCCACGACGTTATTATTTGTATTGTGAAAAATCCTATGTCTGGCGTTAAAGTCTCCTAAGATGTACATCGGATGACTATTGTTAGCCAATTTTAATAGGTCTTCTATAGGTAAGTAGGGTCGTCTCGGTGGGAGATAAGTAGTAGCAATAATTACGTCTCCTTGAGTTGTATTTATTTTTATTGCTAGAAATTCATCCTGGAAGTCATCAATTAGTTTAAATTTTAAGTTTCTTTTAACCGCTATCGCTTCTCCGTCATTTTTCTCGCCCGATTTATTTCTTTGGTTTACATAATAGTTAAAGAGTTTTATGTTGTTGTTTTCTGTCTCACCGTGACTGTTTATTAGTATAATGTCAGGGTCAATTTCTTGATATATATTACTTAGGTTAATTCTCTCGGTCTTCCAGTTTCTTACGTTGTGTTGTATTATTCTTAAAGTTCTTACTGTTTGTCTATTGTCCATTATTTCTTATACTTGGATTGTGACTGTTGAAGTGGAGATCTATCATCCTGTTTCCCGCTTCTGACTCTTCTAAACTCTGACGGGTCTACTATTTTAAAGTCTTTGGTCGTAATCTTTAGTTTGTCCGTAGTAATTAGTGACCAGACATAATCTTCACTTAGGGATTTTTCTTGATATGTCCACTTGTATATCCCTCCTTCACAGTTTTTTTACTATTGTCCCTCCTATTGGTCTCGATGTTGGGATTCCATGTTTTGTTGTAGTGATAACTTTTAATCCCATTTCTTCAGCAGATTCAGGTTGTATATTGTGATCAGTTTCCATCTTATCTTCTCTCCTCCTACTCCTTTGTCTTATAGTCTGTCCTTTTGTTATTTCTATCTTCTCTTTGTCACTTCTAGTCATTTGTCTGGGATCTCTATCAGTTGCTTGTGTTCCTTGTGTATCAGTTGTTGCTCCTTGCTCAAACCTTTGTTCGTCTAGATGTAGTCTTTCTCTCAGTTCGCTTGCATATGTTGCCTGAAATAGTTTTTCGGATTGTGGATTCTCTGGAAATATCATCTCTGGTAGGTTATTCAATTTAAACATTTTCATTAATTCCTCATTGTATGATCCGGGTGCAATGATATTGTGCAAATGTGCATGGATCATACTAATCATTACCTTATCATGTATTGGCTCACTTAGGTTTAATATGGTGGATTCTGGTCTATGAGCCTCTTGGACCGCTCTCTTTGCTATTTCGACGTATGTCGTATCCTTCTTGTCTTGTTCCTTTTTCCTTGTTTCTTGTTCCTTGTACTTTATCATGTGTTTTTTTATTGGGCATGCCATTGCTAACGTCCTATGTCCTATGTCCTATGTCCTATGTGCTGCTCTAGGGTAGATAACCTGCGGTGTAGAGACAGTAGCTGTAGAGCCGATGAGAGCTGCTTCTGTGTGGGGTCACCATTTGTGGGGTATGATGTTGGGGTTCGTGTTCACACTCAGGATGGTTGGAGAAAGAAAACTCACAATGTGCTCTCTGTATACATGTTGTATAGGATGTACAATGCAGCTTGGTGCTGGGAAGGCAGCATGGTTACAAGCGTGATGTAAAGAGAGCTGGTTGGTGAGGGTGCTCAGAGGAGGACAGCTTGTGGGTCGCCATGCTCGCCGGCGGGAGCGAGGACCACCAGGCAGGCGGAGGAGGAGGTGGTGTTGCTGGCTGGTTGGTGTAGGTAGAAAGAGGTTGGTCACCACGAGGTCAGGTCTTAAATAGCGGAGGTAGGCGTGGCTTAGTAGTTGACCTCCGTCATGTAAGGCGGCGCTGGTTGACCTAGACCACGAGGCATGCACTGGGGAATTCGTGGGGTCGGCTAGTCAGTGACAAACAGTGTTTGTAGGGGAGAAATCCACTACAACATATTCTTTTGGTAGCATGGACATTCTTTTGGTAGCATGGTCATTGGTCATTCTTTTAGTAGCATGGTCGAGGGTCTAGGCACATGGGTATGGTAATTCTGGTATCAAGTCACTTGGATGGAAATAAAGGTAAAATACTGTGGAAGAAATGAATACCCCTAAAATACTCTAAGAACAAGTTTATCAATATGAAATCAAAGGGAAAAAATATATTATTAGCATATAACTACCAGGTTCAACTCCTGGGCTTATTGCAGACTCAGTACTTTCTTCTTTACTTATTTTCTTATTTCTTTACCCATCAGTAATTACTCAGATCTTACACTCTTGCTGCACACAACCTTACTGGTGTTACATTACATTACATAGCAGGACCAGTTCCTTGGCCCTACTCACAATACATAGTACAAAGGGGGCAGGGAAAAAACACTTTTATTTGAGTTGCAAGCTGCACTTTTCAGGCATCGTTTGTATGGCTGTAACAAACACCTGTGCAAAATTTCATTCCATTTCATGCATACTTACCCTGCCGCATCGCGAACGACTTTTTGTCAACTTTTAGTGTATACCAAAAATTAGGTGTCATTTAATGTTTTCCAGGATAATGATAAATTTTACATGGGTGACATCGATTTAATTCACATGTTATTTTACAGGTACACCGTATAGAAAATCATTACAAGTTCATATTGAAATTCTTTTTTGTGCGGAACCTTGGCATCATTTTCCTAGACAATAATCTTTGCCTAATATATCCATCTCTCGATTCGTATCCCGTCACTTCAGCGCAAGCTTCAGTCATCACTTTTATGCCTCTCTCGACCGCCTGAGTGCTGTTTGGCCACTTGGGCACCACTAATGATGTCTCAAGAATGTCATTAACCTGTAGATTTGACAGAGAAGCAATGTAAGGAGGCTCAGTCTTGAGTTCATTCCTCCAGTTAATCATGGAATGATAGTTTTTTGCTTGCCACTTTAGTTTCGGAGTCACCACCTTTCTCATGTTGACTACAGGAGGCACATCCTCATTCCCATCTCCATCTTTACCCTCCTCATCAGTATAGTTTAACAAATTCTCGTCAACAGCAGCATCAGAATCTTCCTCCTCCTCTTCAGATCTGCCAGTGCATTCTTCCTTTTGCTGATTCTCCTCTCTAATTTTTCTTATCATTGAGACAGCTTTTTCTCTAACAGTCATGTCCTCATCTGCACACATACCAAGAAGAAGTTGATCTGTGTGGGCGAAGTATGCATTTCTCTGGACAGCCTTCTTCACTATCATCTCCTCCTCACTATTCAGGTGTTTCATATATAGCAGGGACTGGAATACGTTCCTTGAGCCGTGTGTTACGTAAGGGTGTATCTTGATGTAAAACCACATTGGAGCACTGAACTTTATTATTGTAATGACAATTCTTTTCAACTCATGGCTGGGTCTTGATGTTGCTACATACAGCCTGAGGATTCTACTCCATAAGGTGTTCCACCTTGACACACAGGGAGGACCTGGCTCAATAGCAGCCAAGTCATCTTCAACAACACCTGTGATAACTCCTTTACAAATCCTATACAGGTATTTCTGATCCCAGGACAGATCTTTCTCCACTTCATCATTAAACACAGTGAAATCAGGGAAACTGACTGGCTGGAAGGCGACAACTGGAAGCTCAGACAAAGACTCCTTGATCTGCTTTCCAATGGGACCACGCCAATGCTCAGGACCACTTGGTTTACCATCATAGTGATAAAAAACTGCGCGGAAAGGCAGCTCATTTCCGTGAAGCTGACATATGAAATAATGGAGCGGGTGACCAAGTAACATTTCAAGATGATGAATGACTCCATTTTCTGATCCTACATTTACATTGGTTCCATCACAACCAACACACACAAAGGGCTGCTGGGTTAGATTTTTCTCCACCAGAAACTCGTGAATAGTTTTTCCAATCTGCTTTCCGTGTCCAGTCTTGGGAGTCACATGTGTGAGATATTCATTGCCAGGCTCAACCATGATGACATAATGATCTTTCACCATCATCCTCGAACTTCATTTCTCGGTCTTCTCATTCTTTATCATCACACGAGTGGCGGTCTTCCCTACATTACAGTACAGTAACACAACATTGAGAAATGAAATGAGAAAAGGCTGATAATCAATATAGACATAGCACCATACTCATCTGCAACAAGACAACTTAAATGAAATAAGAGATATGAAAAAAAGTTGATAAACACTGAACAGAACATTGCACCGCCACAGCGGCTGTTTGGCTAGTACTGTAGGTAAATTTAAAAACTTCAGTAGAAAATGCGGCAGACTAAACCTCGACATATCAGCTTCAAATTTGGCATGGAGTCTTAGATATGTATAAGGAACAATGCCTGAAGAGTGCAGCTTTGAGCAAAATTTCACTGCCCCCTACACGCATGTAGACTGGACCAACACCCACCAGTGTCTTCGAATCTGGTTCGACCAGAAATTCACCTTCAAGCCGCAACTCGAGGCACAGGACGAAGAGCAGACACAATATAATGAGGTCGCTCACCAGCACAACCGCAGGAGCGAACATACACGTGCTCAAAGCCTACTACATGGCCGCCACCAGATCGCTGGTAAATTACAGTGCTCCAGCACTCATTGGACTGAGAGAAGACCAGAAAGCTAAGCTAGAAGTTATCCAAAATAATGCTCTCAGGACCATGCTTGGAGCACACTTGTGGACCAGAATTTGAAATTTGCAAATGGAAACTGAACTACCACCGCTGGCAGTGCGAGTCAAACAGGTGACAGCCCGTCTCCTCGCCAAAATCTGTAGATCAGATAAGCCCACAGCTGCTAAAACGCGAATCAGTGCCTCCCTCCACCTCGACCACAGAGTGCGAGTGGCCACCTGGTCGCACGAGGCAAGCGAGGTCATAAGGCACCTGCATCCGACACAGGGATTATGTAGTTCCACCACCATGGAGCCCTCCACCAGCCACATTCAAAATCACCGAACTAGGTGATAACACAGGCAATCTCCAGAAAAAGGACCTCAAAAGAATAACTCAAAAGCCATAGCCACTGAGACACCGGCTGATGCAGCATCATACTTCACAGACGGCATGGTGGACCCAAAACATCATAAATCCGGAGCGGCCTTCTACACCGAAAGTCAGACCCTCCTATGGAGACTTTCTAATGACTGCTTCATCCTACAAACAGAGTTGGCAGCAATCTCCAACTCCCTACAACACGCTGCAACACAACACAACAAGTTCATCATAATTCACATGGACTCAAAAAAGGCCATGCAGGCGCTGCAACACAGTTAACCAAGAGACAACGTCCACATCATAACCTCGATCCTCACATAGCTACAGGACTTTCAAAGACAAAATCGCCCAGTCGTCTTACACTGAATTCCCAGTCATGTAGGGGTCGGGGGAAATGACATGGCAGACGCAGCAACCAAGGCAGCCACACGTTCTAGAAGCATACACATTCAAGTTCCAGCATGCGTGCAACAGATCAAGAACCACCTCAGAAAGACTATCAAGCTCCACATCCAAAAGAGCTTCCTTGACGCATTCAAAGTTGGTTCCCAATCAGCCAAACAGTACCTGGTGGCTACAAAAGAGGAACCACCATTTGCGGACAAGAAAACACCAAGACAAACCCAAGTTAGCTTTCATCGACTACGACTAGGGTACAAGTGCACCTGGCAGACGATCGGAAATGTCGTCAGGGAATGCACCTACTGTCAGGAGCCAGCAGCCAACCCAGTGGAACACAATCTCCTTGACTGCGAAGTCACACAAAGTCTCCGAAACAGAATTCGAAACTTCCAAGAAGAACACACAACAGCAACGGTCACTCTAACCCGAAAGGCCCAAACGAACCACATTCACCAACTTCTCCGGGTCATCATACGATACCCACCACCCAGATAGCTTAGGAAGTATCCTCCTCCAGCAAGTGCGGACCCCCAGTTCGGAAGGCGCGCCATTCCGAAACTGACCACGTCCAAGAGGGGGGGTAAGCGTTCACTGACCGAGGGTCTGCTCACACTTGCAAACCTGCAGTATCCTTTCATATCTGCAGGTAGGACAACCTCCATCCCTAATCCCAAATCCGGTCTGGCTGCTCCAAGAGCTACAGCTGGAACCACCAAACGGGCCGCCTACAGGCAAAGGCCCGTGTCGGACTACGGTCCGACAATCTCAACTACAACAACAGCCGTGAAGGGCTTCGGAATGGGCTGTATATCTGCCTTTTTTCATTCCGGTGGAAGTCTCTGTGTTATCCACGAAGCATTGATGACTTGTAGCAAATCCTCGTGCCCGGCTTCTCCGGCATGGGAAAGCATAGAGTAGATTATCCTGTTTTGCCCTTGGTGCTGTGTCCTTGCCTCGTTTTATCGACTTCTGGAGATTTTGCTGGTTGAAGGGTCTGTCGGTTTCATTTTCAACATTACTGGCCTCTTCGATCACCTGGAGTCCGGTCTGTCCCAGACGCCGTTGTGTTTCCTCCGCATGTCATGGGTGGTTTTTCGTTGCTGCTCGGTCGGAGAAGAGTTTTGCAAGTCTCTCGGATTCCTCTTCTGGGTTGGGATGGGTTGGTGGTGGTGGTGTTGCCTTCCCAGATGCCCTTCGGATCTGTGGCCCACATTTTGCCGAGGGAGGTGTGCTCGTTCAGTTCGGATCACCACTTGAGCCGGTTTGCCCTTCTGATTTCTTCCTTCTCTTCCCTGGTGTTTTGACTATGTCTTGCAGGAGATGTCTGTTTGTGTTCGTGGGATGTCTTCTGTAGTTTCTTCGGGCCATGTTCACTCTGTGGTTGAGTTCTTTCACCCTGGGACAGTAGTACCAATAATCCTTGTACTGTCTTGATGTAGGCTTTGTTTTTGGAATAGCCTCTTCTACCGCTTGGTGAAAGGCCTCGACCAATTGTTGGTGGAGGGTTTTCTCGTCCACGGGTGCTGCACCAGCCGGCTGTGATTTGGTGCGCCACTTAGCCAGGTGTTTCCTTTAGAGTTCCCAGTCCGCTTTTTGGGTATTGTAAATCCATCTCGGCGGGGTTGGAGTGGTGATTTTGTTTACCTTCAGTATTGTTAGGGTGGGAAAGTGGTCGCTGGTCAGCGTGGGGTGTAGCTGCCAGGAGGCCAAAGGCTGTAGTGCACTGGAGACGAAGGTTAGATCTAGCCTTTCTCCCCTAATGTGGGTGGGCTCTCCGGTGTTTAGGAGGGCGATCTCGGGTGTGTCCTGAAAGGTGGTGTATAGGTGTAGGCAGTCTTCATTTGTGGGGCTTACCGAGCTTAGAAAGTGATGATGTGCATTGAAATCCCCTCCTGTATGAGTGTGGCGTGGTCAGCGGCCGAAGAGAATAATTGAGTCACCTCAAGTGAGCCCATTGGGTTCTTGTTGATGTTGTGGACAGTTATTTCCCGTTCTTGGAGTGTTACTTTGACGGCCTGTCTCAATGTTTTCCCCACATGGCAAATGCGGCATGACCTCGGAGGAGGGTATGCTCGACTTGACCAAGATCATACATCCTCTTGTCGACGCCAGCATGAAATGACTCCTGTATGTCTTGTAGCCACTGAATTTGAAACAGTGGTGTTCTTGTAGGAGTGTTTCTTGCAGCAATATAATGTCAAGCTTGTCCTTGGCTGCTGCTTCTTGCAGGAGGTGTTTCTTGTTTTTGATGCCCTGAGCATTCCATGAAAGGATGTTCTGGGTGCTGGTGTTTTCCACCACTGTTTCATCGGGGACTTCTCATGGTCCTCGATGGATATGTTCAGGTCTGATTTCGATTGGATCAGGTTCATATCTTCTTGTTCTATGGTGGTTTTTGCCTTCTAGACCGTAGTTAGGTTCAGGGGAGCTGAAACGTCCAGTTTCTTTCTGGGAGCTGACGGTATCATTTGTTCCCTGGTGGCCTTTTTCGGTGTAGAGTGTACCTCGGTTGTCACTCGTGTGGGGGCAGGCATGGTGTCTTCCACTGAGGTGGCTGGAGCTTTGGCGACTTGCCCGAGGACACTCCCCATGAGCATTTGGAGCTGTGTAGGTAGATCTTGTGGCCCAGTAGTCCGGCTAGGCCCTCCTCGAAGGTTGTCAGTACCTTGGCTAGGTGTGATAAGTGTATCGTTCTTTCTGGTGCTTTGGTGAGTGCTTTTTTGGTCTTTTTCGTAGTTGCTGTCGTTGTCTGCTGCTTGGGGGGCTGAGGTGTGGCCGTAGGGAGGTCAGGAAACTGGGCTGCACTTTTGGTGTTGACCGGTTGAGGGGGTTAGGTTTGTTGTTTTTACCTTTGGGTTCCTCCCACGAAGGTACTTGGTGGGGCTGGTTTGCAAGCGGTGGGGGCCTGTCTTGCTGATGGTCGGTTTGCTTGGACCCTCTTTGTCCTCTCGGAGCATCCAGGGTTCCAGGTGTGGTGTTTGACCCCGTAGTTGGCACACAGCAAGTGCGGACCCCAGTTCGGGGGGGGGGGGCGCCACTCCGAAACTGACCACGTCCAGGAGTGGTTGTTGGTGGTAAGCGTTCACTGACCGAGGGTCTGCTGACACTTGCAAACCTGCAGCATCCTTTCATATCTGCAGGTAGGACAACCTCCATCCCCAATCAAAAATCCGGTCTGGCTGCTGCAAGAGCTACAGTCGGAACCACCAACGTGCCGCCTACAGGCGAAGGCCCGTGTCGGACTACGGTCCGACAATCTCAACAACAACAACACTAGCCGTGAAGGTCATTCTACTTAACGCTCTCAAACCAAGAAGACCTTTCAAAAAGCTCCTCACCACATAGCAATCTCTCTCTCTCTCTCTCTCTCTCTCTCTCTCTATATATATATATATATATATATATATATATATATATATATATATATATATATATATATATATATATATATATATATATAGATAGAGAGTTAGCGCACACACACACACACATATATATATATATATATATATATATATATATATATATATATATATATATATATATATATATATATATATATATATATATATATATGAGCCCATGACTGTTCCCCGGTCACAGTCAAGTCAGCCTGAACTGCAGGGTGAGGTGTTGAATGTATGTAGAAGTCCGCGTGCTTTATTAGGCTAATGATATATATATATATATATATATATATATATATATATATATATATATATATATATATATATATATATATATATATATATATATATATATATATGCTGATAACCACAAGGAAAGAAGAAAACACGAAGTTCCCAAGCGCTTTCGTGTAATTCACATCTTCAGGGGTGAGTACAGACTAGAGAGAGAAATACAAATCAAGGTGTATATATACAGAGAAGGGTGAGACCAGGTCCACAATGGTCAGGTATTAGGTAATGACCCTACTAATCTTAAAATAGCACACAACGGTTGGTGGTCAGGTCAGATGGTCAGGTGACCCGGCCTTCTCACCTGGTCACAAATCTTCTTAATTACAAAATTGTCCAGCTTGTACATGCCGTTACTCTCCCTCGGCAACTCAACGCCTGCATGTCTGTGGTACGAGATGCGGAGACTGAACTCCTGCCACACAGACAGGCTTCCTGACACTATCCTGCGCTAACTTCACACTCAGAAGCTCCCTGCAAAAGTTCGTCTCGCCCTCTCAGCATTGGACTACTCTACTACCTCGGCGACCTTTGCAGCCACGGCAGACAGAGTATTCCACGAATACACCGCTGTGTGCCATGCTGCTGCGAACTACTCAGTGGCCACACCATCACCTAGCTCCGGTCTCGTCAACCAGATCAACACTCCTCAGAGAAGTAGTATCCCACCAGACAGACAGGACATTAGGGACCTGTTACAATCTCTACACCGCAGGATGGACACCTTCGAGCAGCTCTATTTCTCCAAGCCTGCTGCTGCTCTTTCCCCTGCCCCACGCACTATGTCCCACCGACCCCGACATCCCCGTCCTACTTCAGACGCCGCCGCCTGCTCCTAGCACAGTGCACCTACCCTCTGTTGGTACCATCAACGTTTTGGTGTTGACGCTGTGAGGCTCCCTGCAACTACACGAGGAAGCAGCATCGATTAGGATTGGTAGACGCCACAACCTCCGTCACTTCAGGCGTCTCACTGCTGAATATCACCGACCGCATCTCCGGCAAGAAATTCCTCGTTGATACTGGAACATCAGTCAGCATCATCCCTCCTTCACCACGAGACACATGGTTCCAAAGCCATCATCCAACGACTGGAGGATATGTGGTGACTATAGAGCCCTGAACCTCGTCACCAAACCTAACAGATACCCTATTCTGCATGTCCAGGACTTCCACCACAAACTCCACGATAAGGTTATCTTCTCAAAAATCGACTTGAAGAGTGCCTTCCATGAGATTCCAGTGGCACCTGCAGATATCCAGAAGACTGCCTTCACCACTCCGTTCAGTCTCTTCGAGTATGCCTACATGAGTTTTGGATTACGCAATGCAGCTCAGACCGTCCAGAGGTACATGGACCACATGCTTCGCGACCTCGACTTTGTCACTGTTTACAGAGACGAAATTCTTGTTGCATCTCCGACACCTGCCGAGCATCATCACCACCTACAGCTCCTTCTCCAACGCCTGCAGAACAACAACATGAAAGTTCGTAACGCCAAATGCGTCTTCGAAGCTCCCTCCATCGACTTCCTCGGTCACAGAGTCTCGTCGAGCGGCATCCAACCCCTACCACAGATGGTAACTGCCATCAAGGAGTTCCCCAAACCTGAAACAGCGAAGAAGCTCTGAGAATTCCTGGGTTTAGTCAACGACTACCACAGCTTCATTGCCCAGGCTACTAACATCCTCGCTCCTCTCCACGATCTTCTCAAGGGACTCCCCAAGACACCTCACAAGCCTCTCATATGGACTCCAGAGGCTTTTACAGCATTCACCACTATCAAGCAGCACATCAGATGCCTTACCCTGCTGGCTCACCCTGCCCCCAACTCCCGGACCACTCTCACAACAGACACTTCTTCTACTGCCGTGGGTGCCGTCTTACAACAGGAGATCAACGGAACCCTCATGCCCATTGCCTTCTTCTCACAGCGGCTTCAACCACCTCAATGTAGGTACAGCGTCTTCGATCGAGAGCTCCTGGCCATATATCTTGCTGTCAAGCATTTCCAGCACTTCCTCGAGGCCCGTCAGTTCACCATCTTCACTGATCACAAGCCCCTCGTCCACGCCTTTGCTTCAGCCTCCCAGACACATACACTTCGTGTTCTTTACCACTTGGCTTACATCTCGGAGTTCACCAGCGGCTTCCAGCACATCAAGGGCAGCCACAACGAGATCGCCCACACCCTCTCTCGTTGTATATCCAGCATTCTTCCCTCATCTTCACCCATGGATTACAGACAGCTCGCCGTAGCTCAAGAGAGCGACGAAGACCTTGCAGCATACAAGACATCTCCCTCAGCTCTCGCCCTCCAAGAACTCTCTGTTCCCGGCACGAACATCAAGTTGTGGTGCGACATGTCCTGTGGGCAGCCTAGACAATTCGTGCCTCACATCCACTGCCGCGCCATCTTCGACCGCATTCATGGTCTCAGCCACCCAGGTGAACGGGCCTCCCAGCGCCTTTTCACGCAACATGTCGTCTGGCCCGGCATCAAGGCTGATACTCGGAAATGGGCTGCCCAGTGCCTGGCCTGCCAGTCCTCTAAGATACATCGACACACACGGGCTCCCTTAGAAAGTTTTCCTGTACCCAAAGGACGCTTCCAGGTAGTGCACCTCGACATCGTGGGACCTCTTCCAGCATCCTGCGGCAACATCTATATCTTCACCTGCATTGACCGTTTCACCAGGTGGACAGAAGCCATTCCCATGCCTAATGCTACAACAGAGTCATCCGTTCGCGCCTTCCTGTCTGGTTGGTTTTCCAGTTTCGGTCCTCCCACGACTGTCATCACTGAGCGAGGAGCCCAGTTTGAGTTACAACTCTGGCATAGTCCCCTACAGTTCCTCGGCACTTCCAGACACCGCACTACTGCTTACCACCCTCAATCCCACGGCATGGTAGAGTGGGTTCATCGGCAGCTGAAGGACACCATCATGGCACAGCACGACCCCTACAGCTGGACGGATGCTCTACCCTTAGTGCTCCTTGGCATCCGCACATCACACAAAGAGGACATGGACTGCAGTCCAGCAGATCTCACCTTAGGCGAGCCCCTTCGCCTACCCGGGGATTTCTCACTAGCTCCTAACCTTGATCACTTCACTCCTTCTGCCTGTCACGACCTACTGCAAACACTACGACAAGCCTTCCCATCGCTCTGAACACATCCCTCCTGCACTACTCAACGCCGAGTATATCTTCGTCGAGTGCGATGGTCACCGCAACCCACTTCAACGCCCCTACGACGGACCCTTCCCGGTTTTTGCACGGCCAGCGAAGTTCCTGACGATCATTCGCAATGGCACACACGACACCGGCAGCATAGATCGAGTGAAGCCGGCCACCTTACCCGGCTTACCCAGCCTCGCCGTGAAGGTCATTCTACTCAGCGCTCTCAAATCAACAAGACTTCTCAACAAGCTCTTCACCACACAGCAACTCCCTAGCACTGCCCTGTACATACTAAAAAAAAATAATATTAATAAAATATATATATATATATATATATATATATATATATATATATATATATATATATATATATATATATATATATATATATATATATATATATATATAAAATCAACGACCTCACCAGCCAGGAATCGAACCCTCGACTTAATGGGTGGGACTAGGGAACGCTACCGACCAACCCAAAAGGACACTAAAAGCAATCCTAGACTCTGTTATATTTCACACAAAGCCTGTTCATGGAGCTGATGGCGCCGTGAACCTCATTGGGAACTGCCCGTGACTCGTATGTGGTGTCAGTAGCATTTTACCGAATCCAGCTGGTATGAAACACGAGGTACCATATATATACTTCATCCGGGAACTTATATTCATACTTAGAAGAATTATACTGGACTTGTAAAAGAACTATGCAGGTACAGATACCTACCCAGTATTTGCCAACAGCGCATTACAAAAGACGTGACCGACTGTCCAAGCGGCTAACGAGCTTTTCAGTGGTGAAGCAAATAAAAATAAAAAGTAAAAGTATGATTCCCATGTGGTGACTGTATCATAACTTTCACTTTTACTTTTATCCTCTTCACCACTGATCGGCTCGTTAGCCGCTTGGGATATCGGTCACGTCTCTGTTACGCACTGTTGGCAAGTACTGGGCATGCACCGGCTCCTGAATGTACCTGGACCCGCTCCATTGTTGGTCAAGTCTTGTCTTGAAAGAGCTCACACTCGGTGCTGTCACAACACTTCCTGGTAGATTGTTCCAAGAGTTCACAACTCCCACTCCGAAAAAGTTTGCCCTCACAGTTTTCTGGACTTGCGGCATCTTCAATCTTGAGCTGTGACCCCTTGTGGGGCGAGCGTCCGCCAGCTCCAACTTAAGGACACTCGACTGAGTAGTGCCCCTGGAGATGCTTGTACACCTCAATTAGGTCACCCCTTGCCCGTCTGTAGCATAAGCTAGGCAAGTTCAGGCGCTCCAATCTCTCAGGGTAGCTGAGGTGCCGAAGTGCAGGCCCCCCTTTGAACATTTTCAACCAACTGACAGTACCTAGCATATCTCGGGGACCAGACGAGGTGACAGTACTCCAGATGGGGAAGCACTTCACTCTTGAAGTTCGTTACGAGGGAAGGACCGTCTAGATATCTGAACGACCTTCTTATAAGACCCAATAATTTATTTTCCTGATTTACCTTCTTCTCGCAATGGCCCGAGAACTTCAGCTCATTGTCAACATACACACCTAGGTCCTTCTCACATTGTCTCAAATAGTGCAGTTTCTTCATCCTGTTTTGACATATGATATGCTTCCTTACCGTTGGTACGCCCCAGGTGCATCCTCTTACACTTCGTGACATTGAATCTCAGCAGCCATCTCTTCGACCATTCTTGGAGCCCACAGAGGTCCTTCTGCAGCTCTTCACAGTCCTATTGGTTCTTGATTTCCCGAAATAATTTGGCCTCATCGGCAAACATTTGTATGGAGGAGTGTACAACGTCAGGTATGTCATTTATGAAACAAACTAACAACAGCGGGCCCAATACACTCCCCTGTGGTAAACCCGCTTGTGACAGGTACGGATGATGATTTCGTACCATTATCACCACACACTGCTTGCGGTCATGTAGAAAGTCTTCTATCCACGCTAGGACATTTCCCCGAATTCCATACCCTTCCAGTTTTATTTTCAGCCTTTCGTGGGGTACACTGTCGAAAGCCTTGGCAAAATCTGGGTAAATATTATTGATATTACCACCCAGTTCCAGAATATGGGTCGAAATATCCATTACCTTGAGCAATTGTGTTTAGCAGGAGCGGCCCGGCATAAAACCGTGTTGGCAATGCTTTTCAAGGTTGTTTCGTAGTAGATGTTCTATTGCGGCATCTCTGATAATACTCTCAAGTACTTTACATATTATGCTGGTCAGGCTCACCGGTCTATAGTTATTCGTGAAGTGACGATCGCCCTTCTTGAAGATAGGACTCACATAAGCCACTTTCCATTCACTGGGGACCTTTTGTTCATCCAGGCATTTACAAAACAGGATCTTCAGAGAACCCAGTGTGTCATAAAACCCACTGCTATCAGAAGAGAACCCAATGTGTCATAAGACCCACCGCCATCAGAAGGGAACCCAGTGTGTCATAAGACCCACTGCCACCAGAAGACAACCCAGTGTACCAGTGTACCACAACACCCACTGCCGGCCGTCAGGAGAGAATCCAATTTGCCCGTCAGTTCACCAGGCCACAGCAGGTGATGGGCACCTCAGTACAGCCCTAAAGCTCCGCTGTTGACCATAGATCAGTTATCAGATGGTGGCCTCCTGATGACACTCACAGTCAGATATGAACGTGATAGTGGGGTACAGTGGCCACACCAGTGATAAGGACCTATAGCAGAAGAGGCGAGGAACTCTTGCTTCAGGCTACAATGCTATCATAGTCACCATCCCCGAGGTCAAATAAATTACTGGGCTTCAATCTAGCACATTAGCTGGAGATGAACTATAATGAATGCCGAATCGTCCAATCGCTGGTGTTAGAGCTACTGTACCAACTGGCTCTTCACTGCCAGCAAATAACAAGATAATTCATGCTTAGTTATCATACTCAGTAAATAAATCTATTTATATATATAAATCTCTCTCTCTCTCTCTCTCTCTCTTCTCTCTCTCTCTCTCTCTCTCTCTCTGTATGTATATATATATATATATATATATATATATATATATATATATATATATATATATATATATATATATATATATATATATATATATATATATATTGTTATGCCGTCTCTTAATTTACTTTAATATCCAGGTTTTAGGCGTAACCAAACAAAAAGAAAAGTGAAGTAAATCAAAAGGGAATAAAAATAAATAAAGTAAACCTTTAAGAATTTAATTAAATTAAATATTAACACAATAAAGAGCCTCGTAGGCTGTCACAACAAATTGATTCACTATCGAAACTTTTAAGACACAAATGATACTAAAACATCGAAACATCAAAAAAATAAAAATAAAGCATTGGATTACGTTAACACTGCATAAACATATAAAATAACTAACACTGAAATTAACTATGGTGAAACTACACTGAATTACTTAAATGTAACTAAGCAAGCACTGATGGACACATAAGAGACATGAATAGGTACTCACATAGATATACCACATTGGTGGCGACAGGAACAACACATAAATAAATTAAAGTATAAGTAACAGGTGACGGGAGTCACTCAAAAGAAGGTGAACTGAATGACAAGAGGACTGGACTGCCCTCTGTCTGCGGTGGAGTACCATATATAGGGTCGGCTCCCGCCAATGCGAAAAGCAGGTGAAACATGAGTCGCTTAACGATGCAGATGGTCGTTAGAGAAACAAAGAATGCTTGTTACAATACTAAATGAAGAAATAAGATGGGTTTGAACAAATAATAACAGTTAAAACCTTAACAGCACAGGGAGGTGACTAGATTATATAATAGTAAATATAACACATCATTACAGGAATAATATGGAACAACATGGAAGTATGCTATAAAAATTAATAGAAAAAATACTACACGGTCGTAACACTTCCCCCCATAAAATAAAATTTTTGCTTTCATAAATTTTGATATGACATAAGTGTTCATTCTGTGGGTCTAGATAACAGATCGGCCAGCACATTGTCTGAACCCTTAACATGTGTAACATGTAATTTATAGTTCTGAAGGAACAAACTCCAGCGAATTAATCTCTGTTTTTTTAACTTGAATGTTTTGAGAAACTGCAATGGTTTGTGATCTGTATAAATTACAATAGGCCTACTTGGTAATAAATAATAACTGAAATGTTGCAAAGCTAGGATAATTGACAGCAATTCTTTTTCCACTGTACCATAGCGGGTTTGAGCTGGATTGAATTTTTTACTATAAAATGCTACTGGGTGGTCTACACTGTCATCATCCTCTTGCAACAGGGCAGAACCTGCAGCAAGATCACTAGCATCACAGGCTAGCTTGAAAGGCTTAGAAAAATTAGGGGCGCTCAAAATAGGGTATGAGCATAATACATTTTTCAAGCTTTGAAAAGAATCTTGACACCTTGACGTCCAACAAAAAATATTACCCTTCTTCAACAAATCAGTAAGGGGTAGTGCCAACTCGGCAAAATTACAAATATATCTCCGGTAATAACCAACACAACCCAAAAATCTGTGGACTTGTCGTTTGTTACATGGAACAGGCATTTGAGAAATAGTCTCATACCTTTCTGTGGGAGGAGCAAGTTTCCCCAACTCAATTACATGTCCCAGATACAAAAGTTGAGCACAAATAAATTCTGACTTAGCAAAGTTTATAACAAGCCCTACATTTTCTACTTCAGTGAAGAGAGCGTCTAGCTGACATAAATGGTCTGACCAAGTGTCAGAAAAAATTACAACATTATCTAAATATACTACACAACCAGGCAAATTGGCCGTGACTTGCGACATCAGCCTTTGAAAGGTGGCAGGGGCATTGCAAAACCCGAAAGGCATAACATTAAATTTATAGGTCTTACCTAATGTCACAAAACTGGAGATGTCTTTAGCACGACGGGTCAATGGTGCTTGCCAAAACCGTTGAAGGCAATCAATCTTAGAGAGGAACTTGGCGCTCCCGCTTGCTTCGATGCAGTCGTCGACTCTTGGTAGAGGGAAGCTGTCCTTGCTGGTGACGGCGTTGACCTTGCGTAAGTCGATGCAGAATCGAAGATTGCCGTCCTTCTTCGGTACGAGAGTGACTGGTGAGCACCACTGGCTGGTCGCTGGTTCAATGATGCCCATGGACTCCTTGTTGGCCAACTCCTGTTTCACTTCCTCCACCTGGCTCGGATGGATACGGTAGGGAGCCTGCTTGATAGGCTTAGCAGAACCAACATCAATATCATGCACCACGGCAGTGGTACAGCCAGGCCTGTCTTGGAAGACAAGAGGATGTTGTTGGATGGCGGCCAGCACGTCAGCTTTCTGGTGTCCCGGTAGATGCTGTAGCTTCTCCTGCAACTCCACGGAGTTGGACTGCCAAACCCTGACTGATGACAGGGCGAGTGGACTTGCCCCTTCTTCTTCCTCTTCTTTCTCACCGTCTACCGAGAAAGTGTCAACGGCACACACGGGAACTTGATCATCAACAACAGCTGGGGGTGCTGGGCGTGTGTGGTACAGCTTGATGGTGTTGACGTGACATAAGCGCTGTAGTCGGCGCCTGTCAGGGGTAGAGATAATATAATTTGTGGGGCTTACCTTCTTCACCACTCTATATGGCCCACTGAACTTCGCATGGAGCGGCTGTCCATGTCTCGGCAAGAGAATGAGAACTTGATCTCCTATCTGGAACACTCTGTGTCTGGCACGCTTGTCGTACCATGTCTTGGTCTTGGACTACGACTGCTGTAAGTGGTCTGCGGCAAGGCTCCAACATTTTAGAAGCTTCTCTCTAACATCTCCTACTAAACTTAATACACTAATGCTCTCTTCAGTACGACCTAACAATCTATCTCTAACTATGTGCAAAGGACCTCTTAGTTGATGAGCGAACAGTAGAAGTATGAGAAACAAAATGGATGATATTAGGGCCTTAGCAGTAACTTTCCTAAGAGGTACAGCATGCAAGTACCTAGTGGAGGTATCAATGACTGTAAATAAATATTCAAACCCACTAGAACTTTTAGGCAGAGGGCCTACAATGTCACACTGTACTGTTGTAAAGGGCTCAGGTACGTGAGGTACTCTTACAAGTGGAAAAGGTGGAATAGCCTGATTGGCTTTGCCTACCTTTTGACAAAAATGACAGTACTTACAATATTTAGTGACATCTCTCCTCATACCTGGCCAATAGAACTTTCTGGCCAGCCTGTTGAACGTCTTTCGGACACCTTGATGTCCAGAAAAGCGACCGTCATGGGCCAGAGCTAGAACATGTCTGTAAGTGTGTGGGAGAACTATTTGAGTGACAGACGCCCAGTCCGCGTCTTCCTCTGACATAGTCGGTGGGAGCCAGCGGCGGCACAAAACACAGTCTTGACTGAAATATCTCGTGGTAGGGCCTGAATCATTGGCAGAATCGGACACCTGGTCAAACAAGAGCCGTAATGAATCGTCTCGCTCTTGCGCAGCTATTAAAGCAACTCTCCCGGTCACAACATTAACTGCGGAAGAAATGTCTTGGGAAGCAATTGGGTTAGCAAAAAGTCATTCTAAGGACAGTGAATCATCTACATCAGGAGTTACATTATGATCATTAGTCATTGACATAGAACGAGTCACAGCACACAAAGGGAAAACACCGGGCATATCATCTTCAAGCTGTTGCAGCAAATCGTTACCGAGTATGAGGTCCACCCTAGCAACAAGGAGACTTACAAGTACCAAAACAGGCAGCTCGTGCACACAGGCTACGTTTAGCTATCCCTGAAAAACCAAAGGAGCTGCACCTTTACCCCAAAGGGCGCCCAAAACGACGCATTTGTCAGTCTTCCTCGCCGCAACAACACCCTCTTTGATGAGAGTTTGGAGACAACCCGAGTCTCTCAAAACAGTGACTGGTGTTTCGACACCATCAAATTCTACCGTGCCTTGTGACAAAAAGGGACGAAAGGTACCAACGTCTGGGTCCTTCGCAAAACTCTCCTGGAAAAGGTCAAAGTCTCGTGAGGCGAGAACCGGAACTGCAACCTCTCGTGCTTTACCTTATTTGGCTGCAGCCTTGTCCAACAAAAATCCGCCTTATGACCCGGCTTTCCACAGAAACTACAAGTAAATAGAAAATTTGGACGCCCCATTAGGTGGCGAACGAGTCCAGCTCCTCCTGTCATGCACAAAATTATTACGCACAAAATTACCATTGTTAGTCCTACCATGCCTCAAAACAAATCCATCAGCATGCTTAGAAAAAATATCACAAGTGTCAAAAGGTCGTTAGTGAATCCTGGCAAGGTCGCCAAAACTGTTACGCCGTCTCTTAATTTACTTAAATATCCAGGTTCTAGGCGTAACCAAACAAAAAGTGAAGTAAATTAAAAGAATAAAAATAAATAAAGTAAACCTTTAAGAATTTAATTAAATTAAATATTAACACAATAAAGAGCCTCGTAGGCTGTCACAACAAATTGATTCACCATCGAAACTTTTGAGACACAAATAATACTAAAACATCGAAACCTCAAAAGAATAAAAATAAAGCATTGGATTACGTTAACACTGCATAAACATATAAAATAACTAACACTGAAATTAACTATTGCGAAACAACACTGAATTACTTAAATGTAACTAAGCAAGCACTGATGGACACATAAGAGATATGAATAGGTACTCACATAGATATACCACATTGGTGGAGACAGGAACAACACAGAAATAAATTAAAGTATAAGTAACAGGTGACGGGAGTCACTCAAAAGAAGGTGAATTGAATGACAAAAGGACTGGACTGCCCTCCGTCTGCGCTGGAGTACCATATATACGGTCGGCTCCCGCCACTGCGAAACGCCGGTGAAACATGGGTCGTTTAACGATGCAGATGGTCGTTAGAGAAACAAAGAATGCTTGTTACAATACTAAATGAAGAAATAAGATGGGTTTGAACAAATAATAACAGTTAAAACCTTAACAGCACAGGGTAAGGTGACTAGATTATATAATAGTAAATATAACACATCATTACAGGAATAATATGGCAACATGGAAGCATGTTATATAAAAATAATAGAAAAATACGACACGGTCGTAACAACACACACACACACACACACACACACACACACACACACACACACACACCCACGGAAGCTCACCACCACTTCTTCCCCGAGAAGTCCGTCAGATCTCACCCAGCTGACTTGCCCTGGATCACACCTCGGATCAAAAGACTTATGCAACAGAGAGACAGAGCCTTTCATCTCAATGACCACATCCGCTACAGGTCACTTCGCAACCGAGTCATCCGCGAAATACGCACTGCAAAGAAGTCCCACTACCCAACCAAATTACAACACCTGAAGCAGACCAACATCAGTCAATGGTATGGTAAGCTTAAAGAACTCTGTGGACTAAACAATATGACACACCCCCTCCCCTTCCTTAGCCATCTCACTAATGTTGACGCAGCTGAGCAAACAAATAACCATTTCGCTACTATATGCCAGACGCTCCCACGGCTTGACACAACCACTCTCCCTGCTTACCTACCAGCCCCCCTTCCCACTGACTTAGTAGAGGAATTTGACGTAGCAAAACGCCTGGACAAACTAAAATTAAAACGCTCTACCACCCCCATTGACTTACCAATGAAACTATTCAAGGAGTTCTCCCCGGAGCTTGCTAAACCCCTCTGCTCCATCATCAATGCTTCTCTCAGTCAAGCCAGATGCCCAGCTGACTGGAAGACCTCTTATGTATCACCAGTGCCCAAGTCAACCAGCCCACAATCCTTAAATCAGCTACGACCTATTGCAATCACCCCAATACCCAGCCTAATCTGTGAAAGTTTTGTGTTTGACTGGGCTTATGCTGATATTGCAGGAGTCGTAGACCCTCAGCAATTTGGCAACATGAAAACTTCCTCCACCACTCACTGTCTTGTCAGCTTTCTCGATTACATATACCGCCATCTCGAGAAACGAAAAACGTCTGTAGCTGTCGCCTTCATTGATTTCACTAAAGCGTTCGACCTAGTCGACCACAATATAATCATAAACAAAGCTATTGACCTCGGGCTTCGGAGAAGTCTCATACCATGGCTTACAGACTTCCTCAGTGACCGACGCCAAGCTGTACGCTTCCGAGGGGCTGTCTCCACCTTTCAGTCACTCACCTGTGGCGTCCCCCAAGGCACCAAGATGGGACCACTCTGCTTCCTTATGCTCATCAATGATGCCCTAAGAGAAACCCCTGCTCGCTGGAAATATGTCGACGACTCCACCATTGGGATCAGCGTCAACAATTCTGCTCCCAACTATACCGCCCTTCAGGATTTATTGAACAGTCTCCAAAACTGGGCCACCAACAACCATGTCACCATCAACCATACCAAGACCATGGTTATGCACATCAACCTCTCCTCCGACATTGTCCCACCTCCTTCCATTACCCTAGGTCCGAACACACTCCAGGTTGTAGATTCCACGAAGCTCCTCGGCGTCACCATAGACAACAAACTAAATTGGAAACCACACGTCAGTGAAGTTGTCAAATCCTCCAGTTTCCGTCTCCACCTCCTCCGCCGACTCAAGTCCCTCGGAGTTCCCGCACACGAGCTCCTCAGTGTATACACAACATTCATACTTCCCAAGCTCACCTATGCCTCCCCCACCTGGTCTTCCTCCCTAAATGCCACACAACGTAAACACCTAGAAAAAGTGCAAAAGAGGGCATGCAAGATTATTCTCTCCCCTTCCTACTCCACATATCAAGAAGCGCTCAACACACTGACCCTTTCGACTCTCACTGACCATCACCACGGCCTCATCTGCAAATTTGGTAAGAAGCTTCTACACCATCCCCGACACCGGCCCCTACTACCACCTGAGATCCCCTGTCCGAGAATTGCTGTTCGACACCACAACCGCATCCAGCCCATACGTGCACGAACTGATCGCTATAAGAACAGCCCAGTCCCAACCATTGTAAAAATTATCAATAACATGTAATAAATCAGTGTATTCACTCCCAGTAAACACTGCTCCCTACACTGTCACTATGTTGAAATGAACTGTAGTTTGAGCTGATCCCCATCTAAGTTACTATATGTCTTATTTGTGTCACTTATGTCACTTGTATATTATTTGTAATTCGTAACCCATTCCCCAAATATGTAACTGTATATTTTCAGCCTTCTGGCTGCCAAGCTCTTTCAATAAACCGTTAATTATTATTATTATTATTATTATTAAACTACTTTACCGATCTGTAGTGTTGATGGATGGTGTTATATGTAGTGATGATGGATGATGTTATATGCAGTGATGATGGATGGCGTTTTATATATAGTGATGATGGATGGTGTTATAAGTAGTGATGATGGATGTTGTTATATGTAGTGATGATGGGTGGTGTTATATGTAGTGATGATGGATGGTGTAATATGTAGTGATGATGGGTGGTGTTATATTTAGTGATGATGGGTAGTGTTATATGTAGTGATGATGGATGGTGTTATATGTAGTGATGATTAGACAATAAAGTAATAACAGTTTAATGCTAAAAAAATATACTTTGCTGTATCGTTGTAGTGGAACTTCCATACACCGTTAATGAACTATTGATTGGAGAAGAAGTTTTGGGGACTGAACAGTAGTTGCAAACAGGGAGTTGCTCAGAGAGACAGACTACTCAGTTGAAGTTCTGGTGAATTTTCTTGAAGAAAATGAGCCTCACCTGGTGCCTCATCAAGCAAATGCTTATGAACAGATCTTGCAAGCGATACAAGCGGAACAGGGAGGTATGATCTTTCTCGATGCACCTGGCGGGACAGGAAAAACATTCCTGATCAACCTTCTGTCGGCCAAAGTACGTCATCAGGGGAAAATTGCTCTTGCTGTGGCATCCTCAGGCATTGCTGCAACACTACTAGAAGGAGGACGTACTGCACACTCAACTTTTAAACTGCCTTTCAACCTCGCTCACAATGAGAATCCAGTGTGCAACATCAAAAAAGGATCGGCAAAGGCAAAACTCTTAGAAAAATGCAGCCTCATAGTCTGGGATGAATGCACTATGTCTCGCAAGTTAGCGTTTGAAGCATTGGACAGGACCTTGCAATACATACGAAAAGATGACCAGCTCATGGGAGGTATTACAATGGTCATTGCTGGAGACTTTCGCCAGACCCTACCTGTCATTCCTCGAAGCACTCCAGCTGATGAACTGAATGCATGCCTCAAGGCATCTTACCTTTGGAGAAGTGTTCAAACACTCACCCTATCCACAAATATGAGAGTACATCTACAAGGAGATCAGGATGCTGGACGGTTTGCAAACCTTCTACTACAGATTGGGAATGGAACTTTCCCTGTTGATTCAGAAGGACAAATAATCATTCCTCAAGGATGTGAAAATGTTGTAAAGTCCTCAACTGAGCTTACTAACATGGTCTACCCAAACATTATCCACCACTACAAGGGTCTTAAGTGGCTGCGTGAACGTGCAATTCTGGCACCAAAGAATGAAACAGTGGCTGAAATCAACATGACTCTACTCAGACAGCTTCCAGGCAGTGAGACCTCATTCAAATCTGTTGATACAGTAATCGACCAGGACCAAGCAGTCCAGTACCCTGCAGAATTCCTTAATTCTTTGGAGCCCGCTGGAATGCATCCTTACCACCTCACTCTCAAGATTGGAACTCCTATAATGCTCTTAAGAAATCTTGAACCACCAAACCTCTGCAATGGCACAAGACTGGTGGTGAAGAACATGATGCCACATGTAATGGAAGCTATAATACTGACAGGAAAACCTAAAGGAGAGGACGTTTTTATACCAAGGATACCTCTCATCAACACTGACCTGCCATTTGAGTTCAAGCGACTTCAGTTTCCGGTTAAAGTGAGCTTTGCCATGACCATCTACAAAAGCCAGGGACAGTCCCTAAAGATGGTTGGCCTAAACCTGGTGTTTCCTTGCTTCTTTCATGGACAGTTCTATGTTGGATGCTCCAGAGTGGGAACCGGCAAAAATCTGTACATACTTGCTGCTAATGGCAAAACCAAAATGTGGTCTACCTTAATGCACTACAGTGAGACAATGTGGAGCCTCCCGGAAGGTGGCGTCCTACCGTGGCCAAGCGAAAGAGCCGCCCGGAAGGCGGCGATTCCGCTAGTAAATAAATAAATAAACAAATAAATATCCCACCGTGTTAGAGTATCATCATTATCACCGACCAATAATACAACTTGGTGCTGTAAATTTCAGCTGCAGTATATGTACTGATAGTGTCGATATTTAGAATTAACTACCTGAATATATCGAGTGACCTATGGATTAAATTTATATTTTCCTTAAATCATCAGTAGGTAACTTTAGTTTATACTATGATCGCTTCAATTTCGTCCTCAAGAAATTCTGTAATTTTAAATCTTCAGATAATTATAGTGGCAGTGTGTAGTAGTGTGAAGGCACAAGGCGGGGGTCGAGTACAGGTGAAAATTCACTCAACCGCTTGGCTGCTGATGACGTCAACAAAACAATTTGACAACATACACGTAAACTTCTCTTCAGCCTCAAATGTTCATTAAATAATTTCCTAGACATCTGGAAAAGGGATGTTAACTAGTTTACTTACAAACTTTTTCATTGACCTTTCTACCTTCACATCGTAAGAAGTTTATTTTAATATAGTCAGTATACCGAGGGGTCCACACCATATACTGTATGTGATTTATACATTATACTAGAGTCGTGCATGTTCTCATGCGAGTATTGTTTAATGCAATTCAAATTACATTTTTTCAGGATAGACTTGTGAATAAAGCATGTATACCATAAATGTATGCAGACGATAGTTTTGGGTGTGTAGTTTAATGATGAAGGTGTGGTGGTGCGTTAGCCTTGAATAACAAGACTCACCGTGATGTGTGAGATAAACGGCCAACAAGCTAACTCAGCAGATTTCACTGTGAGTGTCTGAAGACCTGTGGCAGACGCGGAAATAAACTTTGTACAGTACCTTGATAATATACTGTATATTTTTTTTTTACCATTTTTTTAGAAAACCGAATTTCTACACTTACAGTATTATTGTGATGTAAATGTTTCATGTGAATTAAATCACACTTTATTGGTACATCGACAGTAATTCTTGGAGTATGTTTATGCAGTAATTGTATCATCTTAAATCACCGAAAGTTTTGTACATTTTTAAGGATTAACTCTGCAATAAACATAATTGCCAACTAGACATAATCCTGACAGCTCTGTCCTCTTGTTCAACCTTATTACTGTACAACCCATGTTGTACTGTCCCCCGTCCCCCATTATACTTATGTTTTTCGATTCCACTGTAATATATATATATATATATATATATATATATATATATATATATATATATATATATATATATATATATATATATATATATATATATATATATATATGCAAGTAAATCACTGTGGGTGCGCGTGATCCAGGTATATGCTGATAACCACAAGGAAAGAAGAGAACACGAAGTTCCCAAGCGTTTTCGTGTAATTCACATCTTCAGGGGTGAGTCTGTACTCACCCCTGAAGATGTGAATTACACGAAAGCGCTTGGGAACTTCGTGTTTTCTTCTTTCCTTGTGGTTATCAGCATATATATATATATATATATATATATATATATATATATATTTCATTAGCCCAATAAACACGCGGACTTCTACATACAATCAACACAGCAACCCGCCAGGATTCGAACCCACGGCCCACGAGCCCATGACTGTGACCTGGGAACGCTAACCGCTGGACCAGCAGCGTTCCCCGGTCACAGTCATGGTTTCGTGGGCCGTGGGTTCGAATCCTGGCGGGTTGAGGTGTTGATTATATATATATATATATATATATATATATATATATATATATATATATATATATATATATATATATATATATATATATATATAAATATATATACATATATATATATATACAATCAACACCTCACCCCGCCAGGACTCGAACCCACTGCCCATGAGCCCACGACTGGACCACCAGTATGGTCCAGAGGTAGCGTTCCCCGGTCACAGTCCTGGGTTCGAGTCCTGGCGGGGTGAGGTGTTGATTGTATGTAGAAGTCCGCGTGCTTTATTGGGCTAATGAAATATATATATATATATATATATATATATATATATATATATATATATATATATATATATATATATATATATATATATATATATATATATACAAAATAATAATAAATACATAAAATAAATAAATATTAAAGTGATAACCTTGGTAACATTAAGATATGTTCTTATTACCACCATGCTATTGTACTATTCCAGATGATACTAAATGTTACATAATACTTCCTTGAGATAAATGTATAGTACTGTATATATCAGGTGCCTCAAAGAGAGCTCAGGTTCTCAACTGGCTCAGCCATGTTAATATTGTTATTATTATCCACTCTGTATCTGTATTTTTCTGGCTAAATAAACTGTTTCAATTCAATTCAATTCAATTCTGGTTTACATTGATTACTTTTGGGCTCATTAGACACACACACACACACACACACACACACACACACACACACACACACACACACACACTATCTTACTACTACTACTACTTTGCTGTCACTCGGAATTGAGTATGACGATCATCCAGCTATGATACAATGATATGAGTTATTAAGGATGTCACTTTCGTTGGTGGGTTCTGAGGTGACTAAAGAGGCCGACACGGGACCGGCAGATGTTGCACGTGTGGAGGGCCACATCTAGTGCAGGAGGGGCGGCGACAGCGTCTTTCCAGCGTTGGCACTTGTCTGCCTAGGTGTTCACAAGAGAGGATGCGATTAACCTTCCTGCGTTTGTGGACAGACGGTTTGACACAGCACTGACCCACATTGTGTTCACACAAGAGGGTATTAGAAATAAACTGTCAAAGCTAAAGGTCCATAAGAGTCTCGGCCCTGAGATGGTGCATCCAAGAGTGCTAAGAGAGTTGAGCAACGAGCTTGCCCAGCCCCTAAAGATCCTGTATTGTAAATGCCTGGATGAACAAAAGGTTCCCAGTGAATGGAAAACGGCTCATGTGAGTCCTATCTTCAAGAAGGGCGCTCGTCACTCCACGAATAACTATAGACAAGTGAGCCTGACCAGCCTAATACGTAAAGCACTTGAGACTATTATCAGAGATGCCGTGATGAAACATCTACTCCGAAACAACCTTGTAAAGGATTGCCAGCACGGTTTTATGCCGGCGCTAATGGGTTAACACAATTGCTCAAGGTATTGGATATTTGGACCCATATTCTGGAACGGGGCGGTAATATCGACAGTATTTACCTAGATTTTGCCAAGGCTTTCGACAGTGAACCCCACAAAAGGCTGAAAATCAAACTGGAAGAGTACAGAATTCGGGGAAATGTCCTAGCATGGATAGAAGACTTTCTACATGATTGCAAGCAGTGTGTGGTGATTAATGGCACGAAATCATCATCCGTACCTGTCACAAGCGGGGTACCACAGGGCAATGTATTGGGCCCGCTGCTGTTTGTTTGTTTCATAAATGACATGCCTGACGTTGTACATTCCTCCATACAAATGTTTGCCTATGACGCCAAGTTATTTCGGGAAATAAAGAACCAAGCGGACTGTGAAGAGCTGCAGATGGACCTCTGTGGGCTCCAAGAATAGTCGTAGAAATGGCAGCTGAGATTCAATGTCACGAAGCTTAAGAGGATGCACCTGGGGCGTACCAACGGTAAGGAGGCGTATCATATGTCCCAACGGGATGAAGAAACTGCACTATCTTAGACGGAATGTAAGAAGGACCTAGGTGTGTATGTTGACAATGAGCTGAAGTTCTCGGGCCATTGCGAGATGAAGGTAAATCAGGCAAATAAATTATTGGATCTTATAAGAAGGTCGTTCAGATATCTAGACGGTCCGTCCCTCGTAACGATTTCAAGAGTGAAGTGCTTTTCCGTCTGGAATACTGTCACCCCGTCTGGTCTCCGAGATATGCTAGGGACTGTCATTTGGTAGAAAATGTTCAATGGAGGGCCACCAGACTGGTGCCTGCCCTTCGGCACCTCAGCTACCCTGAGAGATTGGAGCGCCTGAACTTGCCTAGCTTATACTTCACAGACGGGCCAGGGGTGACCTTAATTGCGTATAAGCATCTCAAGGGTCACTACTCAGTCGAGGCCCTACTTGAGCTGGTGGACGTTCGGCCCTGGCTAAGGGGTCACAGCTCAAGATTGAAGAAGTCGCAAGTCTGTGAAAACTGGTGAGGCAACCTTTCGGAGTAAGAGCGTAGAACCTGGAATATTCCACGGAAAGGTTGTGACGGCACTGAGTGCGAGCTCTTTCAAGACAAGACTTGACCAACACTGGAGCGGTTCAGGTACATTCAGGAGCCGGTGCATGCCCAGTATTTGCCAACAGTGCGTGACAGAGACGTGACCGATCGCCCGGGCGGCTAGCGATCCGATCTTTTGGTGAAGAGGATAAATGAAAAAGAAAAGTAATCAGAGACGTGACCGATCGCCTAAGCGGCCAACGAGGCGATCAGTGGTGAAGAGGATAAAAGTAAAGAAACGCCACCGCACCCCAAGACAGCATACGGGTATGGAAGAACTCCTCAAAGCTAGCACCTCTGCTCTGGGTGGCATGTTTGCTCATTGTGGTCAGCCTGGCGGTGGTGCCTTTGATCAACCTGACACGTCTTCACTCTCCGCTGGTGCCACAATTGAGAGTCACGGCTGTAATGGTCATGATAAGAACTAACCCGGAAACCTTTAAGGATTCATATTACGCTCAAACGTCCACAAAACCTTCCGAGTCCCCCAGTGGAAACGTTCCCCGTTTTCTCGGTTTCCCCCGCCTTTGTCTATGGGAGCAGACGCTGTATGCTGGGACCTGTTGCCATCCAATCCTTTGTAATCAATTTAATTCTGCTTTCGATAGCTGAGTCAGAGCATTGTTAGTGAAGATAATAGTAGAGAATGAAAATGAGTTCATAGTCTCAATTTCAACGTCAGAGGGTACCGTAAATTAATTCATTGGAATAGGAGTAGCTGGACTCCCTGGCCTAGTTTGAGTGAGGGCGCCGCGGGCATTTTAACCGTTAGTAAGTGCCCGTCCCTTCATCCATACAGGTATGCCATTCCACGCTGTGTTGTAATTGCCCTTCTTTAAGTGATTTGACCCAATTAATAGTTGATTGTGCAAGTGTTACAGTAACGTAGTTGATATGCTCTGAGTAAAGTCATATTTACGTCTTTAACGTCCCCTGAAACGTGTTGTTGTTGTCACCAGTTAGTAAGTGCCCGTCCCTTCATCCATACAGGTCCCTAACGCAGCCTAGGCCGTGTCTGTAGGGTGGATGTTGTATCCACTATGTCTGGGGACATGTCCGAGGTCCAGTAGGATCAGTTACCTTCGTGAGACCCGGCCGTCAGACCACCATTTATGAGGGCTTGAGCTGCCACCATTTATGAGGGCTGCTACTGCCACCATTTATGAGGGCTGCTACTGCCACCATTTATGAGGGCCTGTGTGCCAGTAACAATTCCTTTTACTCTTATATATCACCATTGGTAGCGTGACGATAGGAGGCTCGTGGGTAGGTGTAATGATAGTATCAAGCAATAGGGAAGAAATAACGGTAAATACTGTAGGTAAATAATATACACAATTATACAAATACAAAGTTTATTTAAACATGAATATGAAATTAGAAGAAAGAATTGGTTTGTACTAACAGACGAAATCTATTACTAGGCCCTCAGGCTCAACATACTCACACCATTACTGGGTGGACATATTCAATACCCTTCCAACCCTACGGGGTGGACATACTCAATAACACAACTATGATAGTCACTTAGCACCATAAATACTAGGCAACTGCCACTACAACACTCAGTCGTCAGGAGTGATACTCAAGCAACAGCCATGGGGTCCAGCCACCATGGGGTACTTTCCGACGAACTCTGGAGATCCCAGTGGATTAATTCCACCACACAAATAGCCCTACTGAGTTAGACACTCATCCAACAATGATGGGGGCTGGTAGTGGTGTGTGGCTTGGTGATCCGGGGTCACCTCGCAGGTCGAGCGTTAGGGCCAGACGAGCCAGCTATGGGGGCTATAGGTAGTCTGAAGTGTCTGACGGCCGGGTCTCACGAAGGTAACTGATCCTACTGGACCTCGGACATCTCCCCAGACATTGTGGATACAACATCCACCCTACAGACACGGCCTAGGCTGCGTTAGGGACCTGTATGGATGAAGGGACGGGCACTTACTAACGGTGACAACAACATCACGTTTCAGGGGACGTTAAAGACGTAAATATGACTTTACTCAGAGCATATCAACTACGTTACTGTAACACTTGCACAATCAACTATTAATTGAGTCAAATCACTTAAAGAAGGGCAAATTACAACACAGCGTGGAATGGCATACCTGTATGGATGAAGGGACGGGCACTTACTAACGGTTAAAATGCCCGCGGCGCCCTCACTCAAACCAGACCAGGGAGTCCAGCTACTCCTATTCCAATGAATTAATTTACGGTACCCTCTGACGTTGAAATTGAGACTATGAACTCATTTTCATTCTCTACTATTATCTTCACTAACAATGCTCTGACTCAGCTATCGAAAGCAAAATTAAATTGATTACAAAGGAATGGATGGCAACAGGTCCCAGCATACAGCGTCTGCTCCCATAGACAAAGGCGGGGGAAACAGAGAAAACGGGGGACGTTTCCACTGGGGGACTCGGAAGGTTTTGTGGACGTTTGAGCGTAATATGAATCCTTAAGGTTTTCAGGTTAGCTCTTATCATGACCATTACAAAGCTTCCTCCTTCCCCAAGATTCATCATTATGCGGTAACGTTCAGAAAACACGTAAGTAGTGACATACACATTAAATCATTAATATAAAGTATAAATCCTCATACAAACATTGCACAAATTATATCAATAAAAATAGAAAAATAATTCCCTACCGGTGGTCAGGATTAGGTACAAGAAATGGAAATCTGTTAACATACAATTAGAATGTGACACACCTTCATAAAAAATATATTGGGATACATATTACAAAATAGCACCAAAAATAATAGCACATGGGGTTAGGTACATCATGTCATAATAATACTGAATGGCGGTAAATACATCATATCATATAATAATAAATGGTGTTACATACATCATATCATATAATAATAAATGGTGTTACATACATAATATCATATAATAATAAATGGTGTTACATACATCATATCATATAATAATAAATGGGGTCAAGTACATCATCATAGAATAATAATGATTTGAGTTAGATACCTCATATCATATAATAATAATAATAAATGGTGTTACATGTTACAAAATACACCCTCACATCGGTAGATAAAATGCACACTCAAAATTTCCTTACAGAACTCAAATTTCAATGTTCATAGATTATGAAAGTTTCTTTTACGCGATTGGTCAAATGCTGACAGGACACACTGAGATTTAACATAGATTTCTCAAGCTAGGACATAGACGAACGGACCCCATCAAGTCAAAGGAATGATTTGTTGCCCTTAATCTTAAGAGTTATGTCGCACTCGCGAGAGGCAGCACCCTTCAAGGGACTCCGAACGAGCGGGTATTCCCAAGAATTCAATGCTAACGAAACGGTCCTCATGAGAACACCACCAAACCAAAACTGTCTGTACTTATGGCATTTGCCATGTAGAAGTAATAGCACCATATTTATATGCCCGAATACTCCCTGAAAGTCACGAACTCTACACCTATATACCAACAACACCCAGCCTACGTAGGACTTACCAACCAGAACTTGAGAATTCACCACTGGTATCTTTACTCATACTAGTAACAGATACCCTTCAGATGATTGCATAACTGCCAATACATCTTCCAATCTCTGTCTTTACTGCAAATTGACCCTTCCTCTGCAAAATACTTTTAATAAAAAAAATCATCAGTTCTTTACCTATCCCTTTTCCACAGTTACTTATAACTGATTGTGCACTTCATTATCAACCAATGAGGGTCACTTAAAGCTCACTGCTTTTAAAGATCCAGTCTCACCACTGGTTTTCTCATCCTTACGGGAAATCGGGGAGCAGGAGCAACTACTGTTCTCTCCTCATCCCGTATAGCATCTCTCTCATCAGGCTCTGATTCTGAGGAAGAATCATTAGGGGGAACCTGGATGTCATTTACATGGACAAACATATCTCTGTTGATACATCTTTTCACCTTGATGGATAAGATCGGTGCATGGTGGCCTCGTACAATAGTCTTCCTATCAATATGGAGACTCTTCAACTGTGGTGGACAAGGTACATCGGGCTTTAATGACAATCTATTGACGCATTTGATTCCTTGCATGTGATCTCTCATTACTACTTTCCCATATTCATGTGACTGGCCTGCCCAAATGAAAAGTTTCCTTTTACGTTCCCAGGTTACTCTAAATCTACCAAGGAGATCTGCTCCGAATAGCAATTCTGCATTAAAGTACTTATCATCCACCACAATAGCATGGTGTCTGACTTGCAACTGGGGGGTTACTTGTACTGTTATGACTACTTTACCTTTAATTTTTAGCTCATCTCCCGTAACACCCTGGTATCTATCTTTACAAGGTTTGATGGGTTGCAAATTCAAAGTTTTTACTAGGCTCTCCTGAATTAAGGTGGCTTCACTACCTGTATCTATTAAAGCAAGACAGACACGTTCATTTACAGTAAACCAAATGCAAGGAGACACATTGGAAGGAACCCGCTTATGTCAATATTTTGGATAGTGCCGACGGTTGGCGCGTCCAGGGCAGCGTTGACTGTTTCTCCGACATCCTACTTCCAAGCAATCCCAACATGAACGTGGGGGTGGATTTAAGGGGCAAGTAGAAGTATCATGATTCGGTGTTTGGCAATATGGACAGTAAGGTCCCTGTCGCTTTCCAACTAACCTTTTACGAGGACTTTCAAATAAGGCTACCGCGTGTTGATCTCGCTTACTACTGGTACCCCAAGCTCCTCCTGTTACGTTACCTTCGGCCCGACTGGCTCTTTCACTTATGGGAAGTTCTTGGGTCGCATGCTTGTGAACTGGGCGGATACCAGGATACCCAGTTCTGTTACTTCGCAGATAGATATGTCGGAGTTTCTCCAATTGTTCGGCCATCGTGTCTACTGGACAACAAGGGGAATAATAGGATATCAACTCCTCTTTCAACTGTTCTGGCAGTTTCTGGTACAATTTATCTTTCAAAGTTTGTTCTTCACCTTCCCTGGGCCCATACCGGCGGAAAATGGTTGTGAGAACTGATTTAACTTGGCCCAAAAAGCGCCGGGGATCATCTTCCAAATTGTACTCTAACCTCGCAAATTCCTGCCAGGCAACTTCCAGAGGGATTGGTTTCACAAACAACTTCCGCAAGGTGGCTTTAAGTTTATCCCAATTTTCCTCATCGGTGCCGAGTTCTACTTGGACCATGTCTTCAATCTGCTGGTCCATGCGGTCGGTAGCTACATACCATCTATCCCGTGAGCTAACTGCGCAATATTCTACTCTCTTACAGAATTTAGTTAAGATGTTGTCTGTGTTAAGACCAACGAGGTCGTCCAAGGACAGCCTCGGAACGTATTGGTGGTAATGGGGACCAGGAGGTCGGCTGGGTATATCGTTAGTAGGGGGCAAAAGTGGAACCACGGCAGGAGGAGGTACAAGTGGAACCACGGCAGGGGGAGGTACAAGTGGAACCATGGCAGGGGGGGGCAAAAGTGGAACCACGGCAGGACGAGTAGGTACAGCCGGTTCTTCCCTCCGTTCATCAAGCAAAGCTTGTTGTCTCCTTATCGTATCCATAGACTCAGCGAGTTTAGCCCGAAGAGCTTGGACTTCTGTTGCTAAATCAACAGCGGCTTTGGCCGTCATGGTCCCCTTATTTGCGTTAGCATCTGCCATTGTGTTACAACAAATCAATACTATAACCCACTTTAAATACGATACATGCACAGGGCTCACTCAAGACCCAAGGACTGGTACGGATTTTCTGCAATACGACTAACACTCCATGCATCAACTATTCAAACTACTGTTCAGATTATTAATCTCCCCAAAGATAATATTATGGCATCAAAAATTCACTTAGACACTTTGCCATTCACAGACTCAGTATGGTGCAACACTGCGTGAACACTTCACGAATTTCCGTACTCACAATTCTGGGTCCATACACTTGTATAACATTTTCCATATACCGTATCACCATAAGGTCCTCACATATATAATACTGTATTCTGAAAGTATACTGGCATTAGAGTTCACATAACATACGTTACACAAAATAATGACCCGTTAGCACCTGGTTAAAATAACTTTAAAATTATAGCGTATACATAGGAATATTAATAGTAGGAACTGTAAAATGCCCCGAGATATTAAGTAAATGGAATATATATCCTACCTAACACATAACTAAAGAATATTACAAATGCAGAATTAGCATCCACTTAACCTTTGCATATAGTGCAATGCTTCTGTTAGCACTCAGAATTAAAACACTGGGCACTCCCACGATGGAACATTTCACAACTAGTGCCACGGCCCAAACATGTATTCACTGTCTGTAAGTAATACTGAGTTAACAACAGAAAAAAAATTTGGGCAGATTGTTACATATCAAAATTCTTCCAATATTAATGAACCTTATTCACACTCTACAAGTTATTGTTGCAGGTTTCCTTTTACTTTAAACAAGACTTTTCTAACCTAACTCCAAGGTATTTCTTTGAACTTATTTCACTCTCTCTGCAAACCACCACAAAAAGCTGTACCTCGGAAAAATATGGAACAAAATCATTAGCAATCTGAAATACTCATTAGTTACAGTGGAATGGTTATTAAATACCCGTACAGAGAAATGGTTATAACTCAGTTAAACTACAGTATCACAGTCATTCCTCCCAACTCGATACTATGTTCATTACATCACCATAGCTGCCACCATTTATGAGGGCTTGAGCTGCCACCATTTATGAGGGCTTGAGCTGCCACCATTTATGAGGGCTGCTACTGCCACCCTTCATGAGGGCCTGTGTGCCAGTAACAATTCCTTTTACTCTTATATATCACCATTGGTAGCGTGACGATAGGAGGCTCGTGGGTAGGTGTAATGATAGTATCAAGCAATAGGGAAGAAATAACGGTAAATACTGTAGGTAAATAATATACACAATTATACAAATACAAAGTTTATTTAAACATGAATATGAAATTAGAAGAAAGAATTGGTTTGTACTAACAGACGAAATCTATTACTAGGCCCTCAGGCTCAACATACTCACACCATTACTGGGTGGACATATTCAATACCCTTCCAACCCTACTGGGTGGACATACTCAATAGCACAACTAGGATAGTCACTTAGCACCATACATATTAGAGCAACTGCCACTACAACACTCAGTCGTCAGGAGTGATACTCAAGCAACAGCCATGGGGTCCAGCCACCATGGAGTACTATCCGACGAACTCTGGAGATCCCAGTGGGTTAATTCCACCACACAAATATAGCCCTACTGAGTTAGACACTCATCCACCAATGATGGGGGCTGGTAGTGGTGTGTGGCTTGGTGGTCCAGGGTCACCTCGTGGACCGAGCGTTAGGGCCAGACGAGCCAGCTATGGGGGCTATAGGTGGTCTGAAGTGTCTGACGGCCGGGTCTCACGAAGGTAACTGATCCTACTGGACCTCGGACATGTCCCCAGACATAGTGGATACAACATCCACCCTACAGACACGGCCTAGGCTGCGTTAGGGACCTGTATGGATGAAGGGACGGGCACTTACTAACTGGTGACAACAACAACACGTTTCAGGGGACGTTAAAGACGTAAATATGACTTTACTCAGAACATATCAACTACGTTACTGTAACACTTGCACAATCAACTATTAATTGGGTCAAATCACTTAAAGAAGGGCAAATTACAACACAGCGTGGAATGGCATACCTGTATGGATGAAGGGACGGGCACTTACTAACGGTTAAAATGCCCGCGGCGCCCTCACTCAAACCAGACCAGGGAGTCCAGCTACTCCTATTCCAATGAATTAATTTACGGTACCCTCTGACGTTGAAATTGAGACTATGAACTCATTTTCATTCTCTACTATTATCTTCACTAACAATGCTCTGACTCAGCTATCGAAAGCAGAATTAAATTGATTACAAAGGAATGGATGGCAACAGGTCCCAGCATACAGCGTCTGCTCCCATAGACAAAGGCGGGGGAAACAGAGAAAACGGGGGACGTTTCCACTGGGGGACTCGGAAGGTTTTGTGGACGTTTGAGCGTAATATGAATCCTTAAGGTTTTCAGGTTAGTTCTTATCATGACCATTACACGGCGAAGGTAACTGTCCTATTCGCAGCGTTTTTGGCGGAACATGATGCCATTCTGGTGATTTAGTGTTTGTTTCCTCTTGTATTTAAGCCCAAAATCTAATGGCACTGCTCAATAAGTGGTCGAGTTAATTTGTCCCACGTAAGGGTGGCAGAAACCTTACTCATTTAGCAGCATGTGATCTCACAATCTTCAGTTGCAAGTATAGCCAAATAAATCTAATATTCCTTTTCGCTTATGTGACCACCTTGACGACCTCAATAAGCGAATGTTCCCGATTTGAAGACAGCCGCTCAAACAGCAACGAAACGAACCAGGTGCAAGGTCGTCGTGCAAGCTTTAGTCGAATATACAATTCAAAACTTGGTTAGGAAACTACAAATAAATTCAGTGTAATTATTGACGAAAGTACCGACTGCTCAGTAAGTAAATCACGTGCAATGATAGTGAAGTATTTGATCTGGAGAGATAATGACAAAATCGCGATGCTGGATTTGATTGGAGTATTTGACGGTAATTAGGATTCGACTGGTGAAAATATATAACATGCTGTTAGTGCCTCACTACACATTATATACCATTAAACAACTTCATTGCTGGGTCTGTTGCAGATGGGGCGTCAAACATTTCGGGCGAATATAACTGTGTAATTAGCAGAATGGAAGTTCAAATGCTTGGGATTACCATATTTAAACGTATTGCACATAATATGCATCTCTGTGCCAGTGAAGCAGCAAAGACATGGCCACGTACCCGTGAAGATGTGTTGATAAATGTGTACATTTACCTTTCCCATAGTGCCAAAGGGAAATGCGAGCTTAGGGATTCCATGGTTTTGTCAATTCAAACCACACAAATATTTCATGTCTGTACCACGAGGTGGTACTTGAATTTTGAATTACGTATTGCTGCAACTCAACACAATAAACTTGATTTTCCAGAGTAAAGCCCCAACTTTGCATTTAATCCATAAGGCATATTTCAACTGCATCTGTTATTGCTAAACTCCTTTTGCCATTTACATAGTGTGTCAAACTCCAAATGCATGGTATTGATCCAACCGATGATTCCCTATATGTACCAGTCAGTCAGATATATTCGGGATCGCAATTACATGCCACCTTCCAAAGGCTAGAACATTATAAGATAAGCATGAACACTGACGAGGATGTGGTGCAGAGATTTCTAGTAGAAGTGTGTAGGGAAATAAAGAAAAGATTCGAACTAAACAGTAAGTTGTGAAGACTGGCGGTATATTTACACCCCAAAAGAGTCAGCAATTTTATAAACCTGTTATTAGCATTTTAAATGAAGAGGGAGATGAAAAATATAAATGTTTTGGACATTAGCAATGGAAGTGTTGTCACTTCTGACGTCCACTGTTGATGCAAAGCGTCCTTTTCTAAGGTGAATTTAATTAAAGAAACAGATAAATGGTCTTCATATACAAACTGTAAATCCTCAATAACGTTTAAGCGAATGTCGTAATTTAATAATATTGTGGATATAACATATTGTTACCACGTGTTGGTATTGTAATCGTTTGTGGTGTTCCCATTATGTGATGGTGCTACAGTTGTTACCAGTCCCTTTCTTCTAATAAGCTATGTTAAATGGTGATATTATGTTTCCTAAGAGTTGTTGTTAGGTAGTAGGTAGTAGGCAGCTATACTCTGGAACGGGGTGGTAATCTCGACAATAAGTACCTAGATTTTGCCAAGGCTTTCGACAGTGTACTCCACGAAAGGCTAAAATTCAAACTGGAAGGGTACGGAATTCGGGAAATGTCCTAGCGTGGATAGAAGACTTTCTACAAGACAGCAAGCATGGTGTCCCAAGGGACATGTACTACTTGATATTTGATATACTATGTAGGTGTTCTGCATGCTTCATCAGTGCAATCACGGTACGTCACTGGTGAAGGCGGATCAGCTGTTTGTTATAATCACTGGCGTAGAGACAGACATTTGTATTCACAAAAGAGGTGTGGACGTGCGTGTCCGAGCGAACGCTAACAGGCCGTCCGCACAGACCGAAGCATTACGACACTGTCCGGGTGTTTTGAAACCTTCGCTCACTGGGTGCGCGGGTTCGCTGTCCGAAAGGAACCCTCACAGCCCCGTACGCGCAGAGCGAAGCTTTACGACACTGCCCAGGTAATTTAAACACTTCACACAAACACACAACACTCACACTACGTATCCGTTTCCACGTCGCACCAACTGTGGGTGGACTCCACGCTGCACCCACTGTGGGTGGACTCCATGCTGCACCCACTGTGGGAGACTGGCCGACGTCCCACGTTGCATTCCCGGCGGTGGCGGCGTCACGTGGCCCTCCAAGCGGTCGAGAATTCCCTTCGACGCCCTCCCGTACTTGTTTTGACTGTAAACGCCTTGGCTAAGGACGTTCAGGTGACGGGCAAGTCGAAGGGAATGATTGAAACCCGCCTTTTGACGCATTCAATATCTATTGATGTGGTCAAAACCTGCAGAGAACAAGGCGTTCATTAGTATTACATGGTGATCTATCTGATACATAATTAGTTAGTCTCACATGATTTCATCTTAATTACAATTGATTATTAAGCATAGTGCCATGATACAGATAAGGTAGAAATGATTAGGCATAATTAGTCAACAATATTTCAGTACTGATCGGTATGTCATCACTTTGGCTGTAGTTACAAGTGCGGGTCAATGCGAGCCAGTATGGTGTTTCAAGGGACAATAGTAATGTGTAAATTGTTCCAGCACAAAACTCGGCCAGGATTGGGAGTCGGTGTTCGCCACTGCTATCAGAGGGCTGGTCCTCACAGCATCACTCAAGAGGGCGATCTGCATCATAGAGGCCAGGCGGCCACGCTACCCTCTAAGTCAGGGGTCACCAAACTTTTTTCACAGTGGGCCGGATAACTGAAAGAATGACGAGCGCGGGCCGCATAATCATTCTGTTCAATACTTGCAAGCCAGAACGAAAGCTCTGGTAACGTCAGAGCGTAGGCGGAGCTACCACGAGCCGGGGAAGGACTTGGGATCCGGCCCGTGGGCCGTAGTTTGGTGACCCCTGCTCTAAGTCATACACTCAGCAGAATCAGGGCCTCTTGTCTGTAAACACCGCCCTCCCCCAGCCGCCACATCTGGCGAGGTCACAGGTCGCTTGAGGAGGGGGGAGGGGGGCGGCGCATGTGGTCGCAGATTGAGGGATTTAATGTTTGCTCGGGTAAGGCAACGCCAGCACTGTAGTTAAAGCCAGAGGCGATAACAAACATGGCATTTTAACTAGACTCAGTGGTAGTGCACCTGGTTTGAGGACTCTCAACCCCTATACCAACGTTACCACGGATAACACCAACATTCATGGGTTCAATACTCATCCTGGTATAACTATATTTCTTCTAATTATCCCCAATCATAGATACCAACAAGTGATCGTGGGCCCTTCGTGCCTGGTGGCGAGTCCCGTGGTACGGTTTACCGAGGGGTGAAATTCCAATGCTCGTGCTTGGCACAACAGCCGTCCCGCTGACAGGGTACAGCGACATCGTTTTCCAGATGGTCGTGGTTGTTATAATCATGGTCGTGGTTGTTATAATCATGGTCGTGGTTGTTATAATCATGATCGTGGTTGTTATAATCATGGTTGTGGTTGTTATAATCATGGTTGTGGTTGTTATAATCATGGTCGTGGTTGTTATAATCATAGTCGTGGTTGTTATAATCATGGTTGTGGTTGTTATAATCATGGTCGTGGATGTTATAATCGTGGTTGTGGGTCTTATAATCATAGTCGTGGTTGTTATAATTATGGTCGTGGTTGTTATAATCATGGTCGTTGTTGTTATATTCATGGTCGTGCTTGTTATAATCACAGTCGTGGTTGTTATAATCATGGTCGTGGTTGTTATAATCATGGTCGTGGTTGTTATAATCATGGTCGTGGTTGTTATAATCATGGTCGTGGTTATGATCATGCTAGTGGTTTATGATCATAGTCGCAGGTGTTATTGTAGTGATGGGTTGTCAGACCACAGCTTACATCTCAGAAACAGTCCTCTTGACCCGACATTAGGGAGGTCAAGTGTAGGGTAACTCTCACGGTTGACCAAGGGTTATAAATCAGCCAGGCTCCCCTCCCATGTGACACGGCACCACAACAAACATGTAAGAAGGCACCGGCCGACTCTCTCCCAAAATACACAATAACCTACATCTGAAAAAGTCCAGACCTGACCTCACATTGGCCAGGTCAAATGTAAGGAGACCCTTCGCCGCCCCCCCCCCGACCAGCTCAACCTGACGGCTCGCCTCCCAATATATAGGACGTCCTAGTCCTCCCTCAGAGAGAGATACGCACACAGAGCCAGAGAGGGCAGAGAGAGAGTGTGTCTTGTAACCAAGAAGGACCAGCTACCACGTCCCGAGTCCTGCTCGAGAGAAGTCAGGGGCCGGAGGCAAGCCGCCTCCGGTCGCCTCCGGTCAGGACCGAGACTTCCCTCCGGCGCCCAGCTAAGCAGTCTCCCATAGAGACAACCCAGGACTACCTGCTAGGCCTCCCCTAGGTCACGTGAGTGTTTGTCAGAGCTTTCCATGGGATGAGTTACTTACGTGGGAAGTGTATTCATTTCATGTTCGTGTCCGAGAATCAGAGTGTCTAGTAACGTAATATGATGTCCTAGTAACGTAAATATAATGTCCTAGTAACTTCAATAGAAGGTGTTATTAATGTGTCCATGTCATGTTCGTAATTAATAAAGACTTGTAACGAAGCGGTGTTTGAGAAGTCGCCCTTAAGACGTAATAGAAGTGTATTGACGTATAAGATACGATAAGTGTAAATAACTATCACGGCCACGCTACCAAAATCTTCCTCTCTTTTATACTCTTATACTATCAATATTCTACCTATATGTAATCTTCTTCTTGTGAGATTTGTCTCATTACATTATAATCATGGTCGGGTGATATAATCATAATCGTGGTTATTATAATCATGGTCGTGGATGTTATAATCATGGTCGCAGTTGTTATAATCATGGTCGTGGTTATGATCATAGTCGTGGTTGTTATAATCATGGTCGTGGTTGTTATAATCATGGTCGTAGTTGTTATAATCATAGTCGTGGTTGTTATAACCATGGTCGTGGTTGTTGTAATCATGGTCGTGGTTATTATAATCATTGGTCGTGGTTGTTATAATCATGGTTGTGGTTGTTAAAAGCATGGTCGTGTTTGCTATAATCATGGTCGTGATTGTTAAAAGCATGGTCGTGGTTGTTGTAGTGATGGGTTGTCAGACCACAGCTTACATCTCAGAAACAGTCCAGACCTGACTCGACATTTGGGGGGTCAAGTGTAAGGGTAACCCTCGCGGCCACTCAAGGAGTTACAAATCAACTAGCTCCTCTTCCCATGTCACACGGCCCCAACAAACATGTAAGATTGTAAGAAGCCACCTGCCGACTCTCTCCCAATATACACAACTACAGTACATCTCAGACAAGGCCCAGACCTAACCTCACATTAGCCATGTAAAATGTTACCCTCGAGCCCAAGTCAAGGGGCCATAAATCAACCAGAGCCTCTCATGTCACACGGACCCACCAACGATGTTAACAGGCAAGCATTCATCTGAAGATTTCTCCAGAATATGCAACAACTTATAGTCTCAGAAAAAGTCCAGACTTGACCCTACATTAGCGAGGTCAAATGTAAGGGACCCTTCGCCGCCCCCCCCCTCCCCCCGATCAGCTCAACCTGACGGCTGGTCTTCCAATATATAGGACGTCCTAGTCCTCCCTCAAGAAAGTGTGTCTTGTAACCAAGAAAGGCCAGCTACTACGTCCCCAGTCCCGCTCGTAACTCTCCCTCAGGGGAGCGGCGAGAGGGAGTCAGAGAGAGAGACACACAAGGGTCGGAGGAGGAAGTCCACCACAGCCCAGTCCCGCTCAGGGAGGAGAGTCACGCAAGACTTCCCTCCCCGACTTCCTTCCACTTCCCTCCGGTGCCCAGCTAAGCAGTCTCCCATAGAGACAACCCAGGATCATCTGCTAGACCTTCCCTAGGTCACGTGAGTTTTTGTCAGAGTTTTCCATGGGATGAGTTACTTACGTGGGAAGTGTATTCATTTCATGTTCGTGTCCGAGAATCAGTGTCTAGTAACGTAATATGATGTCCTAGTAACGTAAACATAATGTCCTAGTAACTTCAATAGAAGGTGTTATTAATGTGTCCATGTCATTGTCGTAATTAATAAACAGTTGTAACGAAGCGGTGTTTGAGAAGTCGTCCTTAAGAATGTAATAGATGTGTGTTGACGCATAAGATAAGTTAAGTGTATTGACAGAGTAAATAACTAACACGGGCACGCTACCAAAATCTTCCTCTCTTTTATACTCTCTTACTAAATATTCTTCCTATATATATATATATATATATATATATATATATATATATATATATATATATATATATATATATATATATATATATATATATATATATATATATATATATATATATATATATATATATATATATATATATATATATATATATATATATATATTCTTCATTCAAGATCCGTCTTGTTATATTGTCATAATCATGTCGTGGTTATGATCATAGTCGTGGTTGTTATAATCATGGTTGTGCTTGTTATAATCATGGTTGTGGTTGCTATAATCATGGTCGGTTGTTATAATCATGGTCGTGCGTTAATCATAATCGGTTAAGTACTGGCGGTCGAAGCAGCAGTAATCATGGTCGGTTGTTAGTAATCATATGGTCGTGGTTGTTATAATCATGGACGTGGGTGTTATAATCATAATCGTGGTTGTTATAATCATGGTCGTGGTTGTTATAATCATGGTCGTGGGTGATATAATCATAGTCGTGGTTGTTATAATCATGGTCGTGGTTGTTATAATCACGGTTGTGGTTGTTATAATCATGGTCGTGGTTGTTATAATCAAATTTGTGGTTGTTATAATCATGGTCGTGGTAGTTATAATCATAGTTGTGGTTGTTATAATCATGGTCGTGGTTGTTATAATCATGGTCGTGGTTGTTATAATTATGGCCGTGGTTGTTATAACCATATTCGTGGTTGTTATAATAATGGTCGTGGTTGTTATAATCATGGTCGTGGTTATGATCATGCTCGTGGTTGATGATCATAGTCGTAGGTGTTAAAATCACGGTCGTGGGTAATATAATCATAGTCGTGGTTGTTGTAATCATAGTCATGGTTGTTATAATCATGGTCGTTGTTGTTATAATCATGGTCGTTGTAAACGCCTTAGTTAAGGACGTTGAGGATACGGGCAAGTCGAAGGGAATGATTGAAACCCGTCTTTTGACGCATTCAATATTTATTGATGTGGTCAAAACCTGCAGAGGAGAAGGCGTTCATAATATTACAAGGTGATTCATCTGATACATAATTAGTTAGTCTCACATAATTTTATCTTAATTACAATTTATTAAACATACTGACATAACACAAAGTTCATAACTCTATTAATCTTAGCTTCGCTTCATTCTGCATTGTCTTATTACTCCAGGTTAGGCAGAAACGGGTAGGCGTAATTAGTCAACAGTATTTCAGTACCGAGGGGTATGGCATCACTTAGGCTGTACTTATAAGTGCGGGTCAATGCAGATCAGTATGGTGTTCCAAGAGAAAACAGTATTGCGTAAATCGTCCCAGCACAAATTCTCGGACACTAGAGAGGGCGATCTGTCTCATGGAGGGACGGGCAGCCACCGCCACCCGTCTAAGACAGTCCACTCAGCAGAACTAGGACTTGTCTGTAAACACTTCTACATCTGGCGAGGCCATAGGTCGAAAGATTTAATGGCATCACACGCCAGCACTGTAGCTGCAGTCGTGGTGTGACCACATTAGAGGACAGACGTGCCCTTAGGTGCTCTTGACTCCCGCAAAGGTCCCCTCCTTAGACCCGACTCCCCTCAGCCGGCAAGTTTTGCCAGCATGGGGAGTCAACGTAAGTGCAAGCGCAAGCGCCTCCGGAGAGGAAGCCCCTCTCTCAATAATCCAATCGCCAACTCGCCTGACTATACTGAATGCAACACCCATCAAGAGTCAGATCCCAGTGATAATGACAGTGACGATAATGTGTCTATGGGAAACACTAGCCAATGTGGAAACACTCTCCAGGGTGGAAACTCCGAGGCCACGGACCCCAGCACCCTCCCCTCTGCCAACCAGCCAAGTAAGCTGAATCTACACTTTCCCAAGGGCCCATTGAAATCAGTCGAGGACCGGTTTAATTGGACGATGAAGTACAGCAAAGAGCACGGCCACAACATTGAATTCCGGCAAGGTAAGAACCGGAACTCTCGAAGTCTATGAAGCCCTTAGTACTGTCGGCTTCAACGGGGTGGTCATGGTGCCACCCCCAGCAGACGCTGAGGAATGTTGTCACATCCTAGTGAAACGTTTTCCCTTATACGCTGACATCGAAGATGCGCGTGAATTCATTCCCAACATACTGAGTATACGTCGCCATTACCGGGGGAAAAATCCACAAGCCTCTATTATTGTCAAGTGGAAGGGAAAGGAATGCCCAGCCACTGTGAAAGCCCTTCCAATCCTTCCACTATTATATGCAGAACCTTATCACCCTGTGCCTGCATTTTGTGTCTGCTGCTCTCATTGGGGGCACATTTTCACTGCCTGCTGCCGACGGGATCGCCCCAGATGTCGATTCTGTTCGCGAAACCACAACTCCGCCGTCTGTGACCAGAAAATAAAAAAACACATCAATAGAGGTGGCGTGGGCTATGTAATTGTTCCCAGGTGCTGTAATTGTGGCGGCCGCCACAATGCTGACTCGCGGCAGTGCCCCCGTCGCCCGTCTGTCCCAGGGGAGAGGCCTCCCCCAGGGCCGCGTCGACCACAACGCTCACCACAGTCTACTGGGACACCTGCCTCTACCCGGCTTCACCAGGCTACACCACAACAACGGCACCTGCCGTTCCCTAACTCAACCACAACTGAGCCTCGTCCCTGTCTCTATCCTTTTTACTTTTATCCTCTTCGCCGCTGATCGGCTTGTTAGCCGCTTGGGCGATCGGTCACGACTCTTTTCCTTTATATTCTTCACCAAAAGGTCGGCTCGCTAGCCGCCCGGGCGATCGGTCACGTCTCTGTCACGCACTGTTGGCAAATACTGGGCATGCACCGGCTCCTGAATGTACCTGAACCCGCTCCAGTGTTGGTCAAGTCTTCTCTTGAAAGAGCTCACACTCGGTGCCGTCACAACACTCTCTGGTAGATTGTTCCAAGAGTTTACAACCCTCACTCCGAAAAAGTTTGCCCTCACGGTTTTCCGGACTTGCAGCTTCTTCAATCTTGAGCTGTGACCCCTTGTGGGGCGAGCGTCCGCCAGCTCCAAGTAAGGACACTCAACTGAGTAGTGCCCCCTGAGATGCTTATAAACCTCAACTAGGTCCCCCCTTGCCCGTCTGTAGTATAAGCTAGGCAAGTTCAGGCGCTCCAATCTCGCAGGGTAGCTGAGATGCCGAAGTGCAGGCACCAGCTTGGTGGCCCTCCTTTGAACATTTTCAACCAACTGACAGTCCCTAGCATATCTCGGGGACCAGATGGGGTGACAGTACTCCAGATGGGGAAGCACTTCACTCCTGAAGATCGTCACGAGGGACGGACCGTCTAGATATCTGAACGACCTTCTTATAAGACCCAATAATTTATTTGCCTGATTTACCTTCTTCTCACAATGGCCCGAGAACTTCAGCTCATTGTCAACATACACACCTAGGTCCTTCTCACACACAGTCTCAACTAGTACATTTTCTTCATCCTGTTGGGACATATGGTACGCCTCCTTACCGTTGGTACGCCCCAGGTGCATCCTCTTACACTTCGTGACATTGAATCTCAGCAGCCATTCCTTCGACCATTCCTGGAGCCCACAGAGGTCCTTCTGCAGCTCTTCACAGTCCGCTTGGTTCTTAATTTCCTGAAATAACTTGGCGTCATCGGCAAACATTTGTATGGAGGAGTGTACAACGTCAGGCATATCATTTATGAAACAAACAAACAACAGCGGGCCCAATACACTACCCTGCTATCCTGACTCTGTCCAGCCTCGTGCTCCCACCAGTGCCCCCCCACACCCCCCCCCAGTGACATGACACAGATCATGTCCCTCTTCCAAGAATTTGCCAGGCATGTTGAGCAACTCTTCTCTACACTCTGTACCGCCATCTCCGACCTACACAACCAACTCTTGCCCGAGGCTGCCACCCTGTCACTCCCCTCTTTGGGTTTGACACAAGCTGGTAGCCCCCCCTGCTCACTGCCTGTGCGTCCTGCTGCCCCCGCGCCAAGCCCTGCCTTATCCTCACGTCACGTGGTGGCTCAACCCGTCTACCCACCGCAAGCCACGCCCGCTCATGTGCTGTCTCCACCAGGGCTCCCTTCCGGACCTGACACCTGGACGACTGCTGGACCTGGAGCTGCGAAGACTTACCCTCTTTGCTGCCGCAGTATGTTTGAGCAGTCTGCAACTTTGTTGTGATAAGACACCAATCCTAGTGATTGTACTTTTACTCAACATAGTGACGGTAAAATACTATCACAGATTGTATGGAAAAATTCCAACTTTTTGAAAACAAAGACGGCCTCAAATTTTGACTACTACCTGTGTCTACGTCCTGGATTGGCCAATCAGTGGTGCCCCCACGGTGGCGTGATACATGCACGTTTACTGCGGTGTGCTCTGATTGGCTAACCGCAAGTGGTAGGTATTGTTTCTTTACTCTAAGTCCTCTTCTTCCTTTTTCATCCCCTCATGCACCCGTTCTTTGGAACGGAGGCGGACTTAGCGATACGGTCGATCCGGCAAGGAAATCCCGTGATATGGTAACACCCCTTGTCCGGGGGTCACCGGTGTGCAACACTCTTAGACATAACTATAGTCACAGGTAACCTGGGTGCAGAACTCCCACGAGCCCGGACGCCCGGTCCAAGAGGGGGGGGCGGGGTTGTCGCCTTGCAGGCAGGAGCCCTGGTGTTATAGGTAGGATTAGATGTAATCAAGAAGATGGATAAACAAGCATTAGGAATAAAACATAGAGATAAGGGACACTCTATTGGAAGCGAAAAGTGGCAGAAATCACTTACAAATAAAACTGCAAGTCCCACTAACAAGAATATTCAGCACCAATGAAGAAGTCAAAGTAATCTGTAAAGATGACTTTGATTCAGATAAAACTTTCAAAAGTTATTGAAGCAAGAGATATATTTCATAATGAAGGCCTTATTGTTCTCATGCCACCAGAACAAAAAGTAAAGATTCTCAGTTTTTACACCGTCAAGTCGACCAAAAAATGGGAGGTTATTAATGGAAGACCTGAAAGATGAACTGGAACGCTAAAATAGGTGGATGAAGATTGAAGAATAAGATAAAGGACAATACTATGTTTTAAGATTACTTTTGAAGAAGTGTCAATGGCTGAGAAAGTTTTGTTAAACAGGGCTTTCAGAATATTCAAATATGTCAGTCACACCACATCAAATAAAGAAGGAGACATTCATCAGTCTGCAACTTGCTTCTCCTGCTAAGCAAATATGAAGAACACACAACGAGAGACTGTCCGGAAAAAGAAAAAAGTACTGCCTAGATTGTGCAGGCGACGACCATACCTACACTGAATGTAAGAATACACATGTTGGCTGTCCTAACTGTAAGAGAAACGGAATGTATATACAGACATAGGACGTTAGCAACACGCCCAATAAAACACATGATAAAGTACAAGGAACAAGAAACAAGGAAAAGGAATAAGACAAGAAGGATACGATACGTCGAAATAGCAAAGAGAAAGGGTCCAAGAGGCTCATAGACCAGAATCCACCATATTAAACCTAAGTGGTTTTCAATACATGATAAGGTAATGATTAGTATGATCCATGCACATTTGCACAATATCATTGCACCCGGATCATACAATGAGGAATTAAGGAAAATGTTTAAATTGAACAACTACCAGAGATGATATTTCCAGAGAATCCACAATCCGAAAAAAACTATTTCAGGCAACATATGCAAGCGAACTGAGAGAAAGACTACATCTAGACGAACAAAGGTTTGAGCAAGGAGCAACAACTGATACACAAGGAACACAAGGACTTGATAGAGATCCCAGACAAATGACTGAATGAAAGAAGATAGAAATAAATAAAAGGACAGACCAGGCTATGAGTAGGAGGAGAGAAGATAAGATGGAAACTGATCACAATATACAACCTGAATTCACAAGAAATGGATGAGTTAATACTACAACAAAACATGGAATCCCAACATCGAGACCACAACAGGAGTAATAATAAAGAAAACTGTGAAGGATGGGATATACTATGGACATATCAAGAAAAATCCCTATGAAGATTACGTCTGGTCACCACTACTACTAATAAACTAAAGATTACGACCAAAAGACTTTAAAATAGTAGACCCGTCAGAGTTTAGAAGAGTCAGAAGCGGGAAACAGGATGATAGGTCTCCACTTCAACAGTCACAATCCAAGTATAAGAAGCCACGGACAATAGACAAACAGTAAGAACTTTAAGAATAATACACAACGTAAGAAACTTCAAAAGACCGAGAGACGCAACCTAAGTAATATATATCAAGAAATTGACTCGACATTATAATTAATAAACAGTCACGGTGAGACAGAAAACAACAACATAAACTCTTTAACTATTATGTAAACCAAAGAAATAAATCGGGCGAGAAAATGACGGAGAAGGATAGCGGTTAAAAGAAATCTAAAATTTAAATTAATTGATGACTTCAGGATGAATTTCTAGCAATAAAAAATAAATACAACTCAAGGAGACGTAATTATTGCTACTACTTATCTCCACCGAGACGACCCCACGCATCTATATAGAGACCTATTAAAATTGGCTAACAATAGTCATCCGATGTACATCTTAGGAGACTTTAACGCCAGACATAGGATTTTTTGATAATACAACACAACGTCGGGAAAACGCCCTTAATCAATTAATAAATTTAGGGAAAATCAATCATCTGGGTCCTAACTTTCAACCTGAGAAATCATAATACACAATCGACACTAGACAAAATTTTTACTAACAACAAAGCCTTTTCTTAATTACCATATAATACAGGACCTCTTACAGGCAGTGACCATCTGCCAATTATACTAACACTGTCAATGCTTCTCCCATACAGATACCAATAAAAAGAGACTGAAAATGAGTAAAACAGACTGGGACAGCTTCAAAGACGACTTAAGTAATCACCACTGATTAACCCTTACAAGGGAAAAACACAGAAGATATAGACTCAGAAATGGACAGACTGCACTCAGCAATAAAAAACATCTATAACCAAACACACTCCTACTTCACACTTTAGAACATTACCCAACAACAGACTACCAGAAGAAGTTAAATTAATCCAGACCTATTACAATGAAATAAACAGGTATATGGAAAGACACGGCAGTAACAGATGGCTATATACGACACAGATAGCACTACAGATAAAATTAAGAGACGCATGTAAGGAAGCAAACAATAAAAAAATGGAATGATATTATAATGGCGGCTGACATGACTAAAGACACAAAAACATTTTGGACTTCCATAGACAAGATGATGGGGCACAACAAGCAAAAAACACCATACATTAAAGACCAAAATGGAACAAAATTGCACGAGGAAAATGAACAAGAGTCAGCATTCAAAAGGGAATGGGTAAAAGTTTTTAAAATATCAGATGAGGAAAATGAAGATTTTGATAGTGAACACGAAGAAAGGATAGATGAAGAAATGGGAAGACAAATACATAGAATCACCCCAAGGCAATATATAGACTATAACTTATTACCTAATAATCAAATAATAACCATGGGAGAAATGATGCACTGTCTGAGGAAATTTTAGGAAAAAGCCCCTGGGCTCACAGGTATTACACGAAATATGATCATGAATCTACCTGAAAACATTTTAAATACACTATTAAACATTTATAACGCATGCTTAATAACTGGTTACTTTCCAGACAAACTAAAATATGCTAAAATGATATTTATTCCTAAGGAGGGTAAGGACAATAAGGAAATATTAAACTACAGGCCAATATCTTTATTAGAAATTACCGGGAAACTATTGGAAAAAATATTAAATTCAAGACTTATAGCCTTTTTAACACAACATGGGAAAACTAACAACAGACAACATGGATTTATGCCCAATAGAAATACCCTAACTGCAATAGCTACAATAACGGAAATAATTGCAATAGAAAAAGCAAGGGTAACCAGATCAATATAATTTTAAGGGATGTTTCTAAGGCTTTTGATAAAGTTTGGCATTTAGGCTTGAAATATAAAATATTAAAACTGGGACTTAACGAATACTTGCTAAGAATATTGTGTAACTATTTAGATGATAGGAGAGCACAAATTCAAATTGGAAACTTTATGGGAACTATGTTTAATCTTGAGAGTGGAGTACCTCAAGGAAGATGCCTTTCTCCAACACTATATACAATATATACTTCAGACACACCTCAACCTACCCCCTTTAGCGAATATGTAATGTTTGCTGATGATATTACTCAAATAGTATCATACCCAGGAAAATCAACTCAATTTATGGCACTCTACACGGTAAGAGCGATAAAACACATAAATGATTTTGAGAAAAAATGGAAAATCAGGACAAATAAGAACAAATTCAAGATAATACCAATAGCCAAGATTAAAACAAGTCCAGTAATAGTCGACCAGGAACTATACCCATACGACACTGAAGGTAGGATGCTTGGATTAAAACTAACAAAAAGAGGATATATAACATACTTAAAAGATAAAGAACGACAGGCAAGAATAAGATTATCAAAAATAAAACGCTTTAAGAACCTTAGCATTAATAACAAAAGAAAGATTTATATTGCCCTTGTCAAATCAATTATGGACTACCCACCCATCCCATTGAACACCCTTAGTAAAACGTGCATTAAAAGGTTACAAACAGTACAAAATATAGCCCTCAGATTTATATATAACATAAAATATACAGACCACATCAATAATGAACAGCTACACAAGAGAGCAAACCTCTTAGCAATCAATGTAGAAATACACAACAAAGCTGCAAATATTTGGAAAAAAGTGACTGAACTTAACACAGAAACATATCAAAACTGGATAAATAATATAGACAACGAAGAATTCCAAGAACACAGTTGGTTTAAATCAGCCAGGAAGAAAGTAATTGAACCATCTCCTGCCCCAATATACATATAAAACATTAATAGAGAGAATAAAAGATGAGAGTGACCTACCAGCTCCACAAGAACCTGGCAGGCCTCTCCATACAGCGTACCTTTAGACTAACATAACTAATATTTAACATTTAACATTTAACATTTAACATTTAACATTTAACATTGAACTAACATCTTAGTAAAAAAAAAAAAATAAATAAATAAAAATGTGACTACCCTCCCAGCTACACAAGGACCTGGGCGGGCTCACTAACTCCATCGGAAAAAAAAATAATAATAATAATGTGATTACCCTCCCAGCTACATCAGCCAGGAAGAAGTAATTGAACCACCTCCTGCCCCAATATACACATATACACATAAAACATTAATAGAGAAAATAAAAGATGAGAGTGACCTACCAGCTCCACTAAGAACCTGGCAGGCCTCTCCATACAGTGTACCTTTAGACTAACACAACTAACACTTAACTAACACCTCAGAAAAAAAAATGTGACTACCCTCCCAGTTACACAAGGACCTGGGCGGGCTCACTAACTCCAACAATAACAAAAATAATAATAATAAGCAGCATTATATAAATAAACCAATATTAATACAAAGGTCTGACGACCTAAGGGAGCAGAACAAAGACAAAACACCAATAAGAAAGATGAAACGATCTGGTTGAGCCCAGATTCTTTCTACTCCTACTGTATTTCAGTTTCACCACTTTTCCTTCAACTCCTAATAATCTTCTTTCACCTCTTAACTAAAGACTTCGTATCGTATCGTATCCGGACCTGACGACTCCACTCCCGGCCACCCAAGCTCCGCCGACATGCCTGCACCTAAGGCCCATCCGTCCACGCCAGGGGTACACATGTACCCAACCGGCCAGCCTGAAATCAGTCTAATACACCACAATGGATAGCAACGCTACAGGACTGCAGGTACTCACCTGGAACATAAACGGCTTACAAAACAAGTTTGGTGCCCTCAAAACCTACGCCTACACTGAAAATATCAACGTGTTGTGCCTCCAAGAAACGCGGTGTGCTGCTGGTACCCGTGTGCTCAGTGGCTACACATGTGTTGAGAGCCCATCCACCCCTGTTCTTCGCATCGATGGACTACCACGAGGTCATGCACGTGGACTGCGGATCTACGTCAAGAAGGATGTCCCTTATCAACCTCTCGACGTCCCCCTTGATGACGACACCGACGCACACGCCATCACAATCACACTAAAAGGTATGTCCCTCAATATTGTCAATGTCTATGTGCCTCCCTCCACCCCTACTGTACCTGTCCTACCACACCATATTACCTCCACCCCCACCCTCCTTATGGGGGACCTCAATGCCCGACACCCCAGTCTCGGCTCCCAGGGGCCCCACTCAAACTCCCGGGGTAATTCCTGGCTCTCCTACCTACAAACCACTGATGACCCTGTACGTCTTCTCTGCCCTCCTTCACCCACCCACATCGGGGGAGGGAAACTTGACTACATCGCCCTCTACTCTGACCCTCACCGCCCACACTCCACCCACATCCCCCACAGTGACCATTTCCCTATCCACACTACTCTCCAGTACGTGAGAATATCCCCCCCCCCACCCAAGGGCCCTAGGCTCAGCCTACCCCCTGCCAACATACCTGCCTTCATCACTACCATTGCTGAATGGTTTCAGGATTACACTGTCACCACCGCAGACCAACTCTACCTTGATCTGTCCAAACAATGCACTACCCTCCTCCGCCCTGCCCCAAAACACCGCCGCCCTAACCGCCAGCCCAGGAGTCATTGGAATGTTAATCGCGACCCTCATGTTAAGTCTGTCCGAGTATGGCACCGACTAGCAGTCGACCAGTGGAAGAAATCTCCCAGCTCCCCTGATGCTCTACGCTTCCTGATGCGCACAAATAAAGAGCTCCAATCTGCCATCACTCTCGCACGAGAGAAGCAGTGGTTTGACTTTGCTTCTTCTATTGACCAGTCTACTTCTATAGGTGATATATGGCGCACCATTAACCGTGCCCGGGGCATCAACGCCAGACCCGCGCTCCACCCCAGACCAGCTGCCGAGCCGAGGCGCTCTCCCAGACGTGGCAGGAGGCCGCCTCCATTGATGCACTACCACCCGCTGTACGAGACCTCACCCTCGCACTGCAACCACAACGCCGACAGCGCATCTCCGAGTACCAAGACCTATCTGCAGACACTGACGTGCCTTTCACACAGTGTGAACTACTAAATGCTGTTAAGCGCGGCCGGTCCACCGCCCCTGGCGATGACGGCGTCACATATGAAGTGCTAAATGCCCTTATTGCCACCCCTGGTAACCCCCTCCTCTGTCTATTTAACCTCTCTTATGATACTGGTCAGCTGCCTCACTTATGGAAGACTGCCACCACCATCCCAGTCCCTAAACCAGGCAGACAAGATGAATAGCGTCCAATCTCCCTCATCTCCTGCTTCTCAAAGATGATGGAGCGCATGATACGCTGTGGGGTATGGGTTGTTTGGTGTTCACTCAGGATGGGATGGAGAAAGGAAACTCACAATGTGCTCTCTATATACATGTTGTATTGGATGTACAATGCAGCTTGGTGCTGGGAAGGCAGCATGGTTACAAGCGTGATGTAGAGAGAGCTGGTTGGTGAGGGTGCTCAGAGGAGGACAGCTTGTGGGTCGCCATGCTCGCCGGCGGGAGCGAGGACCGCCAGGCAGCGGCGGAGGAGGTGGTGTTGCTTGCTGCGGCTGTAGCTAGAAGAAGAGAGTTGGTTGGTGAGGATGCTCAGAGGAGGACCAGCCTGTGGGTCGCCATGCTCGCCAGCGGGAGCGAGGACCGCCAGGCAGGCGGAGGAGGAGGAGGAGGTGTTGCTGGCTGGTTGGTGGAGGGAGAAAGAGAGCGATCACCACGAGGTCAGGTCTTAAATAGCGGGGGTTGGCGTGGCTTAGTAGTTGACCCCCGCTCCGTGGGCAGCGCTGGTTGACCTTGACCACGAGGCATACACTGGGGAATTCGTGGGGTCGGCTACGCAGCGACTAACAGCGTTTGTAGGGGAGAAATCCACTACAATACTCCCTCCTTCCCTCCAGGCGGTGTAGGAGACTTGTTGTCTGCAGGGTTGCATGGCACATGTGAGGCAGAACGGGCGGTGCATGCCTCATGTGAAACATAACGGCGATGGCGTGGATGAGCCGGCCGCTAGTGGAGGCAACTGTCTAGACACACAAGATCTGTGGGAGAAGAGAGGGAGAAAAAGGGTTGTGGAGGCGATGAATGTTGTGCTTCCCTCACGGAAGGTACAGAGTCGTCAGATGCGCCTGCTGGGGTGTGTGGGCCTGGGTCAGGAGCAGGGGCTGCGTCAGCAGAAGCGGATGAGGGCTCGTGACAGCAGCTGGGTCCACGACAGCAGCAGGGTGCAGGACAGTAGCAGGGAGTACCTGAGGGAGAATAGAAGGGTGTGTGGGTCCGCACTCAGGCGCATGGGCCACGTCGGGAGCAGGGGCTGCATCAGGAGAAGCGGCAGGGGGTACAGCCGGGCCGGGGACGGCGTCTGAGGCAGGACGGGTGTGTTGGGGTCGGTAGGACGTGGTGCTTGGGGCACGAATAGGAGCGGCTGTCTGCTTAGAGTAGCATAGCTGCTCTAGGGTGTCTAACCTGCGGTTTAGAGACAGTAGCTGTAGAGCCGATGAGAGCTGCTTCTGGGTGGATAAGCCAGTCTTCCATGTTGCTTGAAGACTGGGAGAGTGATCAGTTTCTCCTCCATCCTGTGTGAGTGCGAATCTCCGGGGGTCACCATTTGTGGGGTATGGGTTGTTTGATGTTCACTCAGGATGGGATGGAGAAAGGAAACTCACAATGTGCTCTCTATATACATGTTGTATTGGATGTACAATGCAGCTTGGTGCTGGGAAGGCAGCATGGTTACAAGCGTAATGTAGAGAGAGCTGGTTGGTGAGGGTACTCAGAGAAGGACAGCTTGTGGGTCGCCATGCTCGCCGGCGGGAGCAAGGACCGCCAGGCAGCGGCGGAGGAGGTGGTGTTGCTTGCTGCGGCTGTAGCTAGAAGAAGAGAGTTGGTTGGTGAGGATGCTCAGAGGAGGACCAGCCTGTGGGTCGCCATGCTCGCCGGCGGGAGCGAGGACCGCCAGGCAGGCGGAGGAGGAGGAGGAGGAGGTGTTGCTGGCTGGTTGGTGGAGGTAGAAAGAGAGCGATCACCACGAGGTCAGGTCTTAAATAGCGGGGGTTGGCGTGGCTTAGTAGTTGACCCCCGCTCCGTGGGCGGCGCTGGTTGACCTAGACCACGAGGCATACACTGGGGAATTCGTTGGGTCGGCTATGCAGAGACAAACAGCCACCGCCTCCACTGGAAAATTGAAGCCCACCTGCACCCTGACCTCTATGGTTTCCGCCCCGGAAAGAGTACTGCTCACTGCATCGCTCACTACATGGCGAACACCTCAGCCAAAACCTCCCTCTTCGTCGACTTCAAGGGTGCTTTTGATAAAGCCAATAGTGAAGTGATCCTTGAGGGTCTCACTCACATGGATGTGAAGGGCAAACTCCTCACGTGGATTGCTGACTACCTCTCCCGTCGACAGGCCCGTGTCCGGCTTCAGGGCCACTACTCTACGAGCAGGGACCTTGATCTTGGCACGCCTCAGGGAGGTGTACTCAGCCCTACACTCTTTAATGTACTAATGAACTCCTTCTACCGCCTTAACGACATCTTTGCTGAGCGCGCCCTAGACGGTCACATCATAAGCTACGCTGATGATATCCTCCTCCAAATTACTACAGTGCAACATGAATAACCTATACTCTCCACGTTCGCCCGGACCTGTCAAACACTCGGGCTAGTCATCTCACACACTAAAACCAAGTTCATCTCACACTTCCGGCGTCAGACACCGCTGACTCTGCAAGGACAAGACATCGATCAAGTAAGCACCTACAGGTACCTTGGTGTACCCGTGCAAGCCACTACCAGCGCCACCACCTCTGCTGTCGCCGCCCACGTCATCTCCCAGTGCCGCCAACGAACGAGGCCCCTCCAGTCCCTTACCCACGGACTCAAAGGAGCCTCTGTCAGGGTCCTACGCCTCATGTACATTGCTATCGACAGAGCTGTCATAGATTATGCCTCCCCTGTCCTTGTAGTTGCCTCCCAACGCGAGAAACAAAGCATAGAGAAAATCCAAAACAGAGTGATGAGACTCATCCTCGGCTGCCCTATGACCACCAGCGTGAACTGATCCTGCTTCCAGTCTGCGATCGAATTACTGCTCTCAATGCCATCCTAGGTGTTAAACTCCTTCGCAGTGAGAAACCGACTCCCCTGTCTCGCTCACTGAACTCACATCTTGACTCCCTCCTGCGCCGGCCTGCCCCCACTACCTCTCCCTCCCTCTCTCAGCACTGGCCCGTCCACACTGCTGCTGACATCCTGCGTTATCACCTCTACACCCCCTCGACCTCTCTCCCTCCCGAGTACACTCATCCACCGCTATCGCCGTGGACCTCCCCGTGTGTTGATGTTGTCGTCCACACCTTCCCTGGTCGTAAATCCACCCAACTGCGGTATATGCTCAAACTTAACTGCCTTGAGCAGATTGATGATGTCGCCTCTTCTCTTACGACCTCCCTCCCTCCTATCCTCGTCTACTGTGATGGGTCTGTCACCACGCTGGGCTGCGCTGGGGCAGCTGCATGGATTCCTGAGCGCCAGACCCGTAAGAAAATCAGGGTCCATGACTGGGCCTCCTCCACTGACACTGAAAGCATAGCCATCCTCGCGGGCATTCCTGAGGGGGCGACCTATGCTCGCACTGAACGCTGGAACCTCCTGATAATCAGTGACAGCACTTCTGCGCTAGCGAGGCTCAAATTACCCTCCCCCTCCTCCACTGCCGCCCAACACACCCTAGCTGCCGTCGCCAGGCTAGAAGAAACTGATGGCATCCGTGTCAAGTTTATTTGGATCCCGTCACATATATGACACTGTTGATCGACTTGACAAAGAAGCGACACAAGAAGAAGATATTGAAGCCACCCTCGCCCTCTCCCTGAATCATCTCAAATCTCGCATACACGCCACACAACGAGAAGCATTCGACGTAAAATGGACACACCTGAAACAACGGGGCAGCGTCACACTATGCCACTATGACGCTGTAACCGGTGACTCCAACCGCCACTACAAAGAGTATCAATCTCTGACTCGATCTCAAGAGATTATATAGGGTACAGGTACCTATGGGAGTACATTGGCAACCCTGAGCCTGGCCGCACTGTTTGTAAACTTTGTGACCAACCCGACTCTCACACTACATCCTCACATGCCCTATGACCTCCTCCTACAGGTCCCCAGCCGTTACCATCACCTCTTCCCTCCCTGACCAGATATCCCTCCTCCTAATCACTGGCCTCGCACTTGACATTATTAGGGACCTGCCACGCTTTGCTATTAACAGATGAAATGTACCGGGAATTCCACCCCCACACACACACTCATCATTCTGTCACTTTATGTAACTTGCTGACAAAACCCATGACCCTTCAGGCTTCCACGCCCTTAATGCATGAGTCATAAAGGCAAGCATGAACTCGGCATGCTTCCCAGTTGGGCACTGTAAACGCTTCTGCATTTCACCTTGCACAGGATGTAAGGGGGTGAACAATAAACTAGCCCCCTCCGGGGCAATCTGTAAAATCTGCACTGTAGCTGAAGACAGCGGCGATAACAGTCGTGGTTATGATCATAGTCGTGGTTGTTATAATCATGGTCGTGGTTGTTATAATCATGGTCGTGGTTGTTATAATCATGGTCGTGGTTGTTATAATCATAGTCGTGGGTGTTATAATTATGGTCATGGTTGTTTTCATCATAGTCGTGATTGTTATAATCATAGTCGTGGTTGTTATAATCATGGTCGTTGTTGTTATATTCATGGTCGTGCTTGTTATAATCACAGTCGTGGTTATTATAATCGTGGTCGTGGTTGTTATAATCATGGTCGGGGTTGTTATAATCATGGTCGTGGTTGTTATAATCATGGTCGTGGTTGTGATACTTTCAGTATCTAATATACTATAAGAAGGCATAGAATAAAGGTTAGAAAAATTAGTTAAAGAAATATTCGCCATAAGGTGAGGTTAAAGAAAAATTAAATTAATTATTATGAATCACCGATGATCATTCCGAGATAAGTTATATTATGAAGAGAAGTGACCTTGATTCTGGTTAGATTAGTCACCATCTGCTTAAGTCATCACCTGTGTTAAGTCATCATAGTCATCATCTTCGTTAGTCAGTTTTACGCCCATCTCACATGACTGACCGACCATCGATGTTCTTTCCGGGCGAGGGTGTTAGTTTTCAATGCATCTTATTATTTATGCTGGTGGATGTAGGACCTCCTTCCCTCACTGACGCAGCTATGGTCAATTTGGTGTTATTCTTGTTTATAAATGCCTTCTAATCTGTCTCAAGTCTATCCGTCCTGTCTATTGCCATCCCAACTGTCTGTTCGTCTGCGTGGTGTTTGAATGTAAGCCCGTCTGTACTCTTTGTGTCGTCAAATCTGTCTGTCTTATCCGTTGTTGGCGTGTGTCTGCCTGTTTGTCTAATGTGAGCCAGTCAGTCAGCTGTCAACCTGTCTGTCTGTCTGTCTGTCATGTTAGTTGTCATATTGTCTATTTGTGCATGTATGAATCTGTCTATTTTTGTCAACCTCCTGTCTTTTTCACTGTCTATATTCACCCTGTGTCTATTGTAGTCATCTTCTCCATGCATTCCTGTTTTTATCTTTTTATCTCTTCTCCTTTTCCATGAGCCACAGGAATAAGTATACACTGTAGCTGTAAGGTCGTCTGGTAACGTTGAAACTGCGCATCCAGACGCATGATGAAACTCAACCCCCCCCCCCCCACCTGTTATCTCTAATTATTTTCTGTTTCCCTTTCTTGATTCTTCTATTTACTCATCTTCCTTCCTTTACTTATCCAAACAACATTGAAAAAAAAGTAGGCTAAGAAAAAAAGTGGGGGGAGGAGGAGGGAGCCGTACGATAACTGCAATCGACCGGCAGGCTGACAGAGTACAGTGACATCTGTTGCCAGCGTAAATAAAATCGCTTATTAATGCGTTCCTAAGGAAACCATCGACATGGGACCAGGTTTGTTCCACTCTACGAATTTTTTGCGATTTTTCCACCAAGTTTGATGAAAAACGATTGTGCCGTTTCGGCTGCCCAGAACAGATACACACATGGCTAGTCCTATAGTATATTAGATATTAAATCCTGCTCAATACATATAACCAAGATCAATGGACCGGACAAGACTGAGTCCACTGGTCACTGGAGTTGTTTACGACACAGACAGCCGAAGCTCGTTCATAAGGAGTGCCCAGGGGGTAGACTCGGTGCAGTGTCTTCGCATGGCGTTCCCTGGGTAGTCCTGTCCTCGGATTCTAATCTCTCCATATTAAAGATATCCTTCAAAGACCATCATGCCCATAGGCGGCTACCGAACCTCGGTAGTGGTGACAACACAGACAGAGCCTGAAGATGCGTTGAGGAAGAGTCATGAGCGTGTAAATGTCTAACTCAAATACTCATAACTATTAGTCTGGCTGCAATACAGACGACACTTACTTTACTTTTACTTACTTTTACTTTTATCTTCTTCACCACTAATCAGCTCTTTAGCCTCTTGGGCGATCGGTCACGTCTCTGTTACTTTTCCTTTTCTTTTATCCTTTTCACCAAATTATCGACTCGTTAGCCGCTTGGGCGATCGGTCACGTCTCTGTTACGCACTGTTAGCAAGTACTGGGCATGCACCGGCTCCTGAATGTACCTGAACCCGCTCCAGTGTTGGTCAAGTCTTGTCTTGAAAGAGCTCACACTCAGCGTCGTCACAACACTTTCTGGCAGATTGTTCCAAGAGTTCACAACTCTCACTCCGAAAAAGTTTACCCTCACAGTTTTCTGGACTTGTGGGGCGAGCGTCCGCCAGCTTCAAGTAAGGGCACTCATTCGAGTGCCCTTACTTGAAGCTAGGTCACTCCTTGCCTCTCTGTAGAGTAGGCAAGTTCAGGCGCTCCAATATCTCAGGGTAGCTGAGGTTCCGAAGTGCAGGCACCAGTCTGGTGGCCCTCCTTTGAACATCTTCAACCAACTGACAGTCCCTAGCATATTTCTGGGACCAGACGGGGTGACAGTACTCCAGATGGGGAAGCACTTCACTCTTGAAACACTTTGTTGGTTTTTCTTTATTGTAGAAAAATATAGTTCCACAGGTCCTTAGTTCAGTTGAGAATATATTGCACCTTCTCTGCTAAGGGAAGTGTCTTAGTGCACTTATAGGAAAACATTTAAGTGAGGTGTTCACTGAGTAACAAGTGATGTGAGTTTCTTCACTCTGATCAAGGGAAAGAGAGCGAAGCAGGCCTCTGGAAGGAAACGCGTCAGATATCTTGTTGTTGCTGACATGCGCTGACCTCAGCCTGCCCTCTCTCGCTCCCCCGAAGGAACTGCAACCTCAGCCATGTATAACATCAACAGCTGAGGCACAGTTGAATAGCTTGGTGAATAATTTGGTATTATACATTTGGGTAAATATTTATATAATACAAATGGTGCTGTTACACCACTCGGCTACCTCCAACTGATACATAATTAGTTAGTCTCATACAATTTATCTTAATTATAATTGATTATTGAGCATAATGGCATGATAAAAAGTTCATAACTTATTAGTCTTAGTTACACTTCATTCCGCGTTCTTTTATTGCTCCACATAAGGCAGGAACGAGTAGGTATAATTAGTCCACAATATTTCGGTACTGAGGGGCATGTCATCACTTTGGCTGTACTTACAAGTGTGGGTCAATGCGAACTAGTATGGTGTTCCAAGGGAAAATAGTACTGTGTAAATTGTTCCAGCAAAGGAGGGTCCTTTTCTATTAGTATTTCTTCATGGTTCTGTAGTGGATTCCTCCCCTACACATGCGGTTTGTCGCTGGCTAGCCGACCCCGCGAATTCCCCAGTGTATGCCTCGTGGTCTAGGTCAACCAGCGCCGCCTTACATGACGGAGGTCAACTATTAAGCCACGCCTACCTCTGCTATATAAAATCTGACCTCGTGGTGACCTAGCTCTCTTTCTACCTACAGCCAGTCATCAAGTAACACCACCTCCACCGCTCCTTCCTGGCGGCCCTCGCTCCCGCCGGCGAGCATGGCGACCCACAAGCTGGTCCTCCTCTGAGCACCCTCACCAACCAGCTCTCTCTACATCACGCTTGTAACCACTCTGCCACTTCCCAGCACCAAGCTACATTGTACATCCAATACAACATGTATACAGAGAGCACATTGTGAGTTTCCTTTCTCCACCCCATCCTGAGTGTAAACCGAAATAACTCGTACCGCACAGTTCCTTATTATTATTATTATTATTATTATTATTATTATTATTATTATTATTATTATTATTATTATTATTATTATTATTATTATTATTATTATTATTATTATTATTATTATTATTATTATTATTATTATTATTATTATTATTATTAGTGTTGTTATTATGATTATTATTTTTTATGTGTTCTGGCTAAATAAACTTTCAATATCAATATCAATGTCAATAAGAATTCTACAAATTCTCGGAGAGCCGTGTTTCAATATAAGTAAATATTTCTTGACTGCAAATGATTTGAGGTAAGATATTTTAATTTTAGCATAGTTTTTTCGGTGTTTATAAGGCTTGACAACACCTTAGTTACAGAGAGGACATATTCTACGGGATATTTGATATACTATGTGTATGTATATTCTGTATGCTGTATTTATATTGTGTATGTATTTTATGTATGTGCTCCATTCATGTACTATTTATTCAGCCTAGCTAGTAGCGTGTGGCAATATATTTAAGATGTCCCACATGCCTAATTAATGTGCCTGGCAACGTATGGAAGCTGTTAATGTATCACTTGCCATACGTCGTCTATAGAGCAGTTGACCAGCGGACAGGTTGAAGAGCGCTACTCCCCTTGTGTACATATCTCTTATCCAGTAAATAGAACCTACAAACATTATACAGGTGTTTGTGTTCGCTCCTGTATATTGAACTTATTACCCAGAACACGAACATGGCGCAGTGAACCGGTTTTACTGGATAATTACGAGTGACAGTGCAAAGTTTGCGGAAAGCCGGCTTATGGACTCCTTCCCTGTGTCAACCAACCGCCGCCCGCCTCCGCTCCTCCAAGAATTTAGCAACTTTGAGCATTGTCAGTGACAGTGATTTTCTGTGAAGTGTTTAGTGCATTGTGTGTTTCGTGCCATTCATGTGTGACCTTGTTCTAAAGGATTCCCAAGGTACACGGCATTTTCTGGGCATTTGTGGGGAGTAGAGTTCAGTGCACCCTCCCCTGACCGCGTCCATAGGGTAACTGGCGACTGACTGTGAGTCGCCGCCTCTCCCTCCCAGCGAGAAGCTGCCCAAGGCGCGCACACACACATACATGTACTAACACACTGACTGCGGCGATTTCCTGATATATATTTTATATATATAATCTACTTATCTGTGTATTTAATTAACTTTTTGTCTGAGATCTTGTTGATACGACGGGCTGACCGGTCAACACTGATTCAAGAAACAGTACACAGATGAAGTAGTTATGTCACGTGCCCTACGCAGTCGTGGAGCCAGCGCCCGGATGAGTCAGTCGGATGATAGCTCCACAGAGATGGATGACCAGGCTGACCATGACGCTCCAGCTCCAACAACATCGCGCAGCCCTTCACCTCGATATTCAGCGTTGTCTCCAGAGATAATTGCTTTAATGAAGTTTATGAGAGATGAAAGGCGCGAGGATGAAGCTAACAGACGTGTGGCGGATGAACACAGAAGGCAAGCAGAGGCAGAGAGAGACCACCAACGGAGATTGGAAGACAGTGCACGGTTTGAAGCTTTGATATCTCGCCTCACTGTTAACCAAGCCCCTGGCTCTAACACTGCCTCGGTACTGACTGGTTCAGATACCTCATCAATGCTTCCTTCACGCCCCCCAGCCCCACCTAAAGCAGCTGCTCAAACACCGCCCATCTTGAAGCCTGATGTGAATTTCCAGACTTTTCGTGAATGGCGGCGACGGTGGACTGATTATTCTACAATGGTGGATCTCCAGAGTTTGTCACAGCCTAAACAACTCATCCAGCTGCGTATGTGCCTGTCCTTGGAAATTCAGCGTGTCTTGGAACATACGTTGCAGGTACCTCCGACCTCTTCGTTGTCTGTAGAGGAGGTACTGGACATTCTACAACGGCACATCAAAGGACAGCAGAATGAAGCTCTGCACAGGAGGGAATTGTTTAGCTGCAGACAGATGGAGGGTGAGACTTTTGACGCCTTTTATGTACGTCTTAAGAGAGCCTCGGAAGAGGTAGATATATGTCTAGGCCACCACCAGCAGTGCGAGGAGACCCAGTTGAAGCAGGTGATCCTGATGGGTGTTAAGGACGAGGAGCTTGTCCAACGCCTCACCTCCCTCGACTCTTCCTCTTCTCTCAAGGATGCTTTGACGATATGTCACTCCTATGAGGCTGCCAGGTGTGCCACCTCTGCCATCCGAGTTCCCCCTACAGCTGTATGCGCTGTGTCCCGGTACAAGAAGGACAAGAAGTCTGCTCATACGCCTTCGCCCACCACGTCCACGCCCGGTTCATTTTGTAACAACTGTGGTAAGCAGCACGGAACACAGGTGTGTCCAGCTGCTGAGTCTACATGCAACAGTTGTGACCGTAAGGGCCACTGGTCACTCACAGTGCGGTGCCCAGCCAAACGCGTCCAGTGCAATGTGTGCGGTCGTCTGGGCCGCTATGACAAGTGTTGCCCTTCCAACAAACCCAAGGGACAGTGTCGGCGGAAGCTTCAGCGCCCTTCCACCAGAGAGGGCCGCCCACAGTCTTCCAATCAGAAGCATGACGACCCTGGACAACGCTCGAGCTATATTAGGAATGTGTGCTCCCCCCCGCGTCCCAGGACCAAAGTCCCCCAGTACATCAGTGTCATTGTGACCTATCGCAGTGTGTCATCCCGTCTTCAGATGTTGCCCGACACCGGCGCTGATGCTACAGTCATCGGTCCCCAGCATTTGCAATGCTTGGGGCTCTCTCCAAGTGATCTAGGACCGCCCCCCAAGGATCTCCGCTTTACGGCAGATGATTCACAGATGACCCCAGCCCTGGGTTCACTCCAAGCACAAGTCACCTTTGGCAACAGGTCGTGTCAAGCCTAGATTGATGTGCATAACGGTGTCCCGACTCCTTTGCTGTCCTGCAGACATTGTCAAGAGTTGGCCATCATCTCCCAGGACTTCCCCAAACCTATTCTCGAGGTAAAACACGCCAACAGGGTGCAAGAAGGGAGCAGCAACGACCCTGCTGCCGCCCTACCCCTGCCTCTTGCCAGTGACACCTCTCCTTCGGATGCTCGGAAGTACTTCCTGAAGGAATTCAGCGACGTTCTGGTGACCAAGTCCGCTCTGGAATCCAAGCCTCTTAAGAAGATGGTAGGTCCCCCCATGAGGATCCACCTGAGGGACGACGCGAAGCCCTTCGCCATTTACACCCCTCGACTGGTTCCCGTGGCCTTCCGCGAGGCGGTCAAAAACGAGCTGGACTCCATGGTCGCCCAAGAAATTATTGCACCGGCCGGCGATGACCCGTCTCCATGGTGTCACCCTATGGTTGTTGTCGCAAAACCTAAAGGTGGTGTTCGGATCACCACTGACCTCTCCAAGCTCAACAGCCAGGTGTCTCGTCCTGCGCACCCTTCTCCCACGCCCTTTGCAGCTATACGCAGTGTGAACCCGAAGGCGCGCTTCTTCACGACGATGGACGCCCTGTGTGGATACTGGCAGATAGAGCTTGCCAAAGCAGACCGACCACTCACAACTTTCATCACCCCACATGGACGTTACAGTTATTGCCGTGGCCCCATGGGATTCGCCGCTACAGGAGACGCTTTCTGTCTTCGAGGTGATATGGCTCTACAAGGTTTGGCGAACTGTGTGAAAGTGGTCGACGACATACTCGTGTACGACGAGGATTATATGGATCACCTCTGCCGTATCTACGAGGTGCTCAACAGGTGCCGGAAGCACGGCATTACCCTAAATGCTGACAAGTTTGTTCTGGCCAGCTCTTCAGTTGACTTTTGTGGGTACACCCTCTCAGGGAATGGTATCGCAGCTGACCCGGAAAAGGTCCGCTCCATCACGGATTTTCCCACCCCTGCTAACCTCACCGAGTTGAGGTCCTTCATCGGTCTCGTCAACCAGTTAGCAGAGTTTTCGTCAGACATCTCCGCAGCTGTTCAACCACTTCGCCCCCTGATGAGCCCCAAGAGGACATTCCTGTGGACCCCCGACCACGACAAGGCCTTCCAGCAAGTGAAACGGGCCCTGTCTAGTCCACCTGTCCTCGCCACGTTTGACCCAGCCTTGCCGACAGTTCTGCAGACAGAGGCCTCACGCTTGTACGGTGTGGGATACGCCCTACTGCAGGATCACGGTGGAGGGCAGTTCCGGCTCGTCCAGTGTGGCTCTCGTTTCCTCTCTGACACCGAGACGCGCTACGCCACTATTGAGTTGGAGCTGTTGGCTGTGGTTTAGGCGATGTCCAAGTGCAGGTTTTACCTCATAGGCCTGCAACACTTTCACCTAGTGACCGACCATCGCCCGCTTGTTCCGATCCTCAACCACTACACGCTGGACGACGTTGAGAACCCTCGCCTCCAGCGTCTGAAAGAGAAGCTCTCGGCGTACATCTTCACAGCAGTGTGGCGTGCTGGTAAGGAGCTCTGCATCCCTGATGCCTTATCCCGCTCTCCTGTCAGCCGCCCTACTCCAGAAGACAATGTGCTCGACGCCGACCTCGCTCTTTCCATCAGGACTGTGGTCACTCTACATGCCGTCCAATCCCTTCGTTCGGACCTGTCACCAGATGACGACAAGGCAATGGAGGACCTTCGAACAGCGGCCCGAGATGACCCTTCCTACGTCCGACTCGTCGAGTGTGTGAGGAATGGATTTCCTGGCAACCGCTACGATCTTCACAACACCCTGCTCCCGTATCAACTCCGCGATGAACGCTACTGCGATGGAGACCTTGTTCTGTACGGAGCACGTGTAGTTGTCCCTGCTGCATCACGTCCCCACGTCTTGGCTCGCCTTCACGACAGTCACCGTGGAGCTGAGGCCACCAAACGACGTGCACGACAGACTGTGTTCTGGCCCGGCACCAACTCCGACATCTCCAATGTTGTCCGTGCGTGTGAGCCCTGCCAAGTATTACAACCCAGCCAGCAGCAGGAACCTTTCATGAGTGACGACAACCCCACCCGCCCCTTTGAGTCTGTGTCGGCTGACTTTTTCTCTGTGTCAGGAAAGTCCTTCCTTGTTATCGTCGACCGTCTCTCTGGTTGGCCGGTTGTCATCAAGTGCGGTAATGACACGACGTCTGCCGCCACCATCAGCAAGTTCCGCCACTACTTCCGTGATGTGGGCGTTCCTGTACGCCTGCGAACCGACGGAGGGCCTCAGTTCACAAGCCGGGACTTTGCTGTGTTCCTTGATTGATGGGGAGTCCGGTATGTGTTGTCATCGCCCCATTACCCGCAGTCCAACGGCCACGCTGAGGCTGCTGTCAAATCCTTGAAGCACCTCATCCTTAAGGTGGCCCCTTCTGGGAATATTGACTGCGAGGCCTTCGACCGGGGTCTTCTTGAACTCCGCAACACACCTAATTACACCGGACGCTCCCCTGCCCAGGTTTTGTATGGACGCCCCCTTCGTTCTTGTGTCCCTGCTCACCCTCAATCCTTCTCCAAGGAGTGGCAGGTCAAGACAGAGGATGATGATCGCCGAGCGGCCGAACGTGTTCAGGACGTCGTCGCCCGCTACAACGACCACGCCCGTTCTCTCCCCAGGTTGAGTGTCGGCACCCAAGTCCGTGTTCAGGACCCGACCTCCCTACGTTGGGACAAAGTAGGCGTAGTCATGGGTCTCGGTAGGTCACGGGACTACCAGGTGCGGTTACCCAGTGATCGTGTGTGGTGAAGGAACCGCCGTTTTCTCCGCCCCGTAACAATGCCTTCTGCTGACCCCGCCACCAGTGTTGAGTCCCATACCCTTCCCAGTGATCAAGTCCCTCGACGCTCAGAACGGATCCAAAAGAAAAGGTCCGCTCAAGACTTTGCTATGAGCGTATAGGGGGGAGGGAGGTGTATGTATATTCTGTATGCTGTATTTATATTATGTATGTATTTTATGTATGTGCTCCATTCATGTACTATTTATTCAGCCTAGCTAGTAGCGTGTGGCAATATATTTAAGATGTCCCACATGCCTAATTAATGTGCCTGGCAACGTATGGAAGCTGTTAATGTATCACTTACCATACGTCGTCTATAGAGCAGTTGACCAGCGGACAGGTTGAAGAGCGCTACTCCCCTTGTGTACATATCTTTTATCCAGTAAATAGAACCTACAAACATTATACAGGTGTTTGTGTTCGCTCCTGTATATTGAACTTATTACCCAGAACACGAACACTATGTAGGTGCTCTGCGTACTTCATCAGTGTAACGACGGTACGTCACTGGTGTAGGCGGATCAGCTGTTAGTTATAATCACTGGGGTGCATGTCCAAGCGAACGCAGACTACCCATCTGCCCAGACCGAAACATTACGACACTGTCCGAGTGTTCTGAAACCTTCGCTCACTGAGTACGCTGTCTTGCCGTCCGAAAGGAACGTTCACAGCCCAGTACGAGCAGACCGAAGCTTTATGACTGTCCGGGTAATTTAAACACTTTACTAGGTATCCCTGTTTCCGCGTCGTACCCACTGTGGGTGAATTCCATGCTGCACCCACTGTGGGTGAATTCCATGCTGCACCAACTGTGGGAGGCTGGCCGACGTCCCACGTTGCACTCTCGACGGTGGCGGCGTCACGTGGCCCTCCAAGCGGTCGAGAATTCCCTTCGACGCCCTCCCGTACTTGTTTTGACTGTAAACGCCTTGGTTAAGGACGTTCAGGTGACGGGCAAGTCGAAGGGAATGATTGAAACCCGCCTTTTGACGCATTCAATATTTATTGACGTGGTCAAAACCTGCGGAGAACAAGGCGTTCATTAGTATTACATGGTGATCTATCTGATACATAATTAGTTACTCTCACACAATTTATCTTAATTTTAATTGATTATTGGGCATAATGACATAATACAAAGTTCATAACTCTATTAATCTTAGTTACACTTCATCCCGCATTGTCTTATTGCTCCAGATAAGGCAGGAACGAGAAGGCATAATTAGTCCACAATATTTCGGTACTGAGGGGCATGTCATCACTTTGGCTGTACTTACAAGTGCGGGTCAATGCGAACCAGTATGGTGTTCCAAGGGAAAATCGAACTACAGTATGTAAATTGTTCCAGCACAAAATTCGGCCAGGATTGGGAGTCGGTGTTCACCAATGCTAGCAGAGGGTTGGTCCTTACAGCATCACTCAAGAGGGAGGAGGGCTGGTCCTCAAAGCATCACTCGAGAGGGCGATCTGCCTGGAGGCCAGGCGGCCACGCCACCTTCTAACCCATACACTCAGCAAAATCAGGACCTCTTGTCTGTAAACACCCCCCTTTCCCCCCCCAATGTTTTTTTTTCGGGTAAGGCAGGAAACGTCAGCACTTGACGCCAGCACTGACGTCAGTCCCACAGGCAGGTCACCAGGGTCGTGACAAATGCTTAGCGGAATTACGAAAGAAGTATTTCTGGAACACTATGAAGAAAGACATAGAATTACACATTGCTAAATGTTTGGCATGTGCTCAACATAAAGGTTCTACAGGATCACCAGCCCCGATTCTACAATATCCTACACCAGATCGTCCGTTTGACACAGTCGCTATTGATTTGTTACAACTCCCGAAGAGTCATCAAGGATCAGCGTACGTCTTAGTGTGTGTGGATCATTTTTCGAGGTTCGTGGTCTTGGTCCCACTAAAAAGTAAAACGGCCGATGCAGTGGCCTATGCATCAGTGATGAATCTTATACGTCCATATACTACGCCTAAAGTTCTGCTCTCTGACAATGGGACAGAGTTTAAGAATCAGCTAGTAGCGCAAATATGTGCGCAATATGGAATTAAACAAAGTTTTGTGACAGCTTATCATCCACAGGCTAATGGCCTTGTTGAGAGAACCAATCGCAAAATCCTTGAGATACTGCGTCCGATTGTCAGTGATTTGCAATACGCATGGGAAGATTGGTTACCGCAGGTTGCAGCGTCTATAAATGGGTCAATTAATAGCTCTACGGGCAAATCACCCTACAGCATTGTCTATGGTACAGATAAACATCTACCTTACGACATCCTTACAGATGCGCCATACCCGGTTTATAATATGGATGATTTCGCGGCAAAACAAATTCGTGTCTTTACGGATATTCATACCCAAGTCCGATCACATTTAGCGGCGTCGCGCGCCGAAATGATCATCAAGCAACATAAACATGCTAAACCTGTCGTGTTAAACGTAGGAGACGCTGTTATGGTAAGAGAACCTGAAAGGAACTCCAAGCTTTCGGCTAAATTTTCAGGTCCATTCCGCATTATTGCTAAAGAAACAGGCAACAAATTTATAATTTGGAAGCCTAATGCACAGATTGCAGATGTCGTGCATGCGGATCGTCTTAAAACGACCATGAGAATTTATTACCTCCAGTTGATGAGGAGGTGATAGACACCTCTTTACAGACTGTACAGAAGCAGAGTGTTCCTAATGACTATTGTATGAAACTTCGTTCTGCAAGTAGATGTTAAACCGTGTGTAATCTCTTACAGAATGGCTTGGAACATCACTGTGTTGCTTCTACTGTGTTGTTGCACCGTTGTGTTGACAGATGTGTCCACATCCATCCTCAAACCTGGTGCACTAGTTGCACCTCTCGGACGCATTCTCATAGTTGAGGACGTGATGAACATCAAGTATGAACTCCATCCACTGCTCCAGCTTCCGCGTCAGATGGACAACGTCAACGCCCAACTACAATCAGCATTGGACATCCTTCATGGTCTCAGCGCAGCTTTTAATGAATTGACGATTATTTCGTAAACTATTGACTTTCTACACTTTCGTCTTCAGAACCTTCGCAAGCTTTTCGTCGATGTTGGAAAGAATTTACCAGCGTCTCAAGTGGATCTTGCTAAAGAAGTGCGTTCTCAGACACGACGAAAAAAGGGTCTCTTTAATTTTGTGGGTCTTATCCAAAGCACTTTGTTTGGCACGGCAACGGCTGATGATGTAGCTAAATTGGGGGACCGAATGAACATTGTCGTTCAAGCTCTATCTGAGCAGAATCGTGTTGTTTCTCAAACCTTTCATGCGATTACTGCTTTAGAATAAAAGGTTAATGCGATAATATCGGAGTCTAACAAAGTATCGATAATTGTTAGTAGGTTACAGAAATCAAACCCGACGTTAGAATGGCTCCTTTATTTCACAGAATATTTGCATGCTGCGGAAATTTCAGTTCAGAAGATTGTAACCTGTAAAAATGAACTAATTGACAGCATTGTAGATGCAGGGATAGGACATGTGGACGCAAAGCTTGTGCCTGTGCAGACGCTTCTTGACGCTTTACAGATAGCCAAGTTGCAGCATCAATTAACTCCTATTTTTAATGACAATGAGGTTGAATATTATTACCCACTGTTGGAGTCAACTCTCACGCACAATGCTATCCTGATCCACATTCCTATGCTAGGGCAACATCAGTTTTATGCATGGCATTTAGAACCCTTCTCCTGGTTTGTTAACGACACACTGTATACTCTGGATAGTGCCTGAAGAACTTTTTCTAATAGATGAAGATTATTCTTTATTATCAATAGAGGATCCTAAGGTACTGTCGCGGTGTAAGTCGTCATATCTACACCTACACGTATGTCCAGCCTACATGTTCGCGTTTATTCCTGCTGCAGAGGGAATATGCGAATTGGCAGTCATACAAACAATTGTACGCACATCACTTGCGCAATGCAGCTATAGGCCAGTTAGTCTTAAAACTGTGTTTCACGCTCATTTTCACAATGTGCAGTATTTGTTCTTTCCAAATCTTACTACTGTTTTTTTTAAAATGCCATGATGGTGTTAAGCAGCTAGTTGTGAAAGGGCATTACAAGGCTCCGGATTACTGTGAAATCACTTGTGGTACATTACGGACCTTGCCTACTCATCAGCACTTTGCTTTAAATATAAAACTCAAGTCTGCTTTAATTCAACTTCCTGTCATGAATTTCACTATATAGGATAATCAAATTGTTTCAGAGAAATCAAAAGTTCTAGCTTTCTTGAAAGAGACACATTTTACCGATTTGAGTAATAATTTGCCATTTTATCTATCACGGGAATTTGCCATACCAAGCCTTACAATTCCCTCAATTATGTGAATTTTGGCAATCATGTTTTTCTTCTTTTATTATAAGTCAGTGTCATCCAAGATGAACGTTGTTCATGACATTCTAACCCGTAAGACAATAAAGTTTAGGTCCCCTGTAGTAGCTAATACCCCTACAGTAGTAAAATCCCCAGCTTAGTGTCTACACATTTGTTTATAACATGGTTAGGGTTGTCTAGGATGTACTGTACTCTGTGAGCTTATTTAGGCCTCACGGAGCTCGGCTGGTAGGTGACCGAGCGATGTAATGGCCGCTGTTTCATCAACAGAAGTATTATATAAATGGGTTCTTACATCTGATTTATATTCAGATTTCATCCCCTGTAACTTTCCACTGTCTATGAGTAAGACATGAACTGATCACGTGAAAGGGTAGCTCTCCCAAGAGGGAGAAGCCCATATGTCAGCACTTATGTAAGCGCGCCGTAGTGCAACTCATTAGCGAGTCACTCACATCAACTAATATCGAACGGACGTGATCCACGTTTATATTCATAAACTCCGTCCTCTTTCTCATTCACTCATAAATAGTGGAACTTACGGTTGATCTACAATCAGGAATTATAGACATAATCCTTTTGTAATAAAACAAGGAACTTCAATTGGGTTTCTTTATTAAAACCCCGATATCTAATATATGTGAACAACCTGGTTAACAGGGGGATTAACCGACGGGATCACACGGCCTGCTCTGCCTCACATGTGCCATGCAACCCTGCAGACAACAAATTCTCCTACACCGCCTGGAGGGAAGGGGGAGTATTGTAGTGGATTCCTCCTCTACAAACGCCGTTTGTCGCTGATGAGCCGACCCACGAATCCAGCCGCACCTTGTGTCTACGTCAACCAGCGCCGCCTTACATGACGGAGGTCAACTATTAAGCCACGCCTACCTCCGCTATATATGATCTCACCTCGTGGTGACCTACCTCTTTCTACCTACAGCCAGTCTTCAAGCAACACCTCCTTCTCCTCCTCCTGCCTGGTGGCCCTCGCTCCCGCTGGCGACCATGGCAACCCACAAGCTGGTCCTCCTCTGAGCACCCTCACCAACCAGCTCTCTCTACTCAACGCTTGTAACCATGCTGCCTTCCCAGCACCAAGCTGCATTGTACATCCAATACAATATGTATACAGAGAGCACATTATGAGTTTCCTTTCTCCATCCCATCCTGAGTGTGAATCAACAACCCGTACCCCACAGACTCAGTGCAGTGTCCCCGCACGGCGTTCCCTGGGTAGTCCCGTTCTCGGATTCTAATCTCGCCATATTAAAGACATCCTTCAAGGACCATCTTGCCCATAGGCGGCTACCGCACCTCGTTAGTGGTGCCAACACAGACAGTGCTTGGAGATGCATTTAGGAAGAGTCACGAGAGTGTGAGTCTTCCTTGTGCATTCGTATATATGCGAGCCTGGGGCATTTCCGGCCTACGCATACATACCAGAAAGGCCAATCTCACCAACAACAGAAATTCTATTCAACTCGGTTGCTGTATACTCAACTATGAAAATCAGTGTCATGGATCAGGTGAATTTCTCATGTCTATTTTTATAATCTAATCAGAGACTGAGTTTGTCAGGAAAAAGTGAAATGGACGTTAAACACACACTAACAACTCTACTTACCAGAAAACCACAAACCACAGCCAAGGAATTCTTCCTGAGGAGCCGTTAGGTTTTGGAAATTTTGAGTTTGACAGAATCGTTTCAGGAGATTAATGACTTTCTAAACTATACAACTGACACTTACTAAACTACAAACATCAAATTGTTTGATGTTTTGGCATCAAAATAATCTAACTTCAGTAGCACTTGGACACTCATGACCATCCCCAAGGACGATATAAGGCTATGCCTCTAATACTGACAGACTCGTCACTCACTTACTTGACAAGTTTTATTAACAATAAAGACAGTTAAAGCTTTCAACATCACTCACAATGGATTTGAATATTCCAATTATAATCAGATATATCTAAGTTGCCTCAACATATCCAACCACAGTTGCAATTTCAAATTTTGTGTCTTTATACTGTGGGGTTCAGGATGTTTGGTTCACACTCAGGATAGGATGGAGAAAGGAAACTCACAATGTGCTCTCTATATACATGTTGTATTGGATGTACAATGCAGCTTGGTGCTGGGAAGGCAGCATGGTTACAAGCGTGATGTAGAGAGAGCTGGTTGGTGAGGACGCTCAGAGAAGGACAGCTTGTGGGTCGCCATGCTCGCCAGCGGGAGAGAGGACCGCCAGGCAGGCGGAGGAGGAGCGAGGGCTGCCAGGCAGCGGCGGAGGAGGAGGTGTTGCTGGCTGCGGCCGTAGGTAGAAAGAGAGAGATCACCACGAGGTCAGGTCTTAAATAGCGGGGGTAGGCGTGACTTAGTAGTTGACCCCCGCTCCGTGATGTATGGCGGCGCTGGTTGACCCAGACCACGAGGCATACACTGGGGAATTGGTGGGGTCAGCTAGGCAGCGATAAACAGCGTTTGTAGGGGAGAAATCCACTACAATACTCCCCCTTCCCTCCAGGCGGTGTAGGAGACTTGTTGTCTGCAGGGTTGCTTAGCACATGTGAGGCAGAACGGGCGGTGCATGCCTCATGTGAGACAACGGCGATGGCGTGGATGAGCCGGACGCTGGATACAACTGTCTAGATACACCATATCTCTTGGAGTAAAGGGAGAAAAAGGGTGTGTGGAGGCGATGAATGTTGTGCTTCCCTCACGGCAGGTACAGAGTCGTCAGATGCGCCTGCTGGGGTGTGTGGGCCTGGGTCAGGAGCAGGGGCTGCGTCAGCAGAAGCGGATGAGGGCTCGTGACAGCAGCTGGGTCCACGACAGCAGCAGGGTGCAGGACATTAGCAGGGAGTACCTGAGGGAGAAAAGAGGGGTGTGTGGGTCCGCACTCAGGCGCATGGGCCACGTCGGGAGCAGGGGCTGCATCAGGAGAAGCGGCAGGGGGTACTGCTGGGTCGGGGGCGGCGTCTGAGGCAGGACGGGTGTGTTGGTCCGCACTCAGGCGCATGGGCCGCGTCGGGAGCAGGGGCTGCATCAGGAGAAGCGGCAGGGGGTACAGCCGGGCCGGGGACGGCGTCTGAGGCAGGACGGGTGTGTTGGGGTCGGTAGGACGTGGTGCTTGGGGCAGGAATAGGAGCGGCTGTCTGCTTAGAGTAGCATAGCTGCTCTAGGGTGTCTAACCTGCGGTTTAGAGACAGTAGCTGTAGAGCCAATGAGAGCTGCTTCTCTGTGGATAAGCCAATCTTCCATGTTGCTTGAAGACTGAGAGCGTGATCAGTTTCTCCTCCATCCTGTGTGAGTGCGAATCTCCGGGAGTCACCATTTGTGGGGTTCAAGATGTTTGGTTCACACTCAGGATGGGATGCAGAAAGGAAACTCACAATGTGCTCTCTATATACATGTTGTATTGGATGTACAATGCAGCTTGGTGCTGGGAAGGCAGCATGGTTACAAGCGTGATGTAGAGAGAGCTGGTTGGTGAGGACGCTCAGAGAAGGACAGCTTGTGGGTCGCCATGCTCGCCAGCGGGAGAGAGGACCGCCAGGCAGGCGGAGGAGGAGCGAGGGCCGCCAGGCAGCGGCGGAGGAGGAGGTGTTGCTGGCTGTGGCTGTAGGTAGAAAGAGAGAGATCGATACGATACGAAGTCTTTAGTTAAGAGGTGAAAGAAGATTATTAGGGGTTGAAGGAAAAGTGGTGAAACTGAAATACAGTAGGAGTAGAAAGAATCTGGGCTCAACCAGATCGCTTCATCTTTCTTATTGGTGTTTTGTCTTTGTTCTGCTCCCTTGGGTCGTCAGACCTTTGTATTAATATTGGTTTATTTATATAATGCTGCTTATTATTATTATTTTTATTATTGTTGGAGTTAGTGAGCCCGCCCAGGTCCTTGTGTAACTGGGAGGGTAGTCACATTTTTTTTTTTGAGGTGTTAGTTAAGTGTTAGTTGTGTTAGTCTAAAGGTACACTGTATGGAGAGGCCTGCCAGGTTCTTAGTGGAGCTGGTTGGTCACTCTCATCTTTATTCCTCTAGTAATGTTTTATGTAGAAATGTGTATATTGAGGCAGGAGGTGGTTCAATTACTTCTTCCTGGCTGATATAGCTGGGAGGGTAATCACATTATTATTATTAATATTATTATTTTATTTATTTTTTATTTATTTTTTTTTTTGAGTTAGTGAGCCCGCCCAGGTCCTTGTGTAGCTGGGAGGGTAGTCACATTTTTATTTATTTATTTTTTTTTTTTTACTAAGATGTTAGTTCAATGTTAAATGTTAAATGTTAAATGTTAAATATTAGTTATGTTAGTCTAAAGGTACGCTGTATGGAGAGGCCTGCCAGGTTCTTGTGGAGCTGGTAGGTCACTCTCATCTTTTATTCTCTCTATTAATGTTTTATATGTATATTGGGGCAGGAGATGGTTCAATTACTTTCTTCCTGGCTGATTTAAACCAACTGTGTTCTTGGAATTCTTCGTTGTCTATATTATTTATCCAGTTTTGATATGTTTCTGTGTTAAGTTCAGTCACTTTTTTCCAAATATTTACAGCTTTGTTGTGTATATCTACATTGATTGCTAAGAGGTTTGCTCTCTTGTGTAGCTGTTCATTATTGATGTGGTCTGTATATTTTATGTTATATATAAATCTGAGGGCTATATTTTGTACTGTTTGTAACCTTTTAATGCACGTTTTACTAAGGGTGTTCAATGGGATGGGTGGGTAGTCCATAATTGATTTGACAAGGGCAATATAAATCTTTCTTTTGTTATTAATGCTAAGGTTCTTAAAGCGTTTTATTTTTGATAATCTTATTCTTGCCTGTCGTTCTTTATCTTTTAAGTATGTTATATATCCTCTTTTTGTTAGTTTTAATCCAAGCATCCTGCCTTCAGTGTCGTATGGGTATAGTTCCTGGTCGACTATTACTGGACTTGTTTTAATCTTGGCTATTGGTATTATCTTGAATTTGTTCTTATTTGTCCTGATTTTCCATTTTTTCTCAAAATCATTTATGTTTTTTATCGCTCTTACCGTGTAGAGTGCCATAAATTGAGTTGATTTTCCTGGGTATGATACTATTTGAGTAATATCATCAGCAAACATTACATATTCGCTAAAGGGGGTAGGTTGAGGTGTGTCTGAAGTATAAATTGTATATAGTGTTGGAGAAAGGCATCCTCCTTGAGGTACTCCACTCTCAAGATTAAACATAGTTCCCATAAAGTTTCCAATTTGAATTTGTGCTCTCCTATCATCTAAATAGTTACACAATATTCTTAGCAAGTATTCGTTAAGTCCCAGTTTTAATATTTTATATTTCAAGCCTAAATGCCAAACTTTATCAAAAGCCTTAGAAACATCCCTTAAAATTATATTGATCTGGTTACCCTTGCTTTTTTCTATTGCAATTATTTCCGTTATTGTAGCTATTGCAGTTAGGGTATTTCTATTGGGCATAAATCCATGTTGTCTGTTGTTAGTTTTCCCATGTTGTGTTAAAAAGGCTATAAGTCTTGAATTTAATATTTTTTCCAATAGTTTCCCGGTAATTTCTAATAAAGATATTGGCCTGTAGTTTAATATTTCCTTATTGTCCTTACCCTCCTTAGGAATAAATATCATTTTAGCATATTTTAGTTTGTCTGGAAAGTAACCAGTTATTAAGCATGCGTTATAAATGTTTAATAGTGTATTTAAAATGTTTTCAGGTAGATTCATGATCATATTTCGTGTAATACCTGTGAGCCCAGGGGCTTTTTCCTTAAATTTCCTCAGACAGTGCATCATTTCTCCCATGGTTATTATTTGATTATTAGGTAATAAGTTATAGTCTATATATTGCCTTGGGGTGATTCTATGTATTTGTCTTCCCATTTCTTCATCTATCCTTTCTTCGTGTTCACTATCAAAATCTTCATTTTCCTCATCTGATATTTTAAAAACTTTTACCCATTCCCTTTTGAATGCTGACTCTTGTTCATTTTCCTCGTGCAATTTTGTTCCATTTTGGTCTTTAATGTATGGTGTTTTTTGCTTGTTGTGCCCCATCATCTTGTTTATGGAAGTCCAAAATGTTTTTGTGTCTTTAGTCATGTCAGCCGCCATTATAATATCATTCCATTTTTTATTGTTTGCTTCCTTACATGCGTCTCTTAATTTTATCTGTAGTGCTATCTGTGTCGTATATAGCCATCTGTTACTGCCGTGTCTTTCCATATACCTGTTTATTTCATTGTAATAGGTCTGGATTAATTTAACTTCTTCTGGTAGTCTGTTGTTGGGTAATGTTCTAAAGTGTGAAGTAAGAGTGTGTTTGGTTATAGATGTTTTTATTGCTGAGTGCAGTCTGTCCATTTCTGAGTCTATATCTTCTGTTGTTTTCCCTTGTAGGTTAATCGAGTGGTGATTACTTAAGTCGTCTTTGAAGCTGTCCCAGTCTGTTTTACTCATTTTCAGTCTCTTTTTTATTGGTATCTGTATGGGGCTTGTTGACAGTGTTAGTATAATTGGCAGATGGTCACTGCCTGTAAGAGGTCCCTGTATTATATGGTAATTGAAAAAGACTTTGTTGTTGGTAAAAATTTTGTCTGGTGTCGATTGTGTATTGTGATTTCTCCTGTACTGCGCACATCATTGTCATCCCTAAAAATCCCATCTAATTCATATTACGCTACATAACATTCAAATGCACCGCGCTTGTAGAACCCCAGAAAACGGGAAACATTGAGAAAGGACAACTCACCTACTCAAGGTTCCTAGACCATGTGTGGTATTGTACCCAGGTATAATTATATCATATCAAGTGTATGTATTCATAGCATTAAGGATCACTCAGGGTATGCATAAGATGAATGTTAAAGTCCAGTTGAGCCGGACTAGGGTACTGTAAGACTAAGTGTGGAGCAGGGTTTGAAGGTCCTACTATTTACGTCTGTGAGCGTGTAGCGAACCTAACTCCAACAGATATCATATGAAAATACATGAGAACAATGATCTGGAAAAAGGATAAATGTATCAGAACTATGTGAGGTGTTGACAGTGATCTAGAAACTATACTGGAAAGGAAATATCGTGTATGCGTCGGTATGAATTTAATACACCTCGTAGCCTCACGTGACATATACCCACGACAGGTACAGTGATCAGAGAATCTTATGTCTGTGTTCAAATAGTGCACTGTGTGAGAGGAGGATCCCTCATTACAGTTTTTAAGTGAAGTTGATACACCCCCGCCATGATCATTCGGCTTTTGTTTCAAGGCGCGTCATGTACCCGCCTCAGATGCCCCGTTGATATTAAAATCCCAGGCATTTAACCAAGCACTAGCAAACCAAGACCTGACCTTAGTGTGTAATTTAGGATTAATATATGTGTTTATAAGAAATGAGTGACAATATACCGTAAAGTGTTCAGGTGAGAACCATAAGAAACAAAAGTGTAAATTGAGGATTGGAAACTGTAGGCCTATGTGACGAGAAGCGGCGGGAAGCCGGCCTTAGTCTTTCCCGTTCTGCCGTCACCACAGGTCAGTGTCCTAGAGGGCTATATCCCGCCCTACAATTAAGGTTGATAAATAGCAGTTACTGCAGTTTAAAGCTTTGCCGGATATATAAGTGTGATAGGGATGTGTTAAGGAGTGGGATAACCGCCCGTCAGGCATTATTGCTTAGTCTTTCCCGTTCTGCCGTCACCACAGGTGCCACGTGGTCGGGGTATCTTGCCGCCATTGTCTCCTTGAGCGCCACACCAGGTGGGGAATTACTCCCCACTATACCAGTCCACTATGAACCGGTGGATTCCCAGCGCACCACTCCACATGAATAGTCACAACTAAGGAAACCGTGAGAAACTGCGGTCGTCACTTGGAGCGACCTATAATACCAGGCGTAGAAATAGTGCTGGTATGTCTCTAGGTCAAGCCCTCGTCTTTACCCACCGAGGGCGGTGTGCGAACGAGGTGCCCGTTGTGTATACCTAAAAGTCACAAGGAGTCACATACTTGCAGGTATGGAGTGTAACAGGTGTGTTGAGATGGTGCTACTATGTATGATAACCGACGGTGCTAAAATCCACACCAGTGGAGCAGTCTGATGTGTTAAGGGATATTGTAAGAAGGAACGACCGAGATACGGCATTCACCGATTGTTATGCAATAAGTGGGTGGATGACCCGCCAGTAATGTAAGAGTCTGGGGCCCAGCTGGGTAACCAAAATTCCGTTGTTCTTCTGAGGAAGGCCAATTCATGTATGTTTTTTTACCAGTATGTTTTATAAGGAATAAATCATTTAAGACATGTTATGGTTTCCCCCTTCTTTACCCTTATCGATCTGGTCAATGGAAAACCTAACCCAATGCCTAGTCCACTCTGCCCTCTACCTAACGAGCTACATGCTGTCCAGAGGGGGTCTGGTGGCAGCGACCCTTAGACATTAAGATTAGAGTTAAATTATCCCCTTAGATTTAGTGACCCCAGATCTGGCAGTATACTCCAGGTTGGAAAGTTAGGACCCAGATGATTGATTTTCCCTAAATTTATTAATTGATTAAGGGCGTTTCCCACGACGTTATTATTTGTATTGTCAAAAATCCTATGTCTGGCGTTAAAGTCTCCTAAGATGTACATCGGATGACTATTGTTAGCCAATTTTAATAGGTCTTCTATAGGTAAGTAGGGTCGTCTCGGTGGGAGATAAGTAGTAGCAATAATTACGTCTCCTTGAGTTGTATTTATTTTTATTGCTAGAAATTCATCCTGGAAGTCATCAATTAGTTTAAATTTTAAGTTTCTTTTAACCGCTATCGCTACTCCGTCATTTTTCTCGCCCGATTTATTTCTTTGGTTTACATAATAGTTAAAGAGTTTTATGTTGTTGTTTTCTGTCTCACCGTGACTGTTTATTAATATAATGTCAGGGTCAATTTCTTGATATATATTACTTAGGTTAATTCTCTCGGTCTTCCAGTTTCTTACGTTGTGTTGTATTATTCTTAAAGTTCTTACTGTTTGTCTATTGTCCATTATTTCTTATACTTGGATTGTGACTGTTGAAGTGGAGACCTATCATCCTGTTTCCCGCTTCTGACTCTTCTAAACTCTGACGGGTCTACTATTTTAAAGTCTTTGGTCGTAATCTTTAGTTTGTCCGTAGTAATTAGTGACCAGACATAATCTTCACTTAGGGATTTTTCTTGATATGTCCACTTGTATATCCCTCCTTCACAGTTTTTTTACTATTGTCCCTCCTGTTGGTCTCGATGTTGGGATTCCATGTTTTGTTGTAGTGATAACTTTTAATCCAATATCTTCAGCAGATTCAGGTTGTATATTGTGATCAGTTTCCATCTTATCTTCTCTCCTCCTACTCCTTTGTCTTATAGTCTGTCCTTTTGTTATTTCTATCTTCTCTTTGTCACTTCTAGTCATTTGTCTGGGATCTCTATCAGTCGCTTGTGTTCCTTGTGTATCAGCTGTTGCTCCTTGCTCAAACCTTTGTTCGTCTAGATGTAGTCTTTCTCTCAGTTCGCTTGCATATGTTGCCTGAAATAGTTTTTCGGATTGTGGATTCTCTGGAAATATCATCTCTGGTAGGCTATTCAATTTAAACATTTTCCTTAATTCCTCATTGTATGATCCGGGTGCAATGATATTGTGCAAATGTGCATGGATCATACTAATCATTACCTTATCATGTATTGGCTCACTTAGGTTTAATATGGTGGATTCTGGTCTATGAGCCTCTTGGACCGCTCTCTTGGCTATTTCGACGTATGTCGTATCCTTCTTGTCTTGTTCCTTTTTCCTTGTTTCTTGTTCCTTGTACTTTATCATGTGTTTTTTTATTGGGCATGCCATTGCTAACGTCCTATGTCCTATGTATGCATTCCCGTTTCTCTTACAGTTGAGACAGCCAACATGTGTATTCTTACATTCAGTGTAGGTATGGTCGTCGCCTGCACAATCTGAGCAGTACTTTTTTTCTTTTTCCGGACAGTCTCTCGTTGTGTGTTCTTCATATTTGTAGCAGGAGAAGCAAGTTTGCAGACTGATGAATGTCTCCTTCTTTATTTGATGTGGTGTGACTGACATGTTGAATATTAGAAAGCCCTGTTGTAAAACTTTCTCAGCCATTGACACTTCTTCAAAAGTAATCTTAAAAACATGAGTATAGTCTTTTATCTTAATGACTTCTTCAATCTTCATCCACCTGTTTTGGCGTTCCAGTTCATCTTTCAGGTCTTCCGATGTCTTCCTCCCGATCTCTTGGTCGACTTGACGAACGAAAACTGATCTTTTTGCTTTTTGTTCTGGTGACATGACAACAATAAGGCCTTCATTATAAAATATATCTCTTGCTTCTTTTGAAAGGATTTTATCTGAATCAAAGTCATCTTTACAGATTACTTTAAAACCTTCATTGGTGCTGAATATTCTAGTTAGTGGGACTTGCAGTTTGTTGTAAGTGATTTCTGCCACTTTTCCCCTTCCAATAGAGTGTCCCTTATCTCTATGTTTTATTCTAATGCTTGTTGTCATCTTCTTGATTACATCTAATCCTACCTATAACACAGGGCTCCTGCCTGGGAGCAGTGACCCCGCCCCCCCCTCTTGGACGGGCGTCGGGCTCGTAGGGTTCTGCACCCAGGTTACCTGTGACTATAGTTATGTCTAAGAAAGTTGCCACCTACCGGTGACCCCCGGACAAGGGGTGCCCTGCACTATCACAGGTTCCCTTGCCGGATCGACCGTATCGCTAAGTCCCGCCTCCCGTTCAAAGAACGGAGTGCATGAGGGGGATGAAAAAAGGAAAGAAGAGGACTTAGAGAGTAGAAACAGCCTACCTACCACGCCACGTTCGGTCAGCCAATCAGAGCACCGCAGTAAACGTGCATGTATCACGCAACCGTGGGGCACCACTGATTGGCCAATCCAGGACGTAGACGCACGGGTAGTAGTCAAAATTTGGGGAACCCAAATATTTGTTTTCCAGAAGTTGGAATTTTTCGTACAATCTGTGATGGTAATTACACCGTCACTATGTTGAGTAAGTACAATCACTAGGATTGAGTGTCCTATCACAACAAAGTTGCAGACTGCTCAAACATGCAGCAAAAGAGGCAGGTCTTCGCAGCTCCGGGTCCAGCAGTCTGAACTCAGTCAGTTGGTGGACCACTTTTTTACTTTTATCCTCTTCGCCACTGATCGGCCTGTTAGCCGCTTGGGCGATCGGTCACGTCTCTGTCACGCACTGTTGGCAAATACTGGGCATGCACCGGCTCCTGAATGTACCTGAACCCGCTCCAGTGTTGGTCAAGTCTTCTCATGAAAGAGCTCACACTCGGTGCCGTCACAACACTCTCTAGTAGATTGTTCCAAGAGTTTACAACCCTCACTCCGAAAAAGTTTGCCCTCACGGTTTTCCGGACTTGCGGCTTCTTCAATCTTGAGCTGTGACCCCTTGTGGGGCGAGCGTCCGCCAGCTCCAAGTAAGGACACTCAACTGAGTAGTGCCCCCTGAGATGCTTATAAACCTCAACTAGGTCCCCCCTTGCCCGTCTGTAGTATAAGCTAGGCAAGTTCAGGCGCTCCAATCTCTCAGGGTAGCTGAGATGCCGAAGTGCAGGCACCAGTTTGGTGGCCCTCCTTTGAACATTTTCAACCAACTGACAGTCCCTAGCATATCTCGGGGACCAGATGGGGTGACAGTACTCCAGATGGGGAAGCACTTCACTCCTGAAGATCGTCACGAGGGACGGACCGTCTAGATATCTGAACGACCTTCTTATAAGACCCAATAATTTATTTGCCTGATTTACCTTCTTCTCACAATGGCCCGAGAACTTCAGCTCATTGTCAACATACACACCTAGGTCCTTCTCACACACAGTCTCAACTAGTACATTTTCTTCATCCCGTTGGGACATATGGTACGCCTCCTTACCGTTGGTACGCCCCAGGTGCATCCTCTTACACTTCGTGACATTGAATCTCAGCAGCCATTCCTTCGACCATTCCTGGAGCCCACAGAGGTCCTTCTGCAGCTCTTCACAGTCCGCTTGGTTCTTAATTTCCCGAAATAACTTGCCATCATCGGCAAACATTTGTATGGAGGAGTGTACAACGTCAGGCATATCATTTATGAAACAAACAAACAACAGCGGGCCCAATACACTACCCTGCGGTACCCCACTTGTTACAGGTACAGATGACGATTTCGTGCCATTAATCACCACACATTGCTTGCGGTCATGTAGAAAGTCTTCTATCCACGCTAGGACATTTCCCCGAATTCCGTACCCTTCCAGTTTGATTTTCAGCCTTTCGTGGGGTACACTGTCGAAAGCCTTGGCAAAATCTAGGTAAATATTGTCGATATTACCACCCCGTTCTAGAATATGGGTCCAAATATCCAATACCTTGAGCAATTGTGTCAAGCAAGAGCGCCCCGGCATAAAACCGTGTTGGCAATCTTTTACAAGGTTGTTTCGTAGTAGATGTTCCATCGCTGCATCTCTGATAATACTCTCAAGTACTTTACATATTATGCTGGTCAGGCTCACCGGTCTATAGTTGTTCGTGGAGTGCCTATCGCCCTTCTTGAAGATAGGACTCACATAAGCCACTTTCCATTCACTGGGGACCATTTGTTCATCCAGGCATTTACAAAACAGAATCTTCAGGGGCTCTGCAAGCTCGTTGCACAGCTCCCTTAGCACTCTAGGATGCACCATGTCAGGTCCAGGACTCTTATGGACCTTTAGCCTGGACAGTTTATTTCTAATACCCTCTTCTGTGAACACAATGTGGGTCAGTGCTGTGTCGAACCGTCTGTCCTCAAACGCAGGAAGGTTAGTTGCATCCTCTCTTGTGAACACTGAGGAAAAGAAGCTGTTCAATGCCTCAGCTTTATCCTGGTCAGAATCTGCGTAACTACCATCTTCAAGCCTCAGGTCTGATACTCCTACTCGCGTTTTCAATTTCGACTTTGCATAGCGGTAAAACGCCTTTGGGTTTGACTTGACCTCGCGTGCAACCAGCCTTTGGAACTCCTTTTCAGCCCTCCTACACTCTATCTTTGCTTGGTTTCTGGCTCTTGCATACATCCTCCTGTCTTGCTCATCGTTTGACCCAACCCACGTCTTGAATTTCTGGGTTTTCTTCTTAATTTTGTCGACCGCCGCATGGTTCATGTGTAGGGATCCCCTCGTATTCCTAGAAGCACTGGGTTTGGTCTTGGGTATATATTTATCGATCAAATGGGTCATTTTACTAGTTATGATATTCAGCGTATATATAGAGAGAGATCACCGTTGTTGTTGTTGTTGTATAGATTGTCGGACCGTAGTCCGACACGGGCCTTTGCCTATAGGCGGCCCGTTTGGTGGTTCCGGCTGGAGCTCCAGGAGCAGCCAGACCGGATTGGGATTGGAGGTGGTCCCACCTGCAGATTGGAGGGATACTGCAGGTTGCAAGTGTGAGCGGACCCCCGATCAGTGGACGCTTACCACCGGCCCCCACTCTTGGACGTGGTCAGCCTCGGAGTGGCGCGCCCCCCGAACTGGGGTCCGCACTTGCTGGGAGAGGATGCTTTCTAAGCTATCTGGGTGGTGGGTATCGTGTGATGACCCGGAGTAGGTGGTGAATGTGGTCTGTATGGGCCTTTCGGGTTAGAGTGGCCGCTGGTGTTGTGTGTGTTTCTTGGGAGATTTGAGTTCTGTTTCGGAGGCTTTGTGTGACCTCGCAATCGAGGAGATAGTGTTCAAGTGGGTTGGCTGCTGGCTCCTGACAGTAGGTGCATTCCATGACGTCGTTTCCGATCATCTGCCAGGAGCACTTGTACCCTAGTCGTAGTCGGTGAAGGCTGACTTGGGTTTGTCTTGGAGTTTTCTTGTCTGCGAAAGGTGGTTCCCCTTTTGTGGCCGCCAGGTACCATTTGGCTGATTGGGAACCAGCGTTGAGTGCGTGAAGGAAGCTCTTTTTGATGTGGAGCTTGGTAGTCTTTCTGAGGTGATTCTTGATCTGTTGCACACTTGCTGGAACTTGGATGTGTACGCTACTAGAACGTGTAGCTGCCTTGGCTGCTTCGTCTGCCACGTCGTTTCCTCCGATCCCTACATGACTGGGAATCCAGTGTAAGACGACTGGTCGGTTTTGGCTTTGGAATTCCTGTAGCTGTGCGAGGATCGAGGTGATGATGTGGACGTTGTCTCTTGGTTGACTGTGTTGCAGCGCCTGCATGGCCGATTTCGAGTCCGTGTGAATTATGACGGACTTGTTGTGTTGTGTTGCAGCGTGTTGTAGGGCCTTTGAGATTGCTACCAGTTCTGTTTGTAGGGTGGAGCAGTCGTTGGAAAGTCTCCATTTGAGGGTCTGACCTAGAGATCACCACGAGGTCAGGTCTTAAATAGCGGGGGTAGGCGTGGCTTAGTAGTTGACCCCCGCTCCGTGATGTATGGTGGCGCTGGTTCACCCAGACCACGAGGCATACACTGGGGAATTGGTGGGGTCGGCTAGGCAGCGACAAACAGCGTTTGTAGGGGCGAAATCCACTACAATACTAAGGAATAATGAAGTCTCCGGTGCCGCTCTAAGATTGAGAGAAAACGAAGGACTCAGGCGTCCCGAAAAGATGAGAAAACGGACTCCTCAGACGGTGGACTCAAATAAAGAAAGCATAGCTAAATGTTTTGAGGGCTATTGAGCGTAATATGAATCGTCTGATTTTACGTTAACTGACGTGTACGATCGTGGTCATTACAAAGCTTTCATCTCCCAAAGATTCATGCGGTATAGTCAACAAAACATTTACAGTAATTACATATTCTTTCAAAACAAAACATACTGAAATACTTGGTTAATTGTCAACAATACAACCAACATATTTATTACAAAATTTTCCCATACATAAAAATTGCACATCAAAGAAAGAAAGTCACAAAACTTCCAGACATGAGTAAATGAAATTAACAAAGCAATATTTGTCGGACACACAGAAGAACATAATCATATATCAATATTACAGAACATAATAATAAAAATAAAAATGTAGTTTCCATTGATGCGATTGATCAGGTATGTACATTAGGCCTACACACAAGGTTTAAAAATAGAGTTCTCAGGCTAGGAGAAGATGAACTGACCCCATCCAGCCACTGAATTTTTCGGGTTGACCTTATCACAAAAAATCATTCTTCATTCACGGGACGAGGCAAGATCTAGAGACCAGAGCTAACATGGACGCAAATAGACTATAATGCTTTCGAACCGGTCCTCATGAAACCCCACAACTCCAGTGCCCTTCTGTTACTTCGCCATACCAGCGTTTAAACTGCACTAGGTCCATGTAACTACACGCCTAGCCGTTACTAAAGTCCTGCATAACTACCTCCTACACAAAACCAGGCCTACCATGGATAAGACCTCCAACCAAACCTGAGCACTCACACTAAAAGATATTCCCACTGCAGTAAGACACATCTATTCACTTCCATGCCCATACTACATACTGACAATCCCTTTACAAAAAGTCTTACACTAGCTAAACTTTGAACGGCATTACCAAACAGTTGATGTTCAAAGTCAACAAACCTAAAGTACAAGATGTAAGTGCCCTTGACGGCAACCAAGAGACGTGACCGTCCAACCGGGTCTGTCCCTAAAGATTCATTCTAATCATTGGTCTCCCCTTTCTCATCGGAAACCTAGCTGCAGGAACCTCCACTGCGTTCCTGTGACTGCCCACACACTCTTTTTCATCCTGTTCTGAATCTGATGAAGAATCCCAAGGTGGTTACATTTACTTTTACTACTACGGTGCTTTTCACATTCAGCTCATCCCCGGTAACAGCTTTATATTTGTACTTACAAGGCTTAATGGGCCCTATGCCTAAGGTATTAACAAAACTTAGAGAAATTAAATTCATTTCACTGCCTCTATCAATTAAAACTGTACAATTACGCCCTCCTACTGGCAAGTGTATGAAAGGGGAAACACTGGAAGGAATCTCTTCCCGTTATTGACGAGAAGTTTGGACGCGAGCTTGGCGTCCGGGACAGTTTGGATGGAACCTCCAGTAACCCATTCTCAGACAATCCCACCATGAACCTTTCGGAGGTTTCAATGGACAAGTTTCAAGAGTGTGTTCTGGCGTTCTACAGTATCCACAATATGGTCCACGTCGCTGGGCCACCAAAGTTGGGAGGGGGTCACACGCGGAATTGGTTCATTTACTTCTCCTTGTACATTTGCTTTCTCTCCTGCATTCCCTCCCTTACGAGACCCTCTTTCATTCTCAACAGTCTCATACACTGGTCCTATTTGACTTGTTCCCTGATGTAATTTCCTTATTGATGGTGTCATGGTCACGTTGACTGCTGATCTATTTAACTATGATTCTTATTAAACTCCACGCCCGCAAAACATGAGTGAGTTAGCGACCCCTAGAAGGAGCGTGTTTACCCTCGCGATCCCTCCCAGTAAGCCCGGCCTTTGTGAAGACAGTTATCAATACGTTGTTTATTCCACTTTCTCCTGGGAAGCTCAATCTTGAATTAGTCTGTGTAAATCAACCCAAGTAATTCGCCAGACCTTTGTCAACTGAGGGTCATCTTTGAATGAGTAACAGTTAGTTTGTTTGTGATTATTGTCATTGCGTGAGTAGCGATCACTGGCAACTCAGGGGTATATAAACTCAAGATGGCCAGGGAGAGCGTCCCCTGACGCTGCCCCGTTTGTCTCCAGGTATGTTCTGTGTTCCCTAGCCATTCAGTTAAATCAGTTAATTGTAGTGAATATCAGTGTTCACCAGTGTTCATGATTTAACAGTTGTCATTCACCCAGTGTAGAAGTAATATAACGTAAATACGTCTGTCGTCTAGACAAGAGAGTTTGTTGGTGTTGTCATGTTTCTCAGTCCCCTGACGCTGATTCCAGTTTGTCTCCAGATCCTTGGGATTCTTGAATCGCTCTACCATCCAACAACGGCCTCGGATGTAGTAGATGGCCAGCCGGGATCATATATGAAAAGATGGCACCGATGCGGCCTGATTAATGTGCCCCACGGCTTCATTGGGCCAGACCCCAGATCCGCCATGTGTCTGGCTACCCTGCAATAACAAAGGCCGCGAGCCCTAGTGTTCTGCCCTGGGTTACTCCTTGGAAGTGAATGTCCAGAGAGTGTTGTAACATGTATGTTAGGGATAATTAGTTGGAAATAATTATCCCATGTTGGGTAGTGGACCCCTGCATATACTAATGTCATTGTTTACGTATATGTTGAATAATCTACAATGAGTGCCATGTAATGTAACACCAGTAATGTTGTGAGTAAGAGTAAAGAAGAAGGAACTGAGTTTGCACTAAGCCCAGGAGGTGAGCCTGGTAATTATATGATTAATACAATATCTTTCCCCATTGATTGCATATTAATAAACTTGTTTTTAGAGTACTTTAGGTGTATTCATTTCTCCCACAGTATTTTACCTTTATTTCCATCCAAGTGACTTAATACCAAAATTACCATACTCACGTGCCTAGACCCTCGACCATGCTACCAAAAGAAAGACCATACCAAAAGAATGACCATGCTACCAATAAGAATGTCCACGCTACCAAAGAATAGGTGACGGAACTGAGTAAGAGTAAGAACTAAGAGAAGTAAGTAAGATGAGGGAGGTGTAGAAACAGAGAGGAAACCCGCCCCCTCACATTGGTGGCAGGCCTAGAACGCGCCCCCTCACATTGGTGGCAGGCCTAGAACGCGCCCCCTCACAATGGAGAACCCAAGATACTAGAACCCATATACATACTTCTCTGCCTATCCATCACATTCACAAAGCTCTCTATTGGACAGGCATGAAACATATATCCCTTCATCTCTGCTTGCAATTGCCTTGGTAAAGTGTCAAATATCTTCTCTTTTATAGTCTTATCTCGTCCTGGCAGTATCCCAAATCTACCTTCCAGGGCGGCAAACTTTGCTTTAAGTTCTCCCAAAAACCAGCGGGATTATCATCCACATCATACTTCAACTGGGTGAACTCAGACCAGGCCTCTTCAAAAGTTATGCGACTCACAAACAAGTTCCTTTAAGCCCGTTTTATACCGTCCCAACCCTTTTCACCTAACTGACCAACCTCAGTTTTGACCATGGTGGAGACACGTCTATCCATTCGACTGGTAGCTACCTCCCATCTATCCTGAGGATCTTCGGCTACATACTCCACTCAACGACAAAATTCAGTTATAGTCTCTTAAGCTTCCAACCTTACTAACTCATCCAGTGTCAATCTCAGAACATCTTTAAGACCCAGCAAAGGAGAACCTCTATGATGTTTAGATTTAGGGGATGAAACAAAGTGAACCTTGGGGTGGCTAGGAGATCTGGCGCTAGCAAAGGCACCATCTACAAACTGACCCACCTCCTGGCCTGGTGACGGGTTTTGAGAGGAAGGGTTAGATGAGGCGGACCAACACTCGGGAGGTGGGAGCTAACCTCACTGACTGTGGGGGTTGATCGGCCTGACATAACTTGTTCTAACAGCACCTGAAGTGTCTGCAGGACTTGGTTAGGCACTACTGGAGGTTCACCCGTGCCCGGCTCCTGACTACCTCTGACTTCAGCCATCCTGCCTTGAAACTACACTTCTTGCAACCCATAAGATACACTCCCCCAATTGGCAAAAAAAAAAAAAAATATGGTAAAGCACTCTTAAGTATTCTTAAAGCCGTTGTACACCGCTATATAACAAAAGGGGTTCCAGACTGACACAGAAGGTTAATCCACAATGTAATCAAAGTAAGGCTCAAAAAAATAATTGATGATACTTGACAAGAACGTCTCAAGAAAATATAACTCCTTAGATTTCACGATTCACTAACCTAAAAGCAGATTTCCTGTACTCACCAGTATTCAGTCTCTCTCAATTATCTGTTTTAACATTTCACAATTTACTCTGTGCTGTATTCACAATTGGTGGTCCTTACATGCATTTCCAACTATCCATTTTCAGAGGTTGCATTCTGTATAGATTTTGTAGGGGTATCGAGATATTAATGTTGTCTAGCACTCAGGATGGAAGGAAACTCTAATGTAGTTTTCTTGTATAATATAAGTTATAAGATAGACAGTCTGGTGCTGGAGGTGCTTGTTCAGGAAGATGGGCAGAATGAGAGTTGGTTGGTGAGGAAGCTCAGAGAAGGACAGCTGGTGGGTCGCCATGCTCGCTGGCGGGAGTGAGGGCCGCCAGGCAGGCGAGGAGGAACGAAGGTAGCCAGGCAGCGGTGGAGGAGGAGGTGTTGCTTGTTCAAGAAGAATGGCCAGAATGAATCTCAATGGAGAGACAGAGCTTATATACCCCGCAGCAGCCGCCAGTCCTCTATGAATCATGTTGGGAAAACCCAGAAAGTTGCCGGTGACTAGTTTCGTTGCTAAGCAACGGTAACATCTGGGGACAGCTCTCGCTTGGTTGCTAGGCAACGGCACGTTGGAATGTGGTGGCAGGTGGTGGCTGTGCCTACGCAGTTGTAAGCAGTTGTAGGGGAGACGTCCACTACAATGTCCATATCACCACAGAGTCCTCAACCCAATCAACACTATTGCTGAAAATACACCTGGATTAGTTCTCAAATACATAAAGTGTAGTGTAAGAGTGTGATTTCCTTACTTCATATTTTTCTTTCAGATTTATCCTTGTAGTATCTTGCATTATTTAGTGGGAGAATGACAAGCACAAGATCGGTCTGGCTGGGCGTTTATTCTATGCTCTTGGTTACAACGTGCCTAACACATTTCGTGTTTACACAAGCCTAAACACTTTCTGACTTTGGTAAGAAGTAACATAATATATAATATATATATATTCAATAAAGGCAGCATATAAACATACACATATATATAACACTATTTCTCCCTTTCAAAAGAGAGCATGGCTGCTACAAATCCTAAATGAACAAAATGTACGGAATTACCAATGGCAGGGAAGAAGAGAATAGAACACAACAAATATAACTTCCTAACTAAACAGTTTTGAAAGGCCTGTTCACAATTCAGATAATTAGAGGTCTAATTTAATTACAGGTCTCCTAACTCTGTTTGATCTTCTAGGACTGTTCCCTCCATCAAGTTTTACAGGGGTTTCACTTGCACTCTGTGCATTATCAGTGACAGACATATCATCACTACAATCAGTTGACACAGTGAGTGGATGCTGGGAAACATCACCTTTGACACCATCATGATGATGATCATCTGAAACTGTCAAGTTTATCATCATGTCCTGGTACCACATTCTTCTCGTCATGTGCCTGAATGATGTGATCCACATGAACATATCTCAAAGAGTTACCACATTTCACTAAATATGTCCTAGATCCACATACCTTGTCAATGACACCAGTTATCCACTTTGCATGTACAGTACCATAACCTTTAGCCATGTTCCTAACTCTCACCCTATCATTTACCTTGAACACTCTTTCACTGGAACTCTTATCATGATACATTTTTTGTTGAGCTTGTTTCCTCTCTACAACTTCAAACAGACTTGGCTTAACTAAACTTAATCTTGTTCTCAACTGTCTCTTCACCATCAACTCTGCAGGAGTACATCCTGTCACACTATGTGGCGTGGTTCTGTATCTGAGTAAAAAATTTGTTAGTCTGTGTTTCATTGATTTTCCTACAGTTCCTTGAATTACCTGCTTGGAAAGTGCTTCCTTTACATTTCTAACTGATCTCTCAGCTGCACCATTAGAGGCAGGATGATAGGGTGGGGTCAGTACATGCTTTACACCGTTGAATCTCATGAAGTTTTTAAACTCTGATGATTGGAATGGAGGACCATTGTCAGAAACTACCTCTTCTGGTATTCCATGTTCGGCAAACATTAATCTTAATTCATCAATGGCGCTACCAGCATTAGTACTGTACATGTACTTAACATCAATCCACTTTGAATGACTATCAATTAATACAAGAAATTTGTCTGTTCCCTTATCACAGAAGTCAATGTATACTCTTTGGAAGGGACGGGTAGACCATTTCCAGGTTTTCAAAGGTGTGCTGGGTGGCATACTCCTAACATTCTGACAAACAGAGCATTCACGTACCATCATTTCTATTTCACCATCCAGTTTAGGCCACCACACAAAACTTCTGGCCAGTGCTTTCATAGCACATATACCTGGATGTTCAAAATGCAGTTCAATCAAAATTTGCCCTCTAAAACACTGTGGAATTAACACTCTCATACCCCACAACACACATCCCTGTTCTACTGACAATTGACATCTCCTTAAATGATACGGTTGAAAGTCTAAGGATGGACAAATCTCTGGCCATCCATTTAGTGTATACTCCAGGACTCTTCTTAATACAACATCGTTCCTAGTTTCATGAGCAATCATTCCGGAGGTGACTGGAAAATCTTCTGCTATCATGGTTACAGCATAAACCTTAGGCTCTACTCCATCATTTGATCCACTACATGGCAACCTTGACAAAGCATCTGCATTGGAATGATCATCTGAACGTCTGTACTGTATCTCATAGTCATATGCCGACAATATCAAAGCCCATCTCTGCATTCTTGCTGCAGCAAGTGTAGGAACAGGTGATTTAGGACCCAAAATTGCCAAGAGAGGCTTGTGATCAGTTATTAAAACAAAATTTCTCCCATATAGGTACTAGTGAAATTTCTTTACTCCAAATATGATAGACAAAGCCTCTTTCTCTATTTGTGCATATTTTTTCTCGCTTTGGGTCTTTCTTCACCGTTATCCATTGTGACTTATGACAGCACCTAATCCATAGCCCGATGCATCACAAGCAAGCTTTAGTGTTCTACTGGTATCATACTGGACCAAAACATCAGTAATAGACAGAGCAGCTTTACAATCTTCAAATGACTTCTGAGCTGCACTGTTCCATTTCCATGGTATCCCTTTCTTTAATAGTTCATACAGAGGGGCTAAAACTGATGAAAGTCCACTCAAGAACCTTGAATAATACTGTATCACACCGAGGAAAGCTTTCAATTCACTGACTTTTTTGGAGCAGGTAAATTTACTATGGCTCCTACTTTATCTTCTACAGGTCTCAGCCCTTCTGCATTCACTTTGTAGCCAAGATAAGTTACTTCTTTAGGTAGGAATGAACATTTGCTCTTGTTGAGCCTGACATTGTGTGCCAACAATCTTTCGAATACTGTGGCTAGGGTTTTGACATAACTTTGGATGTCACTGTCAACAATAAGGACATCATCATGATAACATAACACATTGGGAAGACCCACAAGAATTTTGTCCATGATGCACTGAAATAACTTTGGTGCACTTTTAACACCATAAGCCAACCTTTTGAACTTATACAATCCTTTATGAGTGTTGATGGTAAGGTACTGTTGACTTTCAGCATCAACAGAGACCTGAGCATATGCTTGGGACAAGTCTAACTTATTGAAAATGGTTCCACCTGTTAGTGCAGCAAACAAATCTTGAGATGTGGGTAAGGGATATTGCTCATCCTCAACAGCTTGATTAATGGTAACTTTATAATCATCACATAGTCTAACAGATTTATCAGCTTTAGGTACAATTACTATTGGAGTAGCCCAATTGCTCTTGGTGCCTTTCACAATAATTCCCTCACTCACAGTATGTCTAATTCCTTCTCAACCTCACCTTTCATTGCATAAGGAACAAGTCTGGCAATGGTGATATGAGCTTCATAACCCTTTATACCATCCTGTCCCTTTACAAATAAAATCTTGTATTTTTCATGCAATTTCTCAAGACCTGGAATACTGTTACACATTTTAACACTAAATATCTCCTTCCAGTCCATCTCGAGCTCACACAACCAGTTCTTACCTAACAAAGTTGGTCTATTCACATAACTAGCTATAATTAATGGCAACTTTAAATTCTGTTTTTTGTACTTTACCTCACAGTCTAATTTACCTTCTGTGTTCAAAATCTCTCCAGTATAAGTTCTCAACTTGACACCTGAGTCTTCTAAAGGCACATGCGCAAATAGTTTCTCATACATATCTTTACTCATTATGGAGAAATCAGCTGCAGTATCCATTTCCATGGTTACAGGTGTGTCATTAATACACAAGTCCACATTATACCTATGTTTAACTTTCTCTTCACTACTGGTGTAAATAGTAAACACATGGGCACTCTCATCAATATCAGATCCAAAATTACAAACACTCTCATGAATACTGTTTTTCATTTCCTTCTCTCCACCTTCAACGGCATATACTCTACCTTTACCACTTCTACAGGCAGGAGCAATATGTCCAATACGTTGACAATTGTAACATTTTAAATTCTTGAACTTACACTGAAAGCCTTCATGTTTCCCTCGGCACCTCTTATATTTTAAATCAGCATGTGTTCCTTGTTTTATGGCATACTTATTCCTTTTAGCTACAGTTACTTTACACACTGAGCCACTACTGCCAACTGTTTCACGACCAGCATTGGGAACAAATTCTCTGGTGTTTTTCTCGGCCAATTCCATGCTTGTAGCTATCTGACATGCACTTTTAAAGTTAAGTTAGTGGTGTTCATTAACTTATTCTGTATTTTTTCATAATTCAGGCCTATTACAAACCTGTCTCTTAGAGCTCGGTTCAAGAACTGTCCAAAGTTACAGTGAATGGATAACTTCTTCAAAGCTACTATATAATTACTTACTGATTCATCTTTACCTCTATCTCTGGTGCCAAATCTGTAACTTTCAGCGATCTCAAGTGGAGCAGGGTCAAAATGTTGCTTCAGAATCTTGGTAATCTGAATCAGTGAGGAGTCCTTGGGTTTGTCTGGAGTAAGCAGATTGACCAGAGTAGAATAAACATTAGCTCCTACCTCTGTCAAAAAGATTGCTTTCCTTTACTCTTGAAGGGCCTTCTTCTTCTGAGCATCACCACCGTCGTCCATTAATTCATTTGCCAGAAAGAAGAAGTCCATTCTCTCACAATATGATGTGAAATCTTCCTTGTCTGCATCATACTCCCCCAATCTTCCCATGTATCCACTGACGCCAGGCATGGTTGCTCTCTTCACTTAAATTCTCCAGGTTCAGAGTAGCCTTCCCTTCAGTGGTCACTATCCTCTCTTCAAGGACTTCACCAACACTTTGTGAATCCCATCCTCGTCGCCAGTGTAGTATCTTGCGTTATTTAATGGGACAAGCACATGGTCGGTCTGGCTGGGCGGTTATTCTCTGTTCTTGGTTACAACGTGCCTAACACATTTTGTGTTTACACAAGCCTAAACACTTTCTGACTTTGGTAAGAAGTAACATAATATATAATATATATATTCAATAAAGGCAGCATATAAACATACATATATATATATAAAACAATCCTTTTCTGCTATTATTCTTCAAAACTATTATACAGTATATATACACTTGTATTCTTGCTTATATTCTTATTTAATTATGTTCTTATTTATTTCTTTTCTTACTCATGTCTATCTTTTATATTGAACTTGTATGGTGTATATATTTAATAATTTTCTATACTGTGTCTTTATTTCCACAGTGTAAATATATCTCTTATATTTCTCTGCTTGTATTTTCCAAGTCAATGTTCTTTTCTTTTCTTCATTTCTTTTCATATGATATTATATTTTCTGAATTTCAATGTCCTTACCTTGCTGAAGTATACTCTGTTTTATTATATTCTAAACCATGGATTCGTCTGGGGAACCATGTCATTCTTAGTACAAATCTTATTATATTTACAACGGTAGCCTGCCACCACCCAGACTCTTATTAGAATATAACCAGTGGTGGGCACAGCTAAACGAGAAGTTAGCTTTGCTAACCGCTAATCCACTAACTAAAAAGTTAACTTCGCTAACGCTGAACAGCTAAAAAAAAATTAGCGGAAGCTCACGGTTTATTTGTTTTTTGGGTCTAAAACCCTTAAAAACAGACCTAGAGAGCTGAAATTTTCATATGTTGTTTTGTAGCTTAGACATAGAGCTTTCCAAAAAGGTATAGCATGCCAAGATCAGATGATGATCAAGGTGTATACAAATAATTAAATGAACAAATGAAATTAAACATTAGTTTACATTCAAGTTTCAACATACACTATATAATCTTTATTTACTGTACGAAAAGACAGAAAGTATTAAACGAATCCAAAAACTATAGTACTGTATAGCATAGGTGGCAAATAGCATCATGCCAAGATCAGAGGGTGATCAACTTATCATGGTGCACACTACAAAATTTCACAAATAATTAATTTGCATTCTCATACAGCCTATCGGCCTTATTCATTATTCATGTAAATATGCAATACCAACCACATACACATTATCCCAGTGCATTTTTATATAACTTATTGTTGGTCTTAGTCATTATACCAATATACCAGTGCATTTTTATGTAACTTATTGTTGGTCTTTGTCATGTAAATAAACAGAAAACTCTAAACTTTAATGAAATGTAAGTTCTTAGGAAATTTTGTTAGCCGCACACCTTGGATGACATCCTGGTTATGAACTTATGCAGTACTTTGCATAACCAAATATATTGACACAAATAAATGAGAAATGAAATTATACATTGGTTTACAATTACATTCTATGATTCTTTCAACATACAATGAGTCTTTATTTACTGTAAGAAAAAAGTATTAAACTATAATAATCGAAACATTCCATTCACTCCGGCTGCAGTGGCTGGGCCTTCTCCATCGCCTCGACGTGATGCTGGTTGCCCTTCATAAACATCAGCCTCTCAAAGTTGCCATCTGACAGGGTGGCTCTCTTGGCACGTACTAACAAGCAGTCACCCAAGCGTGCCTGACTGGCTGTTGGAGACAGCGTCGCGGCGTCACACGCTTACAACAGACAGGAACAAACATATATAAATTTTTTTAGCGGATTTAAAGTTAGCGGAACTAAATTTAGCGAAAGCTAATTGGTCCGCATTGTTTTTCAAAGTTAGCGAAAACGCTAATCCGCTAACGAGAAAGTTAGCTTTGCTAATTAGCGGTTAGCGGAACCGTGCCCACTGTAGGTTATATATGTAGCTACTGTGCCGAGTAGCAACCTTGTATATAAGCTACTGTGCTGAGTAGCATCTATGTATGTAATTACGTGGCAACAATGCACGTGTTATGTGGCAACATTGCTCCGAGGCTGCCATATGGCAATGCAGCCTCAGTCTGACTCCGTGGCTCGTGCATGGCACTTCATGCGCACGCTGCTCACTACTTGTATCTCTCCTATCCGTTAATAAATGGACTTCAGTGTTACCTGGTGTTTCCCTACCCATCACTGCCTTCTTCAGGGAACACTTGGAACCTTCATTGCGCAGTGAGTCGGATTTGTGGACTTACAAGTGTCGTGAACAATGCCGACGGTTACGTCTGCCGGTGATGTGCGTGTCGACTCTAGTGTGTTGTGTTGCGTTGCGTTGTGTTTCGCCGTGACGTGCAGTGTTGCGCCGTCACAATGCGTTTTAGTGACGGTGGCAGTGTTAGTGTCAGTGTATTAGTGTGTCTAGAGCTGAGAGTCGAGCATTGGCCTGTTTTTTGTGGTACCTACGGAGCATGCAGGCATACACCCTTCTCGTGTGACATCCGGGGAGACACTAACGTTCTTACCTCCTCGGCGGCTCCACCCGGGAAGAGCATTAAGGCCACTACGATCTGCTCTCTCAGACACACACACACACACGCACGCACACACTCACTCACGGACAGAACAGTGGACTCTATGCTTTATTTCTGCGCTGTTTACGTCATATATATGTGGTTCGAGCTGATGAGGCGCCACTCTATCTCCTGAACAGCGCAGTTCAAGCATACTAAGATGGGCGGTAAGAAGGGACAACGTCAAGATGGTAGACACGACTCCCCACCTTCCCCTCTACTGGGCGCAGATGAAGCTTCTGTGCCCACTGCCTCTCATCCTCCACCTCCAGCGACGGACATTGCCACAATTCTGAGGTGGATGGACGACAAGGACGAGAGACGCAGAGAGATGGAATTTCAGAGGGAGGAAATACGATTAGAGGAGGAATTTCAGAGGGAGGAGATACGAAGAGAGGAGGAAAAGGCGCGCTTTGATGCAATATTGGCGACCCTAGCGCTAACCCACCCTCCCTCACTCACAGGTAGAGCGCACCAAGGTGCCAGTACCCTCCCTCCTCCACCACACCAGCGTCCTCCAGGTACTCTTGCTACTCCAACAGCTCCGAAGGCATCTGTTCAACCCCCACCCGCCCTCTCACCAGACGTCACGTTTCAGCTTTTTCATGAGTGGAGGCGGTGGTGGACAGATTACTCCACGATGGTGGACCTTGATAGCATGCTTCCAAACAAAAAGCTCATCCAACTGCGGATGTGTTTGTCGCTGGAGACCCAGAGAGTTTTGGAGCACACGTTGCAAGTGCCTCCCGATTCTACGTCTTCAGTGACGGATGTGCTCGACCTTTTACAGGAGCATGCTAAAGGTCCGAATAACGAGGTTTTGCGTCGCCGCGTCTTCACCAGCTGCAAGCAGGCAGAGAATGAATCCTTTGACGACTTTTTTGTATGTTTATAGAGTTTGTCGGAGGAGATCGACGTCTGCAAGGCGCACAGCCAGGAATGTGAGGAAGTCTGGATCAAGCAAGGGATCTTGACAGGTGTCAGGCAAGAAGAGTTGGTGCAGCTGCTCATCCCCCTGGACGCTTCCTTCACACTCCAGGTGGTAGTGACTGAATGTCGGTCATACGAGGCCACCAAGTCCGCCACCTCTGCCTTATGGGCCCCACCTGCTGTGAGAGCTATCTCACAGTACAAGAAGGGTAAGAAGGCGGCCAACAACGTGAAGGCTGCCGCACGTTCTTCCAAGCCTCCGCCTAGTGCTTCCTATGGCAGCTGTGGAAAGCAGCATGGCCCCAAGACATGCCCGGCCGCCGACGCACTGTGTCGTGGATGTGACCGTAAGGGCCACTGGTCTAACACAGACAGGTGACCTGCATGAGGCCACAAGTGTCAGGCCTGCGGTCGCTATGGACACTAAAACAAGTGCTGCTGCCAATCCAAGCCCAAAAGCCCGAGACGAGGAGGAAAGCAGCGCACTTCCCTCGGGGTGGTTCGCACACAGCCCCCTTCAGATGGCCCACGCAGCCCCAAGCAGCAGCTGAGTCACATCAGGAGGGTGGAATCGACCACACGCCCCAGGGCTACCCCTTCCCCTACCATCCGTGTCGCCGTCACACACGGTGATGTGTCGGGTCACATCGAGGTGATACCTGACACCGGCGCTGATGCTACGGTGATAGGCCTGAAGCACCTCCAGAAACTGGGCCTCACCAAACGCGACCTGGGACCATCGCCGCAGCTGCTGTACTACAATGCGGACGGTTCCCAGATGCCGGACGCTGTGGGCTCCTTTCAAGCGGAGATCACCTACAGCGACAGGTCGTGTCACGGATGGATGGACGTGCAGCCTACTCTCGCTACACCCTTGTTGTCGTGGGAGCACTGCAAGGAGTTAAGCGTGGTGCCCAGAGACTTTCCTGGGCAGATCCCAGCTGCTCGGTACACTGCCAGCAGGGTGCATGAATCAACGAGCAACGCACCTGGTGCTGCCGCACAGAGCTGCCCAGAACTCGCGTCCACTCCCGCCCCGCCTCCACCCAAGTCACGGCTGCTTCCTCTTCACAGCGAGACGTCTCCTTCAGCCGCAAGGGCCTACTTCTTGAAGGAGTACTCGGAAGTGCTGGTGACGAAGGAGGCCCTACGGATCGCGCCACTGAAGGCTATGGCGGGTCCGCCTATGAGGATACACCTGCGGGAAGATGCGCATCCGTTTGCCATACACACTCCCCGGTTGATCCCTCTCGCCTTCAGGGATTCAGTCAAGAAGGAACTGGATTCCATGGTGGCCCAGGGTGTCATCGTACCCGTTGGTGACGACCTGTCCCCTTGGTGCCACCCTCTAGTCGCCGTGGCTAAGACTAACGGTGGAGTGCGGATTACTACCGACTTGTCTAAGCTTAACAGCCAGGTGTCCCGTCCCGCCCACCCTTCACCCACACCTTTTGCAGCTATACGGAGTGTGGGCCCGAAGGTACGGCACTTTTCGACAATGGACGCCCTCTGTGGTTACTGGCAGATCCCACTGAAGAAGGAGGATCAGCCACTGACCACTTTCATGACGCCTTACGGACGCTTCCGCTACTGCCGTAGCCCTATGGGATTCGCTGCTATGGGGGACGCCTTCTGTCTCCTTGGTGACATGGCACTTCAAGGCGTGACCAACTGCGTGAAGGTAGTGGATGACGTCCTCCTCTACGATGAGGACTACCTGACGCATCTTCGCCGCATCGACGAGGTACTGACCAGGTGTAGGATGCACGGCATCGCTCTGAATGCCGAGAAGTTCGTCTTGGCCGCATCTGCAGTGTCTTTCTGCGGCTACCGACTCTCAAGGGATGGCATTGCTGTGGACCCGGAGAAAGTTCGCGCCATAGCGGACTTTGCCAAACCTGCCAACCTTATGGATCTCAGGTCTTTCATGGGCCTGGTGAACCAACTGGCAGAATTTTCTCCTGACGTCTCCGCCGCTGCCGGGCCTCTCCGCCCCCTGATGAGCCCCAAGAGGACTTTCACGTGGACCCCTGACCACGACCTCGCCTTTCATAAGGTGAAGGAGGCCCTGTCAAGTCCACCTATCCTCGCTACTTTCGCCCAACGCTCCCCACCGTCCTCCAGACAGACGCCTCGCGCCTGTACGGGGTTGGTTACGCCCTTCTCCAGGATCACGTTCGAGGAAAGCACCGGCTCGTACAGTGTGGCTCTCACTTCCTCACCGATGCTGAGTCTCGCTATGCTACCATCGAGCTGGAGCTGCTGGCAGTGGTATGGGCCTTATCGAAGTGCAAGTTTTACTTCATTGGCCTACAGCACTTCGACCTCATAACAGACCACAGGCCCTTGGTCTCCATTCTTAACCACTATTCGCTGGACGCCATCGAGAATCCCCGCCTCCAGCGCCTGAAAGAGAAGATTTTGGCACCTCGTCTTCACTGCGGCTTGGCGCGCAGGTAAGGAGTTGTGCATCCCGGATGCCCTCTCCCGCTCCCTAGTCAGCCGCCCGACACCTGAAGACGAGATGCTCAGCACCAAGGCCGGTTTTTCCGTCAGCAAATTCGTCACTCGGACACGACGTCCGCGGCCACCATTCGCCACTTCCGGCACCTCTTTCGTGACCTGGGCGTCCCCGTACGTCTGCAGACGGACGGTGGGCCACAGTTCACCAGCCGGGACTTCACAGGATTCCGGGAGCATCGGGGAGTTCGCCACATCATGTCAACACCCCACTACCCACAGTCAAACGGCCACGCTGAGGCTGCGGTCAAGATAGTCAAGCACCTCATCCTCAAGGTGGCCCCTTCAGGCAACATAGACTGTGAGGCGTTTGACAAAGGACTCCTGGAGTTACGTAATACTCCCACCCACACAGGACGCTCCCCTGCCCAGATCCTGCATGGTCACCCTCTCCGCTCTTGTGTTCCTGCACACGCCAAGGCCTTTGTGAAGGAGTGGCACACCAGAGCCGAGAGCTGCGACCGCCGCGCCGCTACACGTGCCCAGGACGCCAAGGTTCGGTACGACGACCGTGCCCGCCCTCTTCAGCCGCTGGAGATTGGTGCCCTTGTCCACGTCCAGGACCCGACGACGTCACGTTGGGACAAGGTGGGCATAGTGATGGCCGTCAGCCGGTCGCGGGACTACAAGGTCATGATGCAGAGCAGCCGCATCTGGTGGAGGAACCGCTGCTTCCTCCGGCCAGTCCCACCCCCTGCTGCTGGCCCCCTGACTGAGGACGAGTCCCCTACACCTCACGAGGATCCGCCCCACAGTGCACCTCGACGCTCGGAGTGACTTAGGACTGAGAAGTCCGCTCAAGACAAAGACTATGAGCGTGAGGGGGGGAGGGAGATGTAGGTTATGTATCTAGGCTGCTGTGCCGAGTAGCAACCTTGTATATAAGCTACTGTGCCGAGTAGCATCTATGTATGTAATTACATGGCAACAATGCACATGTTATGTGGCAACATTGCCCCGAGGCTGCCATATGGCAATGCAGCCTCAGTCTGACTCCGTGGCTCGTGCATGGCACTTCATGTGCACGCTGCTCACTACTTGTATCTCTCCTATCCGTTAATAAATAGACTTCAGTGTTACCCGGTGTTTCCCTACCCATCACTGCCTTCTTCAGGAAACACTTGGAACCTTCACCCACCATTGAATATAACGTATCTGAAGGAATGGTTAGGTAGCGTGTTATTTAGTTTAGGCACGTGAGTTACTAATATTATTTTCTGAGAACCAATGTTTAGAAGAAATAGAGTGGTGATACTCGTAGTTTTACTAATTTAATATTTATTAACATAAGTAGTGAATAAGATGTTAATTAAGTTCACTCAGACAAGACTGAGGTCTTTACCATTCAAAAATAGATCTGCAATTACTTATTACTTCATTAAACCACTTCAATTACTTACTACATCATTAAACAACTATTGTATTGTTTCTTTGACAAATAAGATACAGTAGTTATTACACACGGTCAGGTCGGACTGGACCCTCAGGTCTTACTTTTACAAGTAACAAATTACATCTTCAATTCTTGGTTACAACATTTAACAATCATAATATTATTTCATAGCTAATACAGCTGGCGATATGATACACTTGTCAATATCCCAAATTAACTAAGTATCAAACACCTCCTGTTAGTTCGGAATGAACAACATGGAACAACCTGGGAGTAAACCTGGTTGGTGAACTCAACTCCTACAATCAACAATACCGCTGGTAACACCAACATTCATGGGTTCAATACTTAGCCTGGGATTACTATATTTCTGCGAGTTAATCCCCAATTATCGATACCAATACTGCTCAATATAAATAGCCAAGATCAATGGATGGACAACAGTCGCAAGACGTAGTCCTGTAGTGGATTTCTCCCCTACAAACGCTGTTTGTCGCTGAGTAGCTGACCCCTCGAATTCCCCAGTGTATACCTCGTGGTCTAGGTCAACCAGCGCCGCCCACGGAGCGGGGGTCAACTACTAAGCCACGCCTACCCCCCGCTATTTAAGACCTGACCTTGTGGTGACTTGCCTCTTTTCTACCTACACCAACCAGCCAGCAACACCTCCTCCTCCTCCGCCTGCCTGGCGGTCCTCGCTCCCGCCGGAGAGCATGGCGACCCACAAGCTGGTCCTCCTCTGAGCATCCTCACCAACCAGCTCTCTCTTCTTCTAGCTACAGCCGCAGCAAGCTACACCTGCTCCTCCGCCGCTGCCTGGCGGCCCTCGCTCCCACCGGCGAGCATGGTGACCCACAAGCTGTCCTCCTCTAAGCATCCTCACCAAACCAGCTCTCTCTTTCTGCCTACACCAACCAGCAAGCAACACCTCCTCCTCCACCGCTGCCTGGCGGCCCTCGCTCCCACCGGTGAGCATGGCGACCCACAAGCTGTCCTCCTCTGAGCATCCTCACCAACCAGCTCTCTCTATGTCAAGCTTGTAACCACGCTGCCACTTCCCAGCACCAAGCTGCATTGTACATCCAATATAACATGTATACAGAGAGCACATTGTGAGTTTCCTTTCTCCAACCATCCTGAGTGTGAACCCAAACATAACGTACCCCACAGTCCACTGTTATACTGCCAGATTCTGGGATCACTAAGTCTAAGTGGATAACTTAACTCTATTCCTAATTTCTAAGGGTTGCTGCCACCAGACCCCCTCTGGGCAGTAGCTCGTTAGGTAGCGGGCAGAGTGGACTAGGCATTGGGTTGGGTTTTTCATTGACCAGATCGATAAGGGAAAGAAGGGTGAAACAATAACATGTCTTAACTAATTTATTCTTTATAAAATATATTGTATTCCATTAAAATACAATTGAGTTGGCCTTCCTCAGAAGAACAACGATAATTTTGGTTACACTGCTCAACAACAGACGTCTTACATTAATTGCGTGTCATTAACATACTCATTCCTCACAACAATCATTGACCTCCTTCTAACTTATAACACCCAACACGTCAGACTGCACCACCTGTTAGAGTATAACATCACCTGTTACATTACAAAAAGAGTTGGCCTTCATCATAAGAACACCTATTATTTTCATTACACTTCTCTTGATGAGTAGATGGGGTACTTCCCAGGTAATCATACCAGTACTGGTGCCACTCCTGGTATTAGGAAGTCGCTCCACGTAGCGACAGCGAAACTTCTCAATTATACAGTCATTTTCTTCTATCCTGGGTATCTACAGATTCACAGTGGAGGTGCATGACCACTGTGGTGTGGCCTTCACAGTGTGGTCATAACTGACGCCCGGTAGGCGCTCAGAACGCGACGTCCTGTGTTGGGAGAAGTCGAGGCATCACTAAGAATAATGCCTGAGGGGCTTTCGTCACCACACACTAGTACACTATAACTTCACTTTATAACATCAGGCAAGGTTTTAAGATGTACAAACTGCTAGATAAGTCTTTTTAGGGCTGGATAAAGCATGATGAAGGGCACTGACCTGTGTTGGGAGAAGCAGAGGCATCACTAAGGGTGATGTCCCGACTCCCGCGCTCCTCTCTGTTGAGGCCTGCAGCTTCCAATCTTTCATTTTCACTTTGAATTCTTATGGTTCTCACATCTCCATTTTCCTATCTCTTGTGACCTTATGCTTTATAAATACATATCTTAATCCTAAATTACACACTAAGGTAAGATTCTGGTTTGCTAGTTCCTGGGTAAATTCATTGGGTTATAATATCAATGCGGTATGCCCGAGGCGACCTAGACGCCAACCCGAACAAAACCTAGCATCGTATTTTCATGGCGTAGGTATACAAGATATTTTCTTTGAAGCATAGTTTCTGGATCACTTCCAACACTTCACATAGGTCTGATACATTTATCCTTTTTCCAGATCATTGTTCTCTTGTATTTTCATCTGATACCTGCAGTAATGTTCACTAATCGTTCACAGACGTAAATAGTATGACCTTCAAACTAAGATCTACACTTAGCCCGGATAGTACACTAGTCCGTATCATTTGGACCTTCCCAACCATCCTATAGGTACCTTGAGTTCTCCTTAATGCTATGAGTACATACGATTAACATTATATACCCGTAGTTGGGTACAATTCATCAAATAATTCCGTAACATTCATTAGGTGAAGTAGTCTTTATCAATGTTTCCCGTTTTCTTAGATTCTACAAGCGCAGTGGAATTGAATGTTATGTAGCATAATATGAATTAAAGGGGGTTTTTAGGAATGACAATGATGTGCGCAGTACACTGTGCGGGAATTGCTTACACCGACCGCCAAGCTGAGGCTCCCTCGCAAGGAGCGCCCGGAGGGGGGGGGGGGTAGAATCGTGGCAGTGTGTCTTTATGGCTCTTCCCGAGAAATTTTGTCCTGGGATTCTGATCTCGCCATATTAAAAACATCCTTCGAGAACCATCTTGCCCACAGGCGGCTACCGAACCTCAGTAGTGGTACCAACACAAACAGTGCCTGGAGATGCATTGAGGAAGAGTCACGAATGTGTAAATGTCTAACTTCAACTATACCGAACATACGTCTGGCAACGATACAGACGACACTTATTTTATATTAATTCTTTCACTGGGTAAATGACAATGTCACTGTTACAACATGAACACTGATATTCACAAAATTGACTAAGTTAAACTGAATTAATATGGCGGCGGGAAACAATCGTTCACATACCTGGAGATGCGTTGAGGAAGAGTCATGAATGTGTGATTCTTCCTCATGCAGCGGTATGTACGTGCGCCCAGGGGGCAGCTCTGACCTATGCATTCGTACCAGAAAGGCTGATCTCACCAACAACAGACCTTCTATACAAAGTGGATCGCTATATACTTAGCTATGAACGTCAGTGTTCCTGATCAGGTTAATTTCCTATGTCTATTCATATAATCTAATCAGAGATTGAACTTGCCAAGAAAAAGTGGAATTACACATGTTGATCCTTAATTTTGCAAGCTCAGCGCTGTTGCAAACAAGGGACTATTCACGGGGAGGCGTTAGATCTTGGAGATTATGCAGGTTGACAGAATAGTTCAGGAGATTTATGACTTCCTTAAATAGTCTACTGACACTAACTAAACTACAAACATCAGATTCTCTGATGTTTGGGCAACAAAATAATCTAACTTCCTAGGGACAATACTGCGGGGTGTCGTTTGTACTGGCAGACTCAACACTCACTTACTTAACCAATGTTACTAACAATAAAGATAGTTAAAGCTTTCAACATCACTCACAAAGGATCTTGTGTGCTTTAGCTGTAATCAAACATGTCTAAGTTGACTCAAAACAATGGTGTTCTCTCTCTCATTCAAATTCACTCTATAGAGAGGTTGGTTTCAGTAAGTCAGAGAAAATGGGATAACGGAGGACTGAGGCATCTTGAAGCGATGAGAAAATGGACTCATCAGATGGAGGACTCAAACGAAAGCCGAGTTACATGTTTTGTGGGCTATTGAGCGTAATATGAATCGTCTGATTTTACGTTAACTGACGTGTGTGACCGTGGTCATTACAAAAGCACCTTTACTATCAATGCATATCAGTCTTCACTGTAAGAAATTGTAATACAATAGGTAATAAAATTATCAGTTAAAAGAAGCAGAGTAAAAACACCACACTGAAAAATTTAACACTACTTGTGTTATATCAATAAGTTCAATTATCACAAATTGACTTCATCTGAGAACTAAAACTCTATCTAATTAGTTTGCAAGAAAGGTCACTAGCAAAACAAAAAATAATAAAATACAGACAAAAAAAATCATATAACACTCAACTCGGGTTATATAAACTAAATTCAATAGTTAGAAAAATATGTCAAGTGAGAATCTGAACACTTTCTATTGAAATCACACCAATACTTCCAATAAATGCCACAGCTAAAAATAAAACATTGGATTACATAACCTTTGTACATATGACACTTCTGGTGACACTCAGAAATGAACACTGTTCCTCACACTCTTAACACGACAGATGTATACTGCACACTCAATGTCTGTAAATATCAATGTATTAATCCACTGGTCACAAAATAAAAATTATACTAATGTGCAATTCCCACTTTTTTGAAATTTAAAAAAAAAATCCAAGTGCATTTCTTAACTCTTCTGACAACAAAAATTACCACTTTCTTCACAAAAAAAATTGTGAAACTGAATCAATTGTTAGTTCCTACTTAACTTAAAAAATCTTTGCAGTTACAAATAGAGTATTATACTTGTCACAAATGTTTGTATTTTAAATAAATCACAAATTTATTTGTACTTTTAATACTGATGACAAAGATTATACAGTACTGTATACTGTATACTGAGAAAAAAATTCACCAAGTACCACACCTCATTCCTTCAAATTGGCTCTCAAATGAAAATAATCCCACCGCTGCCACCATTTGTAATGGGTCCGATTCCTAACTTCAAATTTTCTATTTATTTTTCTTTTCTATACTTATATACTTGCTTCATATATTTGTTGTATTTTCTGACTTTCATGTCCTTACTTTCTCTCAATTATATCCTGTTCTAGATATACTCTAACTTATGGATTAGTCTGGGAAGCCATGTCATTATTATTATAACACTTATTACTTACAACGGTAGCGTGCCACCACCCAGACTTTTATTAGAATATAACATATCTTAGTGTCATGATCATAATGACATGGCTAGTCTGTTAAAACCTATTAATTCATATTACGCTCCACGCCCACAAAACCTGTAAACCTTTTGAGTCTCCCAGTTGAAACATTCGTTCTCTAACCACTTCAGGAGATCTAAGTCCTCCGTTTTCTATGTCGCATTACCGGAGAAACTCAAGTATACCTAAATTCCACACAGGGTGTTCATGCATTTGAATTGGTAAGAGAAAACCCTTGCTTTGAGTCAACTTAGAGATGTCTTATACTGCCAGACTGGGGGTCACTAATTCTAAGGGTAAATACTTAACTCTATTCTTAATTTCTAAGGGTCGCTGCCACCAAACCCCCTTTGGACAGCATGTAGCTCATTAGGTAGCGTGCAGAGTGGACTGGGCATTGGGTTAGGTTTTTCATTGACCAGATCGATAAGGGGAAAGAAGGGTGAAACCATAACATGTCTTAATTAATTTATTCCTTATAAAGCATACTGGTAAAAAACATACAAATGAATTGGCCTTCCTCAGAAAAACAATGAAAATGTTGGTTACCCCGCTCAGCTTCAGACGTCTTACATTAATGGCGTGTCATCCACATACTTATTGCATAACAATCTGTGACCTCCTTACCTCGGTCATTCCTTCTTACAATACCCCTTAACACATCAGACTGCTCCACGTGTATGGGGTATAGCACCGTCGGTTATCATACATAGTAGCACCATCTCAACACACCTGTTACACTCCACACCTGCAGGTATGGGACTCCTTGTAACTTTTAGGTATACATAACAGGCACCTCATTCGCACACTGTCCTCGGTGGGTAAAGACGAGGGCTTCACCAAGAGACATACCAGTACTATTTCTACGCCTGGTATTATAGCTCGCTCCAAGTGACGACGGCGGAGTTTCTCACGGTCTCCTTATTTGTTACTACTCATTTGGAATGGTGTGCTGGGAATCCACAGGTTCACAGTGGATTGGCATAGCTGGGAGTAGTCACCACCTGGTGGGACACTCACAGGGATAATGGCTGCCGCGCAGCAAGGCACTCCGACAGCATGGGACCTGAGGTGACGGTAGAACGGAGGGTACTGAGAAATAATGCCTGAAGGGCGGTTACCATACACCCTAACACATTACTATTACACTTATACATCAGGCAACGCTTTAAACTGTAATAACTTCTATATAAGCCTTAATTACAGGGCGGGATATAGCCCGATAGGACACTGACCTGAGGTGACAGTAGAACGGAGGTTACTGAGGGCAGTGCCCCGCCACTCGTCACCGCGTGGCCTACAGTTTCCAATCTTTAATTTTTACTTTTATTTCTTACGGTCCTCCCTTGAACACTTTTCGGTATATCGTCACTCATGCCATATAAACACATATTTTAAACCTAAATTACAAACTAAGGTTAGGTTCTGGTTTGCTAGTTCGTGGGTAAATTCATTGGGTTATAATATCAACACGGCACACTCGAGGCGGGTACAGGACACTCCCTAAACAAAGGCCGAATGTTCATAGCGTGGGTGTATCCACTTCACTTATAACTGTAATGAGGGATCCTCCTCTCATACATTGCACTATTTGAACACAGGCATAAAATTCTCTGATCACTGTACATGTCGTGGGCATATGTCACGTGAGGATACAAGGTGTATTAAGTTCACACCGACGCATACAAGATATTTCCTTTCAAGTATAGTTTCTGGGTCACTTCCAACACCTCACATAGTTCTGATGCCTTTATCCTTTTTCCAGATCATTGTTCTCATGTATTTTCATATGATATCTGTGGAAGTTATGTTCGCTACACGTTCACAGACGTAATTAGTGTGACCTTCAAATCATGATCCACACTTAGTCCTACAGTAGACTAGTCCGGCTCAACTGGACTTTCCCAATCATCTTATGGATACCCTGAGTTCTCCTTAATGCTATGAATACATACAATTAATATTATATAACTTTACCTGGGTACAATATAACACATGGTCTAGTAACATTAAGTAGGTGAGTTATCCTTTATCAATGTTTCCCGTTTTCTGAGATTCTACAAGAGCGGTGGATTTGAATGTTATATAGCGTAATAAGAATCATTAGTTAAATAGATCAGCAGTCAACGTGACCATGACAAAGCTCTCCCGTTTCCCGAGATTCTTATTAAGCGGTAACGTTCGCTAAACATGTACAGTAATTACACAGATTCTTTAAACAACTGTTACCTTTCGTCACGGTTTCACACTACATACACTCGTAAAACACATCAGGACTATTACAGGTATCTGGTACAAAAGCATACAAAATATAAATAAACAATGGTTACATACATGGGATAAACGGTAGCAAAAACCCAAAAATAATCTATTATCATAGACAACATGGCATAGGGAAACAAAATACAGGTAATTAAACATACATAGGAGAATAATGCAATAATAAACAAAAAACTTAAAAATGGGGTTACATACATAACAAAAAATTTGTTACACAATACAAACTCTGAAGATACAGTTTCTCATATCATAGTTCAAAGAGGAGACTGATCAAATGCTTACTCGACACCACTGAGATTTAACTTAGACTTCTCAAGCTAGGACATAAATGAACAGACCCCATCAAGTCGAAGGAATGACATGTTTGGCTATAAACTAAAGAGCCCTGTCCTACTCGCGAAAGGCAACAACCTTCGAAGGATCCCGAACGAGCGGAGATTCCTAAGAATACATGCACCTCCTAACGGTCCTTATGGGAGTACAGCCAAACCTAAAACTATCTGTACTTATGGCATTAGCGATGTAGTGAAATCAGCGCCATGTCAAGGCCTGACTCCACCTAAAAGTCACGAACATTACTCCTATACACATCCACAATAAGCCTAGCTAGGGCTTTACCGGCAAAACTTGAGAACTCTCAACTGGTATCTTTACTCAACTAGTAACAGATACCCATCAGATGATTGCATAACTGCCAATCCATCTTCCAATCTCTGTGTCTACTGCACTTGACAATCCCCATCTAAAAAAAATCAAAGAAAAAAAACACAAACACCTACATACTCACAAACATTCCCAATACAACACATTTCACAACTCACATGGCAAACAACGTACTCACTTACTAGTTGTACTTCTCAATTGCAACACAAGTATGCAAAACATCACTCTTCACCATGCACATCAACAATCAATGCATTCCAGTCAAAGTCTACAACCCTTTAAAGAAATCTCGGTAACACTGATGCTCGTCTCTCACATAACTAGCAAGAGAAGCATTCCACACTCTTCTTTTCTACACTTCCTTGTCCATCAGGCCATGCACTTGATGAAGCAACTGGTGGTGAAACCTGGGTGTCATTGTGAGGGGGCGGGTTTTAGGCCTGCCACCAATGTGAGGGGGTGGGTTCCCTCTCTGGTTCTACACTTCCCTCATCTTACTTACTTCTCTTAGTTCTTACTCTTACTCAGTTCCGTCACCTATTCTTTGGTAGCATGGACATTCTTTTGGTAGCCTGGACATTCTTTTGGTAGCATGGTCATTCTTTTGGTAGCATGGTCATTCTTTTGGTAGCATGGTCATCCTTTTGGTAGCATGGTCATTCTTTTGGTAGCATGGTCGAGGGTCTAGGCACGTGAGTATGGTAATTTTGGTATCAAGTCACTTGGATGGAAATAAAGGTAAAATACTGTGGGAGAAATGAATACACCTAAAAGTACTCTAAAAACAAGTTTATTTATATGCAATCAATGGGGAAAGATATTGTATTAATCATATAATTACCAGGTTCACCTCCTGGGCTTAGTGCAAACTCAGTACCTTCTTCTTTACTCTTACTCACAACATTACTGGTGGTACATTACATGGCACTCATTGTAGATTATTCAACATATACGTAAACAATGACACTAGTATATGCAGGGGTCCACTACCCAACATGGGATAATTATTTCCAACTAATTATCCCTAACATACATGTTACAACACTCTCTGGACATTCACTTCCAAGGAGTAACCCAGGGCAGAACACAAGGGCTCGCGGCCTTTGTTATTGTGGGGTACCCAGACACATGGTGGATCTGGGGTTTGGCCCAACGAAGCCGTGGGGCACATTAATCAGGCCGCATCGGTGCCATCTTTTCATATATGATCCCGGCTGGCCATCTACTACATCCGAGGCCGTTGTTGGATGGTAGAGCGATTCAAGAATCCCAAGGATCTGGAGACAAACGGGAATCAGCGTCAGGGGACTGAGAAACATGACAACACCAACAAACTCTCTTGTCTAGACGACAGACGTATTTACGTTATATTACTTCTACACTGGGTGAATGACAATTCAGCTGTTAAATCATGAATACTGGTGAACACTGATATTCTCTACAATTGGCTGAATTAACTGAATGGCTAGGGAACACAGAACCTACCTGGAGACAAACGGGAATCAGCGTCAGGGGACGCTCTCCCTGGCCATCTTGAGTTTATATACCCCTGAGTTGCCAGTGATCGCTACTCACGCAATGACAATAATTACAAACAAACTAACTGTTACTCATTCAAAGATGACCCTCAGTTGACAAAGGTCTGGCGAATTACTTGGGTTGATTTACACAGACTAATTCAAGATTGAGCTTCCCAGGAGAAAGTGGAATAAACAACGTATTGATAACTGTCTTCACAAAGGCGGGGCTTACTGGGAGGGATCGCGAGGGTAAACACGCTCCTTCTAGGGGTCGCTAACTCACTCATGTTTTGCGGGCGTGGAGTTTAATAAGAATCATAGTTAAATAGATCAGCAGTCAACGTGACCATGACATCATTCCTGAGAATGAACATTTCTCCACCCCCATACTTCTCAAGTCTACACCTCAACTTACTGGATACAGGTTCTGAGCTGACTGCCCTGAATTGTTCTCTTGTGACGGCCATCATACCTGGAGGTCACAACTACTCACTGTACTACACAACACGGGCACCGTGCACACTTCAAAAACAAATGGATTACTGCCTAACTGCCCTAATACATGAAAACACTTGAAGTATTGGCTCAAAATTATAGCACAAATTACTACTCAACTTATTACTCATTACCCGTAGTAATAATACTGAAATGTGAACTTGTACTTTACTGCTTCACTGATGCATACACGGGAAAAATATCACTGTACTCTGTTGTCACTTTTCAAGACAAACTTACTGTGCATACCCAAAGGCAATTGTATTTGTTATTGTCAATCTCTGTAGGGTGCAACACTGTATTAACTCTTCCGGAATTACACTGTACTCTAACAAATCAAACTTAAAAAAAGAATCAGACATTTCCATTACCGAGTGTCACTCTCACAAAAATAAAGTGGTAATACTGTAATACTTTACGAGACTGTCCCCTCGGTACCAGTGTTATATACCCTGGGGCACTCCTTACAGTTATTTAGGCCAAAGTATTAATGTTGGTGCATATGATTGGTGATAATTAGCAGACATATAATTATCACAGGTTAAGTATTGAACCACTGAGTGAGAGTTAAAGTGCCATGTTGTTCCTTCCTAACTGACAGGATATGTTTGATGTTATTCTAATTGTGGAGTTTGTCAAGTGTGTTATGTGTTTATCTGTATTGACCACGAAGTAATACCCTGAGTGTATAATGTTATAATCAACAAATTATCTATTTTACTATGCAAGGTAAAGTTCGACCCAGGTGGTCCAGTCTTGTCTGAGTGAACGTAATCAACATCGTATTCACTTCCTGTGTTAATAAATATTAAATTAGTAATTTACGAGTATCACCACTCTATTCCTTCTAAACATTGGTTCCCAGAAAATAATACTTACTCACATGCCTATAAACTCTCTATCACACTACCTAACCTTTCCTTGAGATATGTTATATTCTAATAAAAGTCTGGGTGGTGGCAGGCTACCGTTGTAAGTATAATAAGTGTTGTACTAAGAATAACATGGTTCCCCAGATTAATCCATGGTATGCTTCAGCAAGGTAAGGACATTGAAATTCAGAAAATATAATAAACAGTATATGAAAAGAAATGAAAAGACTTGGAAAATATAAGCAGAGAAATATCAGAATTACTTATAAGAGAATACAAGCAAGAATATAAAGTACATATATATATATAAAGTATTGAAGAATAATAACAGAAAAGAATAATCTGGAAGATAAAAAATGAATTAAGGTTGTTGCGCTCCTACAAATGGTGGCAGCTCATGCTCTTACACTCACTTTGATCTTTTTTTTCATTTTTGTATTATTATTATAAATTTTATTTACTATGAATTATTATTATTATTATTATTATTATTATTATTATTATTATTGTTATTAGGCAAAATGCCATAAAATGCCTTTTTTGCCTTTTTTGGGGAATTGCGAGTGATAATGCCTATTTTACTAAATAATAGCCTATTGTGCTTTTTTGCACATATTTCCACAAAGTAACACTCCAAACACGAAATTAAAGTCTCGGAACACCATAAAATTTAGCAAACCACACCCATAAAACTTGGCAACACTGCTTTTGTCTGCACGAGACGTATATGAGTCGACGCACTGCCTTAGTGCAGTACTAGGCTAACAGCAGACCTGACTGCTGAGGGCAGTGCTCTAAAAAAGCAAAAATGCCCAAAGTTAGTGCACCATCTAGCAAGAAGATGAATGATCTTGTTCGGGAGTTTGGATGTGACGTTTTTTCCACTGATGGATCAGTGCTATTTTGCAAAGTCTGTGAAAAAGCAGTGAATTTCGAGAAAAAGTACTTGTTTCGCAGCAAGTGCAGACTGCTAAACATCAAACTGCTGCTCAGAAAACGAAACCAGGAAGCCAACAAACGAGTCTGCTGACTACATTCAGTGCATCCTCCAGCCGCAATTCTACCTTTTCAATAGATCTATATAAAGCCTTTGTTGATGCTGGTATTCCGTTGTGGAAGCTGGAGAACAAGTCTCTGAAGTTATTCTTGGAAAAATACACAAAACAGCAAATCCCGAGCGAGTCTACTTTAAGGAAGAATTAGTTATGGAACCTATGTACTTAAGTTATATTTCTAGTTTTTTTTTTAGTTTAACAAATTTATTGACAAAGCTTGTAGTACAGTTTGCCTATTCTGAGTAATTCAGTCAGGTCTTGACACTGAACGTGGTATTACTTCTCACTGCCACGCAAAGAAATACATCATATTTATTTACAGCTATATATATATATATATATATATATATATATATATATATATATATATATATATATATATATATATATATATATATATATATATATATATATATATATATATATATATATATAGAGTGTTACCGCCACAGTAAGATAAACTGGGAGAGAGAGAGAGAGAGAGAGAGAGAGAGAGGGGCAGTGCTGACAACGTGTTGTGTGTTGTTGACGTGTTTCAATACGAAACAGATGGTCCTCGCCTCCGGGCTGCGATTGCCCCCCAACGGCAGTATACCGATTTCTACAAGACAGACAACACGTTGGTTCAAACCACGAGACCCTAAAACGTGAGTGATCGTGAAGTATTAAAATCTTATAAGAAACTCTAAATAACTTTAATAAGTATATTTATGTACTGTAATTTGATCATATTATACAACTTGTCTCCTGATGTATCAACAAGTTATAACATGTGAGTTATATTTAAGATGTTAACAGGCTATGTACTTCATATTGATTGTATTATTCATACTATGTGTCCTGAGATAACATCATTTGTTATATGTGAATTGTTCTTTAACAGGTTTTGACCGAATTATATGGTACGCGTCAACGTTGAGGGTTTATTTCTCCAGCAACAAACCAATAACGCTCCTATAAGCGTTAACATAGAGGTCAGATTCATGTGGGTAATGTCACTGTTCACTGCCATGCAGGACAGAGGTTCGTACACAAAGAAATGCATCATATTCATTGACACTATATATAGGTCAGATTCATGTGAGTAATGTCACTGTTCACTGCCATGCAGGACAGAGGTTCGTACACAAAGAAATGCATCATATTCATTGACACTATATATAGGTCAGATTCATGTGAGTAATGTCACTGTTCACTGCCGTGCAGGACAGAGGTTCATACACAAAGAAATGCATCATATTCATTGACACTATATATAGGTCAGATTCATGTGAATAATGTCACTGTTCACTGCCATGCAGGACAGAGGTTCGTACACAAAGAAATGCATCATATTCATTGACACTATATATAGGTCAGATTCATGTGAGTAATGTCACTGTTTACTGCCGTGCAGGACAGAGGTTCATACACAAAGAAATGCATCATATTCATTGACACTATATATAGGTCAGATTCATGTGAGTAATGTCACTGTTCACTGCCGTGCAAGACAGAGGTTCGTACACAAAGAAATGCATCATATTCATTGACACCATATATAGGTCAGATTCATGTGAGTAATGTCACTGTTCACTGCCATGCAGGACAGAGGTTCGTACACAAAGAAATACATCATATTCATTAGCAGTATATATAGGTCAGTGGTTCACATACATTGGACGTCATATTCTAATTGAAGACTAATCAGTGTGGGCTAGCAAATTTGGGATAAACAGCAAGAATGTCCTCAAGCACCCTATATTCAATGTAGTAATTACAAAGTTCAAGATACAATAAGCCAGGTGGCCTGAAGCCTTGTCAGTGTCACATTCAATAATATAGCGTTCAAGTGTATGCTTTAAAGGTTTATCACAAAGTTTGCATGCTGAGTGTTCCGGTATGGGTATGATCTATTTAACTAATGATTCTTATTAAACTCCACGCCCGCAAAACTTGAGTGAGTTAGCGAAACCTGAGAAGACGTGTTTTTTCCCCGTAGACGCTACACTTGTGTTCCCTCCCAGAGTCCCGCCTTTGTGAAGACAGTTGTCAATGCGTTGCTATTCCACTTTCTCCTGGGAAGCTCAATCTTGAATTAGTCTGAGTAAATCAACTCAAGTAATTTGCCAGATCTTTGTCAACTGAGGGTCATCTTTGAATGAGTAACAGTTAGTTTGTTTGTAATTATTGTCATTGCGTGAGTAACGATCACTGGCAACTCAGGGGTATATATACCCCAAGATGAGACAGGGAGAATGCTCCTTGATGCTGCTTCCATGTTTCTCCAGGTATGTTTTTGTGTAGCCATTCAGTTAATTCAGTCAATTGTATTGAATATCAGTGTTCACTAGTGTTCATGATTTAACAGTTGAATTGTCATTCACCCAGTGTAGAAGTAATGTAACGTAAATACGTCTGTCGTCTAGACAAGAGAGTTGTTTGTGTTGTCATGTTTCCCAGCTCCTTGACACTGCTTCCATGTTTCTCCAGATCTCATTTTGATTCTTGCCACCATTCAACAACGGCCTCGGATGTAGTAGATGACCAACAGGGATCATATACGAAACGATGGCACCGATGCTGCCTGATTAATGTGCCCCACGGCTTCGTTGGGCCAGACCCCAGACTCGCCATGTGTCTGGCTACCCCACAATAACAACAGTCATGAGCCCTAGTGTTCTACCCTGGGTTGCTCCTTGGAAGTGTATGTCCACAGAGAGGGTTGTGACATGTATGTTAGGGATAATTAGATGGAAATAATTATCCCATGTTGGGTAGTGGACCCCTATATATGCTAGTTTAATTATTAACGAGTATGTTGAGTAAGTACTGAGTCTGCAATAAGCCCAGGAGTTGAGCCTGGTAGTTATATGATTAATACAATATCTTTCCCCATTGATTGCATATTAATAAACTTGTTTTTAGAGTACTTTAGGTGTATTCCTTTCTCCCACAGTATTTTACCTTTATTTCCATCCAAATGACTTGATACCAGAATTACCATACCTATGTGCCTAGACCCTCGACCATGCTACCAAAAGAATGTCCATGTTACCAAAAGAATAGGTGACGGAACTGAGTAAGAGTAAGACTAAGAGAAGTAAGTAAGTATGAGGGTGGTGTAGATACGAGATGGAACCCGCGCCCTCACATGACTAACCTGCCAGATGTGTCTGTATCCTTGCCTAATTCTGGTCACAACTACATCACATTGTCTGGTTCTGTCCTTATGCTGGCCATACCGGTACCTCTTGTCACAAAATTTGTCATATTTAGTAATGCTACAACTGCCAAGTGTCTCTGCATTTCTCACTTCTTCTAGATCAGAGTTCATGATTCTGACTTGAATGTTTTTAAGTACAGCATTGGACAGGCCAAGATCACGGTCAACATTTTCTTTCTTACATGCCTCATTGGCCAGTCTATCAGCACGGTCATGATACCTGATTCCAACATGGGACGGGATCCACACAAATTCGATACGAAAGTTGTTCTCATTGGCAGTTATCACATTCCTTTTAATATCACATACAACTTTAGACATAGAGCCTGACGGGCTGTTCATTGATTTCAAAGCACTTTGAGAGTCACAGAATATCACCCCACCTCCATTTTCCTTAAGGTAGTCTGTGGCTAAGTAGATTCCAGTTAGTTCAGTTTGTGTTGTGCTGGCCCAGTTGTTCAGCCTTTGCTTGTTTGACACTATCGTCTCTTTTTCTTTATATATTACAATTGCACAGCCTGTTCTACCTGTGTTTGTCTGCACAGGACCATCAGTAAAAGCATAACATTCACTTGATTTAATACTCTCTATGTGTCTGTTAATAGTTTCTAGTGTGACACATCTCATCACATCGGTGTTTAACATTTGCTTACTACCAACAGGAGTGTAATTAGTAGGAACTGGTATATCCAGCCAAGGAGGAATGGCATTAATGGGTTCGTCTGGGGTGATTGGGATATTCAGTTTCAAGAAATCTGCAACACTTTTATGAAGCCACGCCCCAAAGAGAGTCTTTTGTGGAAGGTTAGCGAGATAGTCGGGATTACTTAGATAGAACATCAACTCAGTTTGAGCTGTAGTTTGGGGACCATTGTTCTTCAAAAATTTGACACGAAATATGGTATTAAGTAGAGCTATCCTCTCAGATAGGGAGGGCAGTTCGAGCTCTTACCTCATGTTTACAATTCTGGTTGATTTTGGGCAACATAGAATGATGCGCATGGCTTCATGTTGCACTACCTCAAGGCTGTTGAGTTATTTAGGCGGAATAGTCACAAGATGGAGAGCATGATAGTCAACTACAGAACGAATGAAGTGAAGATAGAAAGTACCAGCATAGGTGATGTTAAATCCATAGCCCTTGCCAACAAGGGTTCTGAGAGGTTTAATGCGCTGCATTAGTTTGACACGAAGGTTGCTGACAAAGTTTGCATCATTCACACAAATTCCAAGATATTTACAGGAGCTACATAGTTCCAAGGGCATGCTATTAATGTTAAAGTCAAGAGGCAGAGGGTAAGCAGGACAAATATTGAGGACCCTCATCTTGTCAACAGACATTATGAGACCACATTCCACAGTCCTCCGAGCAAACACATCCAGCAAGGCTCGGAGCTTCAGCTTGGTCTGTGTCATAATGCAGATATCATCAGCAAAGTATATTACAGCCTCGTTTGGCTGAACTAGAATGTCAGCAATAAGCTTGCGCATCAGCATATTAAAGAGCATAGGACTTAACACTCCTCCCTGAGGCATGCCAAGCTCAAATAATCTCATTCTGGCACTTTTAACTCCCCTACACAGAACACTGGCATATCTGTTGGACAGATAACCCATTATCCATGTCAGGAGGTTACCTTGTATGCCAAAATTAGCTAGTTGCTCAAGTATAATGTCATTCTTTCCCATTGCTTGATATCAGAATTACAATGTACCCATGTGTCATAACCCTCCAGCCACGCTACTCGGGCCTTCGATGTTGAGTGGCAGGAATTTGGACAGTGATTGCACAAGAACATGATGATCGTCTTAGTGATGTGAAAGTGTAAATCGATGTAGGATTTTTAATGCTAGACGCGATTGTATTTTTGAAAACTCATTTTCCACCGAGTTGCAGGTACAGCCAAGGTCACGAAGCCTATAACCACAAAATCGCTGCCATATGTCAAAGCTTTTATTTTATTTTTTTACGGAGTTGTGGTCACGGCTGCGATAAAGGTCAACCAGGGATGTGTAGTACTGTAATTGTAGGTAAATCAGTTCATAGTGTCACCAGTGACTGCGGAAGAGACTGTAAATAACTTAAAGTGAATACATATTGGCAAGCAAGCTGGTAAAGCACCACTGCCAGCAGAGACCTAGTCGTGTCATAGGTGCCACAGAGACTTTAAATTTTATTTTGTTTGTGTGCGTTCTCATGGACTGATACTGTGCCTACAATACACCATTCACAGGGAGATACAGTGTACGCAGTGATAGCAGAAGACAACTCTATAGGCAACAGAGAGTAGCTAAGTACTGTTCTTTTTTTTTCTTTTTTTTAAATAGGTGTAGATCTATACACAGTCTGCACCCCCTCCCCATCCCCACAACAACAACAACCATGAGTATGATATGTGGTTACTGCAGGGGGACGTCGGATATGGAGGATACAGGCCTAACTAATGCAACGTTTAGGAAGATAATAACTGCTGTAAATCATGAAGGCTATTGCAAGCCATAAGGGAACGAGTTCTCTAGGGACGAAAATAGATAAAGCTGGAGCCCTGCTGGTTGCCAAACTAGAGCAAGTTGGGAAAGAGATCCTTGCTAAGACTGAGGAAGTAGCCGATAGAATGGAGGTGGTTGCTAAGAGGAGTTATGCTGACGTATTAGCAGGGCCACGGGAGGGGACGGAGAGTAATGCAGGATCAGAACAGGTTCTACAGCAGCTAGGGACTCTGAAGAAGTGTGTCGAAGAAATTGAAATAAACGGACCTACTGTTAGGGGAGAGGAGGAACAACGGGAACATTTCCAGTTCAGGAACAATGTAATAGTTTTTGGAGTCCCCGAGAGCCAGGCGGAGGGAACTGAGAGTAAGTAACAAACGATAAAATGCAGTTTCAAAATATTTGTACAGAGGTTCTGAACATTCCACCAACCCCTCAGGGTGTTAGGAGGCTGGGACAAAAGCAGGGGGAATAAGCCTCGCCCCCACAGGATCACACTAGTGAGCGAGGAAGAGAAATGGCAATTTATTTAGCAAGCAAAAAACTTAGCAAGGAGCGAGGCATTTCGGGGTGTATTCAGTCACCCAGATCACACGGTAATGCAGAGGGAACACCACAAGAAGCTCCTGCAGGACTTGAAGCAGAAGAGGGAGGAGTCAAGGAACAGGGATCGGGTGTACATGGGTTATATTCAGAGGGAGGGTAGTGGAAGCAAGTGTGCCGACACAGGGCCAAAGAGCACCAGTGCACCCTCCACCCGCTCTTATCCCCCACCCGGGAGGCGGCACCAGCTCAGCCTACCGGACAGGAGGAGGCGAGCGCCGTGTAAACAATGGCATTTCTAACCACACCCTGCAAAATACAGTGTACTTAGCAAATGCTGCAGCTTCTAAGAATAGGGGGGGGGGGGCGGGGTTACTACTAAGAGCAGAGACGTTACCGAGAACAAATTCTTGCTTGAATGTCATGTACACTAATACTGACACGTGTTTTGATAAGAGAGAGGAGTTTCAAACACTACTCAAATTACACCAACCAGATATTGTAGAAGTTGTAGAACTGTTGTACAAGAACAGGAGAATCGACCCAGAGGAATGTGAGTTCAGTATTGCTGGATATGACTCATTTACGAATCTTTCTCAAGAAACTTGCAAGAGGGGTGTGTTTATCTATGCTAGGCAAGACCTTAGAGCCAGCCAGGCGAGGGTACAGGGAGAGGATGTTTTTGAAGAGTCCAAGTGGTGTAAAATTAAATTAAATGGAGGGGACGTACTTATCGTCGGGTGCATCAACAGATCCCCAAACTATGGCCCACTAAATCAAAGGAACTTAAGAGCCTTAATAGACAACGCGGCGATGCTCAACCCTAGCCAACTCCTTATCATGGGGGACTTTGACTATGGCGGCATCGACTGGAGAAACGAGTCCACCCCAAATGATTTAAATAACCTGCTACTCTTTTTGTAGAAACTCTGAGAGATAATTTTCTGTTCCAACATGTTAGAGACCCGACACATTACAGAGGGGAGCAAACACCCAAGCCACTTGACCTCATCATAACGAACGAGAAGGGTTTGGTGGCCAAATTGGAATACCTTGCCCCAGTTGGCACGAGTCACCATATAGTGTTGTCATTCAGACTTAACTGTTACCTAGATCAGGATAAGGCCAGGCCAAGGTGCAAGTATTACAAGGGAACTTACAACGGGATGAGGGAAGAGATGAGAGGTATCAACTGGCCTGACTCAATAAGGCACAAAAACGTAAACACTACGCTGAATATCATAACTAGTAAAGTGACCCATTTGATCGATAAATATATACCCAAGACCAAACCCAGTGCCTCTAGGAAGACGAGGGGATCCCTACACATGAACCACGCCGCGGTCGACAGAATTAAGAAGAAAACCCAGAAATTCATGACGTGGGTTGGGTCAAACGATGAGCAGGACAGGAAGATATATACAAGAGCCAGAAACCAAGTAAAGATAGAGTGTAGAAGGGCTGAAAAGGAGTTCCAGAGGCTGGTTGCAAGCGAGGTCAAGTCAAACCCAAAGGCGTTTTATCGCTGTGCAAAGTCGAAATTGACAACGCGAGTAGGAGTATCAGACCTGAGGCTTGAAAATGATAGTTACGCAGATTCTGACCAGGATAAAGCTGAGGCATTGAACAGCTTCTTTTCCTCGGTGTTCACAGGAGAGGATGCAATTAGCCTTCCTGCGTTTGAGGACAGACGGTTCGACACAGCACTGACCCACATTGTGTTCACAGAAGAGGGTATTAGAAATAAACTGTCCAGGCCAAAGGTCCATAAGAGTTCCTGCCCTGACATGGTGCATCCTAGAGTACTAAGAGAGTTGTGCATCGAGCTTGCCGATGTGAGTCCTATCTTCAAGAAGGGCGATCGTCACTCCACGAACAACTATAGACCGGTGAGCCTGACCAGCATAATATGTAAAGGACTTGAGCGTATTATCATATACTGCCAGACTGGGGTCACTAAATCTAAGGAGATAACTTAACTCTAATCTTAATGTCTAAGGGTCGCTGCCACCAGACCCCCTCTGGACAGCATGTAGCTCGTTAGGTAGCGGGCAGAGCCGACTAGGCATTGGGTTAGGTTTTCCATTGATCAGATCGATAAGGGTAAAGAAGGGTGAAACCATAACATGTCTTCATTGATTTATTTCTTATAAAACACACTGGTAAAAAAAAACATACATGAATTGGCCTTCCTCAGAAGAACAACGGAATTTTGGTTACCCAGCTGGGCCCCAGACTCCTACATTACTGGCGGGTCATCCACCCACTTATTGCACAACAATCGGTGAACGCCGTATCTCGGTCGTTCCTTCTTACAATATCCCTTAACACATCAGACTGGTCCACTGGTGTGGCTTGTAGCACCGTCGGTTATCATATATAGTCGCACCATCGCAACACACCTGTTACACTCCATACCTGCAGATATGTGACTCCGTGTGACTTTTAGGTCTACACAACGGGCCCCTCGTTCGCACACCGCCCTCGGTGGGTAAAGACGAGGGCTTGACCTAGAGACATACCAGCACTATTTCTACGCCTGGTATTATAGGTCGCTCCACGTGACGACCGCAGTTTCTCACGGTCTCCTTAGTTGTGACTATTCATGTGGAGTGGTGCGCTGGGAATCCACCGGTTCATAGTGGACTGGTATAGTGGGGAGTAATTCCCCACCTGGTGTGGCGCTCCAGGAGACAATGGCGGCCGGGCGGCAAGATACCCCAACCACGTGGCACCTGTGTTGACGGCAGAACGGGAAAGACTAAGGCCGGCTTCCCGCCGCTTCTCGTCACATAGGCCTACAGTTTCCAATCCTCAATTTACATTTTTGTTTCTTATGGTTCTCCCCTGAACACTTTACGGTATATTGTCACTCATTTCTTATAAACACATATATTAATCCTAACTTATACACTAAGGTCAGGTCTTGGTTTGCTAGTGCTTGGTTAAATGCCTGGGATTTTAATATCAACGGGCATCTGAGGCGGGTACATGACGCGCCTTGAAACAAAAGCCGAATGATCATGGCGGGGGTGTATCAACTTCACTTAAAAACTGTAATGAGGGATCCTCCTCTCACACAGTGCACTATTTGAACACAGACCTCAGATTCTCTGATCACTGTACCTGTCGTGGGTATATGTCACGTGAGGCTACGAGGTGTATTAAATTCATACCGACGCATACACGATATTTCCTTTCCAGTATAGTTTCTAGATCACTGTCAACACCTCACATAGTTCTGATACATTTATCCCTTTTTCCCGATCATTGTTCTCATGTATTTTCATATGATATCTGTTGGAGTTAGGTTCGCTACACGCTCACAGACGTAAATAGTAGGACCTTCAAACCCTGCTCCACACTTAGTCTTACAGTACCCTAGTCCGGCTCAACTGGACTTTAACATTCATCTTATGCCTACCCTGAGTGATCCTTAATGCTATGAATACATACACTTGATATGATATAATTATACCTGGGTACAATACCACACATGGTCTAGGAACCTTGAGTAGGGGAGTTGTCCTTTCTCAATGTTTCCCGTTTTCTGGGGTTCTACAAGCGCTGTGCATTTGAATGTTATGTAGCGTAATATGAATTAGATGGGATTTTTAGGGATGACAATGATGTGCGCAGTACAATCAGAGATGCCGCAATGGAACATCTACTACGAAACAACCTTGTAAAAGATTGCCAGCACGGTTTTATGCCGGGGCGCTCCTGCTTAAGACAATTGCTCAAGGTATTTGATATTTGGACCAATATTCTGGAACGGGGTGGTAATATCGACAATATTTACCTAGATTTTGCCAAAGCTTTCGACAGTGTACCCCATGAAAGGTTGAAAATCAAACTGGAAGGGTACGGAATTCGGGGAAATGTCCTCGCATAGATAGAAGACTTTCTACATGACCGCAAGCAATGTGTGGTGATTAATGGCACGAAATCGTCATCCGTACCTGTCACAAGTGGGGTACCACAGGGCAGTGTTTTGGGCCCTGTGTTGTTTCTTTGTTTCATAAATGACATGCCTGGCGTTGTACACTCCTCCATACAAATGTTTGCCGATGACACCAAGTTATTTCGGGAAATCAAGAACCAAGCGAACTGTGAAGAGCTGCAGAAGGACCTCTGTGGGCTCCAAGACTGGTCGAAGAAATGGCAGCTGAGATTCAATGTCACGAAGTGTAAGAGGATGCACCTGGTGTTAGGGCGCGTGTTTTTTCCCAACACCTCTACACCACCCTCATCTTACTTACTTCTCTTATCTTAGTTCTTACTCTTACTCGGTTCTGTCACCTATTCTTTTGGTAGCATGGACATTCTTTTGGTAGCATGGTCATTCTTTTGGTAGCATGGTCGAGGGTCTAGGCACATGGGTATTGTAATTCTGGTATCACGTCACTTGGACGGAAATAAAGGTAGAATACTGTGGGAGAAATAAATACACCTAAAGTACTCTAAAAACAAATTTATTAATATGAAATCAAAGGGAAAAAGATATATTATTAATCATATAACTACCAGGCTCAACTCCTGGGCTTATTGCAGACTCAGTACTTTCTTCTTTACTTATTTTCTTATTTCTTTACTCAACAGTAATTACTCAGATCTTACACTCTTACTGCACACAACCTTACTGGTGTTACATTACATGGCCAAGTAGGACCAGTTCCTTGGCCCTACTCACAATACATGGTACATGGCACTCATTGTAGATTACTTTCCTCAACATCCAAGTGGTACTTCTCAGTTACAGTTACAAGACCTTACTCAACATACACGTTAATAATGACATCAGCAGATACCTGGGGTCCACTATCCAACATGGGATAATTATTTCCAACTAATTATCCCTAACATACATGTTACAACACTCTCTGTGGACATATACTTCCAGGGTGCGTCCCAGGGTAGAACACTGAGATTCACGATCGTTGTTATTGTGTGTGGTAGCCAGACACATGGCGAGTCTGGGGTCTGTCCCAACGAGGCAGTGGAGCACATTAATCAGGCCGCATCGGTGCCATCATTTCATATATGGTCCCTGCTGGGTATCTACTACATCCGGGGGAGTTGTTGAGCAATGCAAGAGTCTGTAGGGGTATCGAGATATTAATGTTGTCTAGCACTCAGGATGGAAGGAAACTCTAATGTGGTTTTCTTGTATAATATATAAGTTATATGATAGACAGTCTGGTGCTGGAGATGCCGTGTGGTGGGGAGCTGCTCAGTAGAAGACGTTCTGTGAGTAGTGTGTTGAAGGAGGTAGATGTGCAGGAGCTTCGTTAGAGAAGATGTTGCCTGTTGCTGGCCTCCTGGTTGAAATAAATGTTAACAGCGTGGAGCTTGCTGGAGGAGGTGTTGCTTGTTCAGGAAGATAGGCAGAATGAATCTCAATGGAGAGACAGAGCTTATATACCCAGCAGCAGCCGCCAGTCCTCTATGAATCATGTTGGGAAAACCCAGAAAGTTGCCGGTGACTAGTTTCGTTGCTAAGCAACGGTAACATCTGGTTTCAGCTCTCGCTTGGTTGCTAGGAGACGCCAGCGCGTCGGAATGCGGTAACAGATGGTGGCTGTGGCTAAGCAGTTGTAAGCAGTTGTAGGGGAGACGTCCACTACAAGTCACAATGGGATCTGGAGAAACATTGGAGCGACGTCAGGGGACGGACTGGGAAGCATGACAACACAAACAACTCTCTTGTCTAGACTACAGACGTATTTACGTTATATTACTTCTTACACTGGGTGAATGACAATTCAACTGTTAAAGCATGAACACTGGTGAACACTGATATTCACTACAATTGACTGAATTAACTGAATGGCTACACATAAACATACCTGGAGAAACATTGGAGTGGCGTCAGGGGACGCTCTCCCTGCGCGATGCACTGGTATATATATCCCTGAGTTGCCAATGATCGCTATTCACGCAATGACAATAATCACAAACAAACTAACTGTTACTCATTCAAAGATGACCCTCAGTTGACAAAGGTCTGGCGAATTACTTGAGTTGATATGCACGGACTAATTCAAGATTGAGCTTCCCAGGAGAAAGTTGAATAACAAAGCATTGATAATTCCACTGGTCAACATAAAAAAAAAATTCTCATGGTTCTGGATCAAAACAGTCTGATTCTAGTATAATTGTATGTGCTGAACTCAATTATGACATTCGTATAGCTGTATCAGGCTCAGTTTTCCAGAACCAGCATATCTATATATTTAGTGTACCATGCTATTCATACAGTAATTTATATGCTCATTGGCTCCACTTATGCAATTATTTTGTCCTGATTTGTGCTTTTTTGTTTGTTTCAGTTTGCTGATTCATGATATTGCATATCTACACCTGCATGATTTGTAATTACTCTGAAATTAACAAAACATGGAACGTCGCAAGTGTGTGAACGGTGCTGACAGTTTTTGCTACATATGTGGTGCCTTCACTCCTGGTAGCCTCAAGAAACCAATCACAAAAGCTGTTCGACTGAACTACAAAAGTTACTTCAAATGTCATTTGGGTGACCAAGACAAGAAATGGGCACCTCATGTAGCCTGTAAGTCTTGTGTTAACCACCTGAGCGAGTGGATGTGTGGTAAACGAAGTTCAGGAATGCCGTTTGCTGTACCAATGATATGGCGTGAACCTAAAGACCACAGTAGTGACTGCTACTTCTGTCTCACAAATATTAAGGGAATAAAAATCAAGACACGAGGCAAGGTACAGTACCCCAATATTGCTTCTGCAATCCGACCAGTACCGCACAGTGCTGAACTTCCAGTCCCAAATCCACCGACTGAACAAGAATTGAGTGATTCCGATTCTACCTCTACCTCAATGGAAAACGACTACCAGGATGACTCTGAAAATACCAGGCCTAAACTATTTACTCAAGAAGCGCTTCATGATCTCATCAGGGACCTAAACTTGTCAAAAGAAAAGGCTGAAGTTTTGGGATCCAGACTAAAGCAGCGTAACCTGCTAGAAGATGGAGTGCATATCACTACAGCGCGTTACCGACATAGACAGCTGTCTGCATTTTTCAAGATGGCAAACAACCTTTGTTATTGCGAGGACGCAGTATCTCTCATGCAACAACTCTGCAAGTCTGAAACATACAAGACAGAGGATTGGAGGCTGTTTATAGACTCAGGAAAAGACTCTCTGAAAGCTGTTCTTTTACACAATGGCAATCGGCTTCCATCTGTCCCAATAGCACACGCAACAAAAATGACTGAGAGCTATGAAACAATGAAAATTCTGTTGGCCGCTATAGAGTATGAGAAACACCAGTGGAAGATATGTGGCGATCTCAAAGTCATCAGTTTACTACTGGGCCTTCAGAGTGGCTACACAAAGCACATGTGCTTTTTGTGCTTGTGGAACAGCAGAGCTGATGCAGAGCACTATGTGAGAAAGGATTGGCCGACAAGACCAAGAGATGCGCCTGGAAGGTTTAACTGTGCTCACAATCCGCTTGTAGATCCAGAAAAGATATTTTTGCCTCCACTGCATCTAAAGCTCGGTTTGGCTAAAAATTTCATCAAAGCTATGGATCAATTCGGTGCTGGGACTCTATACTTATCTCAGAAACTAGGTGGTGTGGTTCCGAAGCCAAGTTGAAAGCAGGTGTCTTGAATGTACCACAAATTCGTATACTAGTTAATGATAGCGAATTCACCAAAACATTGAACCCACTGGAGAAAAAAGCATGGGAATCATTTGTCAATGTGTCAAAGAATTTTCTTGGAAACTATCGTGCTGACAACTACAAAGAAATCGTAACAACCATGCTTCAGAATTATCATGCATTGGGAGCAAGGATGTCCTTGAAATTGCATTTTTTCCACTCTCATATTGAATTTTTCCCAGGTAACCTTGGAGACGTTAGTGATGAACACGGCGAAAGATTTCATCAAGATATCGCCATAATGGAGAGCAGATATCAGGGACAATTCAGTCCTAACATGATGGGCGACTATTGCTGGACACTGCAACGAGAAGAGAGCAAGCTGTACAAGAGAAAGAGTAAAGTTCAGAAGCACTTTTAGAACTTCATATTTTGTCATTATAAAGGATTTGAACTTATGTTTTTTGGTACAATTTTTTATGAGCTTATCTGTGATAGGTTTAAAATTGTATCTTGCATGACGCGATAATGTTACTATATTTACTATTTTTTTTATTCTTTAAGAAAGTAGGTCTGATGGTAGAATGAAACACCCAATTAATATTTATTAATATGAAATTAGTCATGAAAGCACAGTCACATGAGATAATCTCATCTTTTGCACGACACGTGATGGAATATTAAATATTTGTACCTATTGATTTTTTTATAAAACCTGGTCTGATAGAACAAAACAAATATCAGATTCGAATTCAGCAATATGAAATTAGTTGTGTTAGCATGATCTCATATGTGAACCATTTTGGCTGTTGACCAGTGAATTGTCTTCACAAAGGCTGGACTCTGGGAGGGAAACACAAGTGTAGCGTCTATGGGGGAAAAACACGTCTTTGCGGTCGTGGAGTTTAATAAGAATCATTAGTTAAATATACTAGTAGTCAACGTGACCATGACACTGGGGCGTACCAACGGTAAAGAGGCGTATCATATGTCCCAACGGGATGAAGAAACTGCACTAGTTGAGACTGAATGTGAGAAGGACCTAGGTGTGTATGTTGACAATGATCTGAAGTTCTCGGGCCATTGCAAGAAGAAGGTAAATCAAGCAAATAAATTATTGGGTCTTATAAGAAGGTCGTTCAGATATCTAGACGGTCCGTTCCTCATAACGATCTTCAAGAGTGAAGTGCTTCCCCATCTGGAGTACTGCCACCCCGTCTGGTCCCCGAGATATGCTAGGGACTGTCAGTTGGTTGAAAATGTTCAAAGGAGGGCCACCAGACTGTAATAGGCCCCTGTCTCATCAACAGAACGTATTATATATATGGGTCAATACATCTGATATTATATTCAGATTCACCACCCTGTAACTTTCCACTGTCTATGAGTAAGACATGAAATGGACACGTGAGCGGGCAACTCACCCAAGAGGGCGAGACCCATAGCTCAGCATTTCTGTAAGCACGCACTGCGATGCCCTTAAGCTTCAGTAGCTCACCTCAACTCATATCGTAAGGACGTGACCTAACGTTTATCATACATAAACGCCGTCCCCTTCTCATTCACTCCTAGACAGTGAGACTTACGGTTGATATACACTCAGGAATTATATCTACAACCTTTTATAATAAAACAAAGGAACTACCGTTTGGGTTTCGTTACTTAAAACCCAAATATAAATATGTGTGAACGGACTGGTTAATTGGACAAGCAGCCGATTCAAGACTGGTGCCTGCACTTCGGCACCTCAGCTACCCTGAGAGTTTGGAGCACCTGAACTTGCCTAGCTTATACTATAGACGAGCAAGGGGTGACCTAGTTGAGGTGTATAAGCATCTCAGGGGGCACTACTCAGTCGAGTGTCCTTACTTGGAGCTGGCGGACGCTCGCCCCACAAGGGGTCACAGCTCAAGATTGAGAAAGCCGCAAGTCCAGAAAACTGTGAGGGCAAGCTTTTTCTGAGTGAGGGTTGTAAACTCTTGGAACAATCTACCAGAAAGTGTTGTGACGGCACCAAGTGTGAGCTCTTTCAAGACAAGACTTGACCAACACTGGAGCGGGATCAGGTACATTCAGGAGCCAGTGCATGCCCAGTACTTGCCAACAAAGCGTGACAGAGACATAACCGATCGCCCGGGCGGCTAGCGAGCCGATCTTTTGGTGAAGAGAATAAAAGAAAAGGAAAAGTAATCAGAGACATGACCAATCGCACAAGCGGCTAACGAGCCGATCAGTGGTGAAGAGGATAAAAGTAAAAGTAAGAAATTCTCCTGACCCGTGACACTGATTTTCATAGTTGAGTATACAGCGACCGAGTTGAATAGAATTTCTGTTGTTGGTGAGATTAGCCTTTCTGGTATGTATGCGTAGGCCGGAAATGCCCTAGGCTCACATATATACGAATGCACAAGGAAGACTCACAGGCTCGTGACTCTTCCTCACTGTATCTCCAGGCACTGTCTGTGTTGGCACTACTACCGAGGTGCGGTAGCCACCTATGGGCAAGATAGTCCCTGAAGGATGTCTTATACCGCCTGATTCTGGGGTCGCTAATTCTAAGGGGATAACTTAACTCTATTCTTAATTTTAAGGTCGCTGCCACCAGACCCCCCCCTGGACAGTATGTAGCTCGTTAGGTAGTGGGCAGAGTTAGCTAGGCATTGACCAAATCGAGAGTGGGAAGAAGGGTGAAACATCAATCATGATTTAAATAATTTATTCCTTATAAAACATATTGCATCCTGTCAGGATACAAGAAGAGTTGGCCTTTCTCAGAAGAACAATTATTATTTTCATGACACTTCACCTCAATACACGTCTTACATCAAATAATTACCGTTATCATCTTCATTCTTCATAACAATCACTGACCTCCTTACCTCGGTCATTCCTTCTTTCCATAACACCTCACACATCCGCTTGCACCACCTGTTAGCTAAAGCATCATATGTTACATTACAGCACTACATGTAACATCATAGCACCACATGTTATATCATAGCACCACATCCCGGGTACACTCCACCTACAAGTGTGGAACTCCTCTGTTTTTTAATGTACACATACCAGGTACCTCGTTTACACACTACTCTTGATGAGTAGAGGGGTTACTTCCCGAGTAACCATACCAGTACTGCTTCCACGCCTGGTATTCTTAGGTCGCTCCACGTAGCGACCGCGAATCTTTTCAAACATACAATTATTTTCTACTATCCTGGGTAGGAATATGCAGGGTATCCACTGGTTTACAGTGGAGGGGCATAATGGCCGTAAACAGTCACACCACATATACTGCCAAATTCTGGGGTCACTAAGTCTAAGGGGATAACTTAACTCTAATGTTAATTTCTAAGGGTCGCTGCCACCAGACCCCCTCTGGACAGCATGTAGCTCGTTAGGTAGCGTGCAGAGTGGACTAGGCATTGGGTTAGGTTTTCCATTGACCAGATCGATAAGGGTAAAGAAGGGTGAAACCATAACATGTCTTAATTGATTTATTCCTTATAAAACATACTGGTAAAAAACATATACATGAATTGGCCTTCCTCAGAAGAACAACGAAAATGTGGTTACCCAGATGGGCCCCAGACTCTTACATTGATGGCGTGTCATCCACCTACTTATTGCATAACAATCTGTGACCACCTTACCTCGGTCATTCCTTCTTACACTATCCCTTAATGTACTGCGCACATCATTGTCATCCCTAAAAATCCCATCTAATTCATATTACGCTACATAACATTCAAATGCACAGCGCTTGTAGAACCCCAGAAAACGGGAAACATTGAGAAAGGACAACTCCCCTACTCAAGGTTCCTAGACCATGTGTGGTATTGTACCCAGGTATAATTATATCATATCAAGTGTATGTATTCATAGCATTAAGGATCACTCAGGGTAGGCATAAGATGAATGTTAAAGTCCAGTTGAGCCGGACTAGGGTACTGTAAGACTAAGTGTGGAGCAGGGTTTGAAGGTCCTACTATTTACGTCTGTGAGCGTGTAGCGAACCTAACTCCAACAGATATCATATGAAAATACATGAGAACAATGATCTGGAAAAAGGGATAAATGTATCAGAACTATGTGAGGTGTTGACAGTGATCTAGAAACTATACTGGAAAGGAAATATCGTGTATGCGTCGGTATGAATTTAATACACCTCGTAGCCTCACGTGACATATACCCACGACAGGTACAGTGATCAGAGAATCTGAGGTCTGTGTTCAAATAGTGCACTGTGTGAGAGGAGGATCCCTCATTACAGTTTTTAAGTGAAGTTGATACACCCCCGCCATGATCATTCGGCTTTTGTTTCAAGGCGCGTCATGTACCCGCCTCAGATGACCGTTGATATTAAAATCCCAGGCATTTAACCAAGCACTAGCAAACCAAGACCTGACCTTAGTGTATAAGTTAGGATTAATATATGTGTTTATAAGAAATGAGTGACAATATACCGTAAAGTGTTCAGGGGAGAACCATAAGAAACAAAAATGTAAATTGAGGATTGGAAACTGTAGGCCTATGTGACGAGAAGCGGCGGGAAGCCGGCCTTAGTCTTTCCCGTTCTGCCGTCAACACAGGTCAGTGTCCTAGCGGGCTATATCCCGCCCTACAATTAAGGTTGATAAATAACAGTTACTACAGTTTAAAGCTTTGCCGGATATATAAGTGTGATAGGGATGTGTTAAGGGATGGGATAACCGCCCGTCAGGCATTATTGCTTAGTCTTTCCCGTTCTGCCGTCAACACAGGTGCCACGTGGTTGGGGTATCTTGCCGCCCGGCCGCCATTGTCTCCTGGAGCGCCACACCAGGTGGGGAATTACTCCCCACTATACCAGTCCACTATGAACCGGTGGATTCCCAGCGCACCACTCCACATGAATAGTCACAAGTAAGGAGACCGTGAGAAACTGCGGTCGTCACGTGGAGCGACCTATAATACCAGGCGTAGAAATAGTGCTGGTATGTCTCTAGGTCAAGCCCTCGTCGTTACCCACCGAGGGCGGTGTGCGAACGAGGGGCCTGTTGTGTAGACCTAAAAGTCACAAGGAGTCATATACTTGCAGGTATGGAGTGTAACAGGTGTGTTGCGATGGTGCTACTATGTATGATAACCGACGGTGCTACAAGCCACACCAGTGGAACAGTCTGATGTGTTAAGGGATATTGTAAGAAGGAACGACCGAGATACGGCGTTCACCGATTGTTGTGCAATAAGTGGGTGGATGACCCGCCAGTAATGTAGGAGTCTGGGGCCCAGTTGGGTAACCAAAATTCCGTTGTTCTTCTGAGGAAGGCCAGTTCATGTATGTTTTTTTTACCAGTGTGTTTTATAAGAAATAAATCAATGAAGACATGTTATGGTTTCACCCTTCTTTACCCTTATCGATCTGATCAATGGAAAACCTAACCCAATGCCTAGTTCACTCTGCCCGCTACCTAACGAGCTACATGCTGTCCAGAGGGGGTCTGGTGGCAGCGACCCTTAGAAATTAAGATTAGAGTTAAGTTATCCCCTTAGATTTAGTGACCCCAGATCTGGCAGTATATTAACACATCAGACTGCTCCACCTGTATGGAATATAGCACCGTCGGTTATCATACATAGTAGCACCATCTCAACACACATGTTACACTCCATACCTGCAAGTATGGGACTCCTTGTGACTTTTAGGTATACACAACAGGCACCTCGTTTGCACACCGCCCTCGGTGGGTAAAGACGAGGGCTTCACCTAGAAACATACCAGCACTATTTCTACGCCTGGTATTATAGGTCGCTCCAAGTGATGACCGCAGAGTTTCTCACGGTCTCCTTATTTGTGACTATTCATTTGGAGTGGTGTGCTGGAAATCCACAGGTTCACAGTGTATTGGCATAGCGGGGAGTAGTCACCACCTGTTGTGACGCTCAAAGGGATAATGGCGGACGGGCGGCAAGGCACTCCGACAGCATGGAACCTGAGGTGACGGTAGAACGGGGAATACCGAGAAATAATGCCTGACGGGCGGTTATCCCACCCCCTAACACATTCCTATTACACTTATATATCCGGCAAAGCTTTAAACTGTAATAACTTCTATATATAAACCTTAATCATAGGGCGGGATATAACCCGCTAGGACACTGACCTGAGGTGACGGTAGAACGGGGAATACTGGGGGCATTGCCCCGCCGCTCCTCATCACGTAGGCCTACAGTTTCCAGTCTTTAATTTTCACTTTTGTTTCTTATGGTTCTCACCTGAACACTTTTCGGTATATTGTCACTCATGCCTTATAAACACATATTTTAATCCTAAATTACACACTAAGGTAAGGTCTTGGTTTGCTAGTTCGTGGGTAAATTCATGGAGTTATAATATCAACGTGGCACCCGAGGCGGGTACATGATGCGCCTTGAAACAAAAGCTGAATGTTCATGGCGGGGGTGTATCAACTTCACTTAAAATTGTAATGAGGGATCCTCCTCTCACACATTGCACTATTTGAACACAGATATAAGATTCTCTGATCACTGTACTTGTCGTGGGTATATGTCACGTGAGGATACGAGGTGTATTAAGTTCATACCGGCGCATACAAGATATTTCCTTTCAAGTATAGTTTCTGGATCACTTCCAACACCTCACATAGTTCTGATACATTTATCCTTTTTCCAGATCATTGTTCTCATGTATTTTCATGTGATATCTGTGGAAGTTATGTTCGCTACACACTCACAGACGTAAATAGTATGACCTTCAAACCCTGATCCACACTTAGTCTTACAGTACACTAGTCCGGCTCAACTGGACTTTAACATTCATCTTCTGCATACCCTGAGTTCTCCTTAATGCTATGAATACATACACTTAATATGATATAACTGTACCTGGGTACAATACAACACATGGTCTAGGAACATTGAGTAGGTGAGTTGTCCTTTATCAATGTTTCCCGTTTTCTGAGGTTCTACAAGCGGTGGATTTGAATGTTATATAGCGTAATATGAATTAAATGGGATTTTTAGGAATGACAATGATGTGCGCAGTACACACACATGGTGCGTCCCTCACAGTGCGGTAATAGCCGACGCTCAGAACGCGTGGTACCTGTTTGGGTGGAAGAGCGAAGCATGACTGAGTATAATGCCTGATGGGCTTTTATCACCACACACTAGTACAACTATTACTTCACTTTATAACATCAGGCAAGGTTTTAAGATGTAAAATACTGCTAAATAAGTCTTTTTAGGGCTGAATGGAGCACGAAGGGGTTCACTGCCCTGTTTCGGTGGAAGAACGAGGCAGGACTGAGGTCTAGCGCTTCGCCTCTCTCCCTGAGGTAGGCCTGTGGGGTATGGGATGTTTGGTTCACACTCAGGATGGGATGGAGAAAGGAAACTCACAATGTGCTCTCTGTATACATGTTGTATTGGATGTACAATGCAGCTTGGTGCTGGGAAGGCAGCATGGTTATAAGCGTGATGTAGAGAGAGTTGGTTGGTGAGGGTGCTCAGAGGAGGACAGCTTGTGGGTCGCCATGCTCGCCGGCGGGAGCGAGGACCGCCAGGCAGGCGGAGGAGGAGGAGGTGTTGCTGGTTGGTTGGTGTAGGTAGAAAGAGAGAGATCACCACGAGGTCAGGTCTTAAATATCGGGGGGTAGGCGTGGCTTAGTAGTTGACCTCCGTGATGTATGGCGGCGCTGGTTGACCCAGACCACGAGACATACACTGGGGAATTCGCGGGGTCGGGTATGCAGCGACAAACAGCGTTTGTAGGGGAGAAATCCACTACAATACTCCCTCCTTCCCTCCAGGCGGTGTAGGAGACTTGTTTGCTGCAGGGTTGCATGGCACATGTGAGGCAGAACGGGCGGTGCATGCCTCATGCGGGACATAACGGCAGGGCGTGGATGAGCCGGCCGCTAGAAGAGACAACTGTCTAGATACACAATATCTGTGGGAGAAGAGAGGGAGAAAGAGGGTGTGTGGAGGCGATGAATGTTGTGCTTCCCTCAAGGCAGGTACAGAGTCGTCAGATGCACCTGCTGAGGTGTGTGGGCCTGGGTCAGGAGCAGGGGCTGCGTCAGCAGAAGCGGATGAGGGCCAGTGACAGCAGCTGGGTCCACGACAGCAGCAGGGTGCAGGACAGTAGCAGGGAGTACCTGAGGGAGAAAAGAGGGGTGTGTGGGTCCGCACTCAGGCGCATGGGTCGCGTCGGGAGCAGGGGCTGCATCAGCAGAAGCGGCAGGGGATACTGCTGGGCCGGGGGCGGCGTCTGAGGCAGGACGGGTGAGCTGGGGTCGGTAGGACGTGGTGCTTGGGGCAGGAAGAGGAGCTGGTGTCTGCTTAGAGAAGCAGTGCTGCTCTATGGTGTCTAACCTGCGGTGTAGAGACAGTAGCTGTACAGCCGATGAGAGCTGCCTCTGCGTGGATAAGGCAGTCTTCCATGTTGCTTGAAGACTGGGAGAGTGATCGGTTTCTCCTCCATCGTGTGTGAGTGCATCACTCCGGGGTCACCATTTGTGGGGTATGGTAGTTTGTTCGAACTCAAAAATCACGATGTGCTCTCTGTATACATGTTGTATTGGATGTACAATGCAGCTTGGTGCTGGGAAGGCAGCATGGTTACAAGCGTGATGTAGAGAGCTTGTTGGTGAGGGTGCTCAGAGGAGGACAGCTTGTGAGTCGCCATGCTCGCCGGCGGGATCGAGGCCCGCCAGGCAGGCGGAGGAGGAGGAGGTGTTGCTGGTTGGTTGGTGTAGGTAGAAAGACAGAGATCACCACGAGGTCAGGTCTTAAATAGCGGGGGGTAGGCGTGGCTTAGTAGTTAACCTCCGTGATGTATGGTGGCGCTGGTTGACCCAGACCACGAGGCATACACTGGGGAATTCGCGGGGTCGGGTACGCAGCGACAAACAGCGTTTGTAGGGGAGAAATCCACTACAGGCCTATAGTTTCCAATTTTTAATTTTCACTTTGAATTCTTATGGTTCTCATATCTCCATTTTCTTATCTATTGTGACCTTTTGCCTTATAAATATATATCTTAATCCTAAATTACATACTTAAGTAAGGATCTGGTTTGACAGTTCCTGGGGAAATTAATTGGGCAATATCATTAACTCAAAACTGTAACCCGGGGCAGAAAAGACGCTAACATTGAACAAAAGCCAAGCATCGTACTTTCATGGCGTGGGCATTTCCACTTCACTTCAATCTGTATTTAGGGATCCTCCCCTCGCACGTTGCAATCGTTGAACACATTCATAAGATTCTCTGATCATTGCATGGTCCGTGGTTATACGTCACATGAGATAACGAGGTTTATTAAGCTCACACCGAAGCATACAAGATATTTTCTTTGAAGCATAGTCTCTGGATCACTTCCAACACTTCACTTAGGTCTGATACATTTATCCTTTTTCCAAATCAATGTTTTTTTCATATTTTCATCTGAACCTTCCCAATCATCCTATAGATACCTTGAGTTCTCCTTAATGCTATGAGTACATACACTTAATATTATATGACCGTACCTGGGTACAATTCGTATAAAACATACATTAGATGAGTTATAAACATACATTAGATGAGTTATAAACATACATTAGATGAGTTATAAACATACATTAGATGAGTTATCCTTTACCAACGTTTCCCGTTTTCTGAGACTACAAGCGCGGTGGATTTGAATGTTATGTAGCGTAATATGAATTACCGAGATTTTAAGGATGACAATAATGTGCGCAGTACAGTCTTTAATATAGCGAGATTAGAATCTGAGGACGGGACTACCCAGGGAACGCTGTGCGGGGACACTGCACCGACTCTACCCCCGGGTGCTCCTTGCGAGCGAGCTTCGGCTGTCTGTGTCGTAAACAACCAGTGGACTCAGACTCAGTCTTGTCTAGTCCATTGATCTTGGTTATATGTATTGAGCAGTATTGGTATCTATGATTGGGGATAGTTAGCAGAAATATAGTTATCCCTGGTTGAGCATTGAACCCATGAATGTTGGTGTTATTAGTGGTACCTTTGTTATAGGAGTTGAGTCCACCAACCTGGTGTACTACCACTGAATTCTAGTTAAAGTGTCATGTTGTCAGTCCGAACGAACAGGATGTGTTTAATAATAACTTAATTTTGGATTTTGTCGAGTGTGTTATATAATCATCTGTATTGACAATGAAATAATATAACAGTTGTGCAATGATGTAATAAGTAATGATCTATTTTGTTGTGTGTAAAGTAAGACCTAAGTGGTCCAGTCTTGTCTGAGTGTAATTAATTAACATCTTGTTCACTCCATATGTTAATAAATATTGGATAAGTAAACTACAAGTATCACAGCTCTATTTCTTCTACTCATTGGTTTTCAGAAAATAACTATTATAACTCACGTGCCTAGAAGCTCGCTAACACGCTACCTAACAGTTCACTAATATAAGAGCTAAGTTTCTCCTTTTCTTTTCTTTTTAATTAATACCATGGTAGTTAACTTTTAAACTCTTCAACCTGGTTTCCTCTTAATTTCTTACTTCATTTATTTTCTCCCTTAGTTTTGTCTAGTTACTTTTACTTTTATCCTCTTCACCACTGATTGGCTCGTTAGCCGTTTGGACAATCGGTCACGCCTCTTATTACTTTTCCCCCTCACTCCCCCCCCCCCTAGTTACTCAGTGTTAATTATTCCTCCCAGTCACTTCTGTTCACAATTGCTTTACGGTGATTTAAAGTTTCCTTCATATGTGTGTGCATATATTGGTATTATCGTACAGTAAGAGTGACAGACGTAGGATATTAGGTTCTAAGTGTCATAAGGCTTACCTGTTATTACACGTGGCAGTCGTGTAGTAAGTCTTATCGAGTGTAGGGAAGAATCCGGATCTGTTTAATGCCGTACCCTCACTCCAGAGTAGGCTGTTCCATAGTCACTAGTTTAGGGTGAAGTGATATCTTGGGACGCCCCGCTCTACCAGGACCCCATAATTATAAAGCCTCAATTATTGTTCTTCTCATTATCTCATTCGGGGTCAATAATCAAGTAACTCAAGGGTTGTTAATCCGGATCTTTATATTAATGCCGCAATACGCCCTTCCTGTTTCAAGTATCTATGGGTTGTTAATCCGGATCTTTATATCAATGCCGTAATACGCCCTTCCTCTTTCAAGTATCTAAGGGTTGTTAATCCGGATCTTAATATTAATCCAGTAATACACCCTTCCTGTTTACTCAGGGTTGTTAATCCGGATCTTTATATAAAATGCAGTAATACGCCCTTCCTGTTTCAAGTATCTAAGGGTTGTTAATCCGGATCTTTATATTAATGCCGTAATACGCCCTTCCTATTCCAAGTCTCTTATCCTTATCTAAGGATCTTATCAGAAGAACAATATTCATAAGTGTAATTTCCCTAGGTATAACTTGGTTAGTTTCCGGGACTTTCTGGTTATCCACTGCCGTGATATTTTCTAGGGTAATCCACTTATCTTATCTTTTGACCATTAATTAATTTATCTAGGTTTTCTTGACAATGGCCACCTCAGGTTTTGATCTCCAGGATTTTACTGAAAATCCTTCCGTAGCTAAATTACGTGTTAATATCCTGAAGAAAGAATGGAAAGAAATAGCCAACTATTACAATATCCCATTTTCACAGCAACTGACTAAGGAAATGTTAAAAAATCATGTAATTGAAATGTTGGTTCAACAAGAAGTTTTAAAAGAATCCGCTGTTGACCGATTAACGCCCATGTCCAAGAACCTTCAACCACTATCCACCACCCCTCCTCACTCAGAAGTTGCCTCAGTTCTGGCTAGCCCTCAAGAAAAAGCACAAAGAGTAGACGCCTTAGAACTAGAACGAGCTAGGTTCGAGTTCCAAATCAAAATGAAAGAACTCGAGTTGGAAAAGACCAAGTTGGAGCAGGAGGTTAGACTGAAAGAACTACAGGTGAGAGAGACAGAAGTCACCTTAACATCGGAGTTTAAATCAAAAGAAGTGGCATTAAAAGAGAGACTAGCTGCTTTTAACCCTGCTACTGCTTCTTCCCTTGTTCCCGGGTTTGATGAATCCGATATGGACGGGTCATTTAGGACTTTTGAGAAAATAGCCGGGAAGAATGAGTGGCCAAAGGACCAGTCGGTGTTAGTTCCTAAATTATGTGGTAAGGCTCGTAGAGTTTATAACTGTTTAGACCAGACTGATGACTATGATAACGTAAAAAAGAATATCCTCACCTCTTATGCTATCACGCCAGATGGATACCAGCAGAAGTTTCGTAAACTAACCAAACCATTTTCACACACCTTTGTTGAGTTTGCTCAAGAAAAGCTTAGGTTTTTTAAGAAGTGGTTAGAGGCTACAGAGACCTCCACATTTCAGGATTTGTTAAACTTGGTAGTCCTGGAGGAGTGGAAGAGCAAGATACCATTTCACATCTTGAAGCATGTGGAGGAGCGTGGAGAGGTTAATTTAGGGCGTGCGGCTGAGCTGGCTGATGCGTACGCCTTGCTGGTGGAGTCACTGGGCAGTAGAGAACGTGGTACTTCCCGACATGTTAGGTCCTCCTCTGATGATAACCTTGGGGGCGTGAGTGGTAGGTCGAAAGGTCCCACACCTACCCCCCCTGATGCAACCAAGTTTACTTGTTCTTACTGTAAAAACCCAGGCCATACGATCCAGACTTGTAAACACCCAAAGTGTCGAATTGCTAAAAGTAGTTCCCTGGATCCCAAATCCAAACCAATAGCAACCACCAATGTGGAAAGGCCCCATCAGGATCTCTTCTCTTCATTCACCTATGAGGGAAAAATTTCAATCATAGAGGGGTCTCGTTCTTTCCCTATTCGTATACTACGTGATACGGGCGCAGCACAATCTATCCTCCTGTTTAACGTCATTCCTGATATATCTACCGCATTTACTAATGAGTGTTCTAATTTCAGATCTCTCATCCCATTCTTCCTATCCCTTAGCTAAAGTGCACCTCCAATGTCCCTTGATTACTGGGGAAGTGCAAATAGCCATTAGGAAAGATCCAATGCCTGTGAGCGGCATTCATTTATTATTGGGTAATGTCTTGGTAGGAGATCTAGTGGTCCCCAACATAAAGACAGTCGACTCTCCCTTACCTGTCAACTCCACCACTGACCTTGAAGAAACTATTCCTCACCTTTTCCCATCTTGTGCTGTCACCCGGTCACAGAGTGTGCGAAATGGGCCCTCTTCATCTAAAACCACCTCCAATATCTTCCTACCCACAGAAGATCTGTACAATAAGACCATTAGTAAGGATGAGCTCATTAAAGCCCAACAATCTGATCCATCTTTGAATAAACTTCATCATGCAGCAGTTGAGGGTAAAGATTTTAACACCCTTCCGTGTTTTTATTATCAGGAAGGGGTTTTGATGAGGGCCTATAGGCCCCCTGAGCTTGCCCATCTAGACACGTGGTCTGAAATACATCAAGTGGTAATTCCCTCCTCAGTCAGACCAGCATTAATTGCCCTTACCCATGATGGTATTTCAGGACATTTGGGAATCCTGAAAACATATAAAAAGCTCCTCCAACACTATTACTGGCCTGGACTTAGGAAGGATGTGTCAAAGTACCTAAAATCTTGTCATATTTGTCAAATAGTAGGAAAACCAAATGAAAGTATACCAGCAGCTCCCATTAAGCCCATCCCAGTATTTTCTACACCATTTGAAAAGATTGTTGTGGATTGTGTGGGCCCATTACCAAAGACTAAGAAGGGAAATCAATTCCTGCTCACAGTTATGGATACCAGTACACGTTATCCTGAGGCTTTTCCCCTTAAAAGCATCACTTCTTTTGCACCTTTTCACTTCAGTGGGCATTCCTAAAGAGATCCAATCCGATCAGGGCACCAATTTTACGAGCAATCTTTTCAAACAGGTGATGAAAGACCTCAGTGTGGACCATTGTACATCTTCGGCTTACCACCCACAATCCCAAGGTTGCTTGGAACGGTTCCATCAAACTTTCAAGTCAATGCTCAAAAAATACTGTATAGAACACCAAAAGGAATGGGATGAAAGCATAGACTTGTTACTCTTTGCCATCAGGGAATGTCCCCAGGAGTCATTGGGTTTCTCCCCGTTCGAGTTACTATATGGGAGACAAATTAGGGGACCCCTTAAAATAGTAAAGGAGCAGTGGTTTGACACTCCATCTATTAAGCCCGCAACAGTTTCCCAATACATTGACACTTTACGGGACAAATTAACTGAAGTCCGAACCATTGCTCAGTCAAACTTAAAAAAAGTCCAAGAAAAAATGGTGAAGTCCCAACCTAAATTAGTTGAAAGATCATTTTCTCCAGGTGACAAAGTGTTACTCTTTCTACCCATTCCAGGCTCTCCCCTTAAAAGCAAGTTTACTGGTCCCTATATAGTTGCTAATAAACTATCTCCCCTCAACTATATAGTCCATACTCCTGATCGCCGAAAAGATTCACAACTTGTTCACATTAATCTCATGAAACTTTACCATTCCAGGCAGTCAGAGGAAGACATCCCAGAGGCTATAAGCCTACCTGTATTGCATACGGTTTTGTCAGGGCCGGAGCCGGAGACAGATGACATGGATCTATTGGAGAATTTAGACTTCCCTCTACCTAAAGAAAACCCTGCTAACAGTCACATACTCAACAACTTGGATGAGTATTTTTCTGTTCTGAATCCATCTCAAGCAAAAGATCTCACTAAGTTATTATCAACATTTCCTAAAGTCACGTCAGACCTCCCAGGGTTTTGCAATATACTTAAACATGATATTAAGCTAATCTCAGATGATGTACAACCCATTAGGCAATCGGCATATCGACTAAATCCACAAAAAAGAGAGATTATGAAAAAGGAGGTAGATTTTTTGTTAAAACATAACTTAGCTGAGCCTAGTACCTCCCCCTGGGCTTCACCTTGCATTCTCATTCCAAAACCCGATAGCACTTTTCGTTTCTGTACCGATTATCGTAAAGTGAACCAGGTCACTGTCTCAGACTCCTACCCTTTACCTTTGATCGAAGATATAATAGACAGCATAGGCTGTGCCAAATTTATCAGTACGGTGGACTTATTGAAAGGATATTATCAAGTGGGACTCACGGATAGGGCAAAAATAATCTCGGCATTTATAACTCCATTTGGTCTTTTTCAATATTTGGTTATGGCGTTTGGCTTTTCTAATGCTCCGGCCACATTCCAGAGGGCCATCAACTACCTAATTCAGGACCTAGGTGGGACGTTCGCCTACCTGGATGACCTGGTGGTGGTGTCGGACGGCTGGGACGAACATCTGGTGCGTTTGGAGATACTGTTCGCACGACTGCAAGAGACTGGATTCACCATAAACCTGGCTAAATCTGCTTTTGGCCGGGCCTCAGTGACTTACCTGGGACATATCGTTGGGCATGGTATGGTGAGACCCAAGGACGCAAACGTTAAAGCCATCTTGTCCTTCCCCACTCCAAGGACGAGGAAGGAACTCATGCGCTTCCTGGGGATGTGCGGCTACTACCGTCGGTTCTGCAGTAACTTCTCCAGCGTGGCCGGACCCCTCACAGACCTTACCAGTTCTGCGGTCCCTTACATCTGGAACCAGAGGTGCGACCAGTCTTTCCACCGCCTCAAAGCCTTCCTTGCCTCCAAGCCTGTAGTCCACCCCCCTGACTACACCTTGCCCTTCCATCTGCAAATCGACGCTAGCGGTGTCGGAGTGGGGGCTGTGCTCCTACAACCCGACCCAACCACTGATGTCCTTCACCCTGTGGCATATTACTCCGCCAAGTTGAAAAAACATCAGACCAACTACTCGACCATAGAGAAGGAGGCCCTGGCTCTGGTGTTGGCAATAAAGATGTTTGAATGTTACCTCCAGTCTTGCCCACAAACAACCCTCGTCTTCGCCGACGATAACCCACTCACGTTCATCCAAACCAACAAGACCTCCAACCAGCGAATCCTCCGCATTACCGTGCGTTCTGGGTGAATGAATAAACCCCGAAATGCCTCACTCCTTGCTAAGTTTTTTGCATGCCGAATAACCTGCCATTTCTCTTCCTCGCTCACTAGTGTGATCCTGAGGGGGCGAGGCTTATCCCCCTGCTTTTGTCCCAGCCTTCTCATATCCTGAGGGGTTGATGGAATCTTCAGAACCTCTGTACAAATATTTTGAAACTGAATTTTATCGTGTGTTACCTTACTCTCAGTTCCCTCCGCCTGGCTCTCGGGGACACCAAAAACTATTGCATTGTTCCTGATCAACTTGTTAGCCGCTTGGGCGATCGGTCACGCCTCTGTTACGCACTGTTGGCAAGTACTGGGCATGCACCGGCTCCTGAATGTACCTGAACCTGCTCCAGTATTGGTCAAGTCTGGTCTTGAAAGAGCTCACTCTCGGTGCAGTCACAACACTTTCTGGTGTCAACTGGACCCTGGTTCGATGCAACTGAATATTAAAGGAAAGTGGGTACCGCTGAGGACTGTGAGGCATGCCAGTGCTAAGATTACCGCTAGACAGAAAAGAGTTATTACCCTAGGATCGAAGGTGTAGTTGCCACGTAAGGTGAACAGTGCCTTGCTTACCCGTCTGGGAATGGTGGAGCCCGATTTTCAGCAGTGTTGCAGGAGAGAGGCAGTTTCCAAGAAGTGTAGTCGCACTTCTGTGGAGGAGGATTCAGCCATTGCTGGGGAAGGCCTTGAGAAGCTGCAGCCGGAAGACCAAGACGTGCTACCAGTTGTCGAGTGGTTCGACGACTAAAAACTACTGGGCGCAGTGGGATGCTCTTCGGCTTAAGGGTGGTCTGCTGCAGCGTCAGTGGGTGACTTCCAATGGCCTCAACAGGTACTGGCAGACAGTACTTCCCCAGAAGATGAGGTCAGAGATCCTGAGGGAGATGCACAACAATTCAACCAGTGGACATCTGGGAGTGAAGAAGACCCTGAGCCGCCTGCAGCAAGGGTTCTACTGGGTTGGCATACATAGGGATGTGGAAGAATGGTGCCGTTCATGCGAAGCCTGTTGCGCCAAGAAGGGACCAAAGCTACACACGTGTGCCCCACCGCAATTGTACCATGCAGTTGCACCAATAGAGAGGCTTGCAGTGGATATTGCAGGACCTCTGCCACTCACTGCAGAAGGGAATAGGTACATCTGTGCGGCCATGGATGACTTCACTAAGTGGCCAGAAGCTTATGCCATCCCAAATCAGGGAGCCACGACTGTTGCCAGGGTGCTGGTGGACCAGTTCTGCCGGTTTGGTGTGCCCCACAAGTTGCACTCAGATCATGGCAGAAATTTTGAGTCAGCGAGTGTTGTAAACTGTTGGGCATAAGGAAGACTGGGACCTCTCCCCTTCTGTCACATTCAGACGGAATGGTCAAAAAATTTAATGGGACTTTGGGACAAGAACTGGTCAAGTACTGTGTTGAGAGGCAGACAGAATGGGACCAGAAGCTGCCTGCTTTGCCGATTGCATATCTGACGGCTGCCCACGACTCAACTGGATACATACCGGCAAAGCTGATGCTGGGTCACAAACTGTGGGTGCCAGTGGACCTGCTGACAGGAAGACCACCTGATGAAGAACTTCCTGAAGAAACCACCAGGTGAAGTGATGAAGTGCAGCCATGATGTCAAAGCAAACCAAGTCTGTTACAAGGATAGTGATAAGGTCTGGCTGTATAAGCCAGTATCTTATGAGTAATGATATTAAAGTTTTAATCATATTTGAGTAATTCGCAATAATTTACACAAAATTCACAAGAGACTAATGAAATCGGACAGCGTCCACAAAAAAGGGCGGAGCCAAAACAGGTTTCAACTAGGCGCAATCCTATTCAATTCTTTCACGCCATATGCTTTGTTTTAGGTCCTATCCAATATACTACCATATATAGAATTATTTTTTTATTATTATATCACATTTTTTTATTGCCTTACATGCCCCCAACTCTTCAATATTAATCAAAATATTCTCCAAAAGCGGCCATGATTCGCGTATTTACACAGTGTTTCAGTGGGAGAAACTCGCCGATTGGTTGTTAGCTATTCGGGCATCTCTGCCCGCTGCAAACGCTAACTCTTGATCGAGGTGTTAGCTTTTCCCTCAGAAAGTGTCATGTACAGAAGTCAACAGCAGGGTCTGCTCAGACAGCATAGCTAACGCGTTAGCTATTCCGTGCATCTGAAATGCCTTACAATAAACGCCTATACTGTAGTGTAAAGAATAAGTCTAGCTGAACAACTGAAGACAACTGTCGTTCAAGTATTGTGGAATTGCTGTGATTAATATAAAGGGAGAAGACTAAGGAATTGTACACTGGTAGTATGCTGACTATATATTCGAAGTGTGGAGTCAAGGTGTGAAGACATTACCTTGTTAACAGTGTTGTGAAGAATTAGTGTTTATTAAAGAAGGCTACAGTGCACAAGAGTGTTTCTGTGACCTGGTGGAAATCTACCTGCCTGTTGTTTGTCTGTACACTGATACCGATCGTCGGGGAATTACTGGAGACTGGCGGGACAGCCAGTGGTGATTTGACTACTTTTGTGAGGTATCTACTGCTTCTGTACATACTACCCTAGCCGCTGGTAACCAGTGGTGGAAGCTGGGAAGCAGTGCAAGGGAGTCCGACTAATTACCCAAATGTAGCTGCAATGAAGTCAAATGATGGTCCTACAAGAATAAATCGGACTGCCAATCACTTCTCGACTGGTATTTGGTGTCACGAAGTCACAAAAAATTGGAAAACTTAATTTAATTTGAGTTAATAGATCGAGTGCATGTACCTAACCTAACCTAACCTAACCTAACACAACTCAGATTAAACTAAGTTTACCAATTTTTTGTGACTTTATGACACCAAATAATAATCGAGAAGTGATTCACAGTCCGATTTACGCTTGTAGGACCATCATTTGACTTCATTGCGACTACATTTGGGTACATTTGGGTAATTACTCGCTCCCTCGGTACATGCACGCGATCTATTAACTCAGATTAAAGTAAGTTTTCCATTTTTTTTTACTTTGTGACACCAAATACTAGTCGAGAAGTGATTGGCAGTCCGACTTATTCATGTAGGACCATTATTTGACTTAATTGCGGCTACATTTGGCTACATTTGGGTAATTAGTCGGACCGGTGCACAACAAGGAGGGTCGTGACAGTTCGAAGATTTTACCCAATCAATATACGTCTGCATTGATTTACTGAGAATTAAGGACTCTAATGCTTGGCGAATCGGTTCACTGTTCACCATTGATTGTATATCTGCATTGTCTATGTACATAGTCTACACGAACTGTCTGTATACATGCTAAATCACGCTAAATAAATATTGTGTATGTGTGTAATTCAAACCTTGGCGGGGTGGTGAGGGAGGGAGCAAGAGATGGCAGCACCGAGCACAGAAACACAACACTGCGCCATTACAGCTACCATCACCAGGGTCAAAATACACGTCTCGCATTCTCTTTTATTGGTCGCATTACGTAAGTAGCCACCTGGACATTATTTAGAATAGACAGTATGTAAGGAAATAGTTGATGTATTTATTTAATGCGATGGAGGGACAATAGAGGGGTTAGAGGCAGCGTAGGGAAGGTGGAGATGAAAGGGACGCTCACTTTCAACAGCTGGAAGGTCATTTGTGTATATGACGATAACAACTGAGTTCCATTGTTATATGACTCCACAAAGAAACACCTGCTTGAGTTTGATATGTTACCCCTGGGAACATCTGGTTCCAAAGGTTAATTAATGTATAGAGGAGGTTACTTTAACTTCAAGTTAATGTTGACTTGAGGCGCGTGTGAGTGTCCCAGGCTTCATCCGTTCATGTGGCGATCATCAACCAAAATCAACTAGCCATTATTTAAGATATGATCCATGGAAACAATTAGCGGTAGGTGGTGTTTTTGTCCATAAGAGACTTTAACCTGCACATACAATGCACTGGTGAAATCTATAACCAGGTGGCCACCAACTTATGTCGGTAATATCTTACTGGTAATGTGCATGACCATTTTAGGGACTATTGGATAAATGTAAAGAAGTTCCATACCGCAAGAATAGTCCATATTCATGCCAGGAATTCAGTTTAAGTTTTCCGCTTGATGAATTACTTTTGAAATCTAGTTGCCAGGGATCTGAGGCTGATAAAATTATCATTTCGGTCATCCAATGATTTTTAGGATTTTAAGTTTCGGCATCAGTAGTTTAGACAATTTTAAGACACTTTTCTTTTGTGGCATTTCTTCCACTCATTATTACTTGAAGAGAAAATAGGATTTTTTTTGTGGGGAATCATCGTATTTTTCTAAGTTGGAAGTTATCATGTTTTTCTGATTTTCTTTTTTTGGGGGGGGGATGTTTTTTCAACGAATCCGACTTTCATTACTCCTGCTAATCACACCAAATGGTAAATGTTTACGAAAATGTTATCATTAGAATTTGTTTGTCGATTTTCTTTATTTTTGCTATACTTATTGTTTTGATGATTTTAAGTATATTAAAAGAAATGACCGGTGAATTTTCGATCTTGCAGCGGTATTTTTCTTGCTGTTATTAATATGTTTTCCGTAATGTTTAGACAATTCTAAGACCTTTTTCTTCTGTGATATTTCCGCCGGAAATTAAGGATAACCGAGATATTAATTTTTCAATATTATTAGATTTGGTCAGTCACAAGTATCGCCATTTGTTGTTTACGTCTCACAGAGAAGGTCTGACCACCCATCACGCAGTTCTCCTTACCTCTGTGTTGGCTTCTTAAGCGTCTACAGCGCATGTGTGGGGGGTGGTGTGGGAGTTTCTTATTGGCTATAGCGACAGGAGACTTATAATTGGGCAAGAGTTTTTTGTCTTAGCCAACGAACAATGCGTGGGTATGTCAGAAGCGGAGATTGATTTTTCATCAGAAAAATAGTGTTGGGTCAGGTTACGTTTGGTTTGCTTTCGTTGTTTTGTTTTTTTTATGTGATTTACCCGAGGAAAAAAATATATATTCGTTAAGATTGATGGGTGGGGCGGGGGGGGGGTCTCAAAAACTATTGATTTCCAGCTGAAATAAATATCAAATTCGTTTGAAACTCATCAAATAACATTGGAAAAACATATTTTTAATATCCAAACAAAGACCGGTGCATTAGTGAAAATTGACCACAACAACTTTCTATTAATATTATTATTTTTTATTTTTTATTTTTTTTCAATTACTCTATCCTGAGATCTTAAATTCCGTGTTAGTGGGCAGGACATGAAAGATGAGGGAAATTACTGGGTAAAAACGCCACAATCATTTTCTTACCGTAAGTCAACTAATTCCCAACCACCGCCATTCCTTCCTCTCCAATTGTATAAATTGTATTCCATTATTCCTGATCCTTTTAATAAAATAATTACGCATCTTTATTAAGTTTAGAATTACCTATATACCACTTTATTCTTCTTTTGTTTATTTATTAAATGCATTCTCTGTTAGAGCGTCTTGTTTACATCATGTTTGACCTGTGTTGTTGTGATTATTCTTATCGTGAATTATCAGGCCTAGTTCTTGTTGATTCTCGTTTGTTAGCTCTTATTCGTGACCATGGTTTAATTAACTCAATATTAAGGTACTTTGTTTACGCTTTTCTATTAGCATTATATTAAACACAGAAAAGGAAATGACAATGCATAGAACCTAATACATCCTGACTTAACGAACCCTGGGCTGTTAGGTCAGGTTCCATGCATTGTCGTTTTCATTTCTGTGTTTAATATCATGCTAATAGTGTTTACAAAAATACTTAAACCAAATCGCACATTTCCTTCGGGTGATAACAGTTTCGTAATAATCTAACCTAAAATTATCTTTTCTGTTATCCAGCAATTTTTAGGATTTTAAGTTTTGGAATCAGTAGTGCTTACCTTAATTAGACTCAGAAGACTTGGAGTTGGGGATATCGGTGTCATCCTCCTCATCATCCACACGTCGCACTGGACCAAAGGTGTTTGTCAGCTTTATAGCTACATGGCTGGTTACAGTTTGTGCAAGTAACCTCAGTTGGCAAAACACTGTGTTTGTGGAGAAATTTCAACGTCTCACTGTCCTTACCATAATATTCAATGTGAAATCTTGCGATGGCTTGGAAGCCTCACTGTCTTTACCATAATATTCAACGTGAAACTTTGTGATGTTATAATTAAGACATTTTGGAACTAAATTCAGGTAGGTACTACTGCCTGGGAAGATACTCGGTATGGCATATGGCCATATGGCATCACAAAAATTGTGACCAAGTCCCAGGTTGCTCATCTGACTTTCTGCCTCATTTACACACAATTGCAGGGTCTCAATTGTTTCACTTACTTTGACAACACAATATTTTTTGACAACACACCATTTCTCACTCATGAATTTTATTTTTTTTCTATTTATTTATTGCACTTTATTTCTATTATTATTTGTAATTTTTATTGGTATTGTTAATATATTCTTTTATTATAATTTTTATTTATTTTTATAATTTTGTATTAATTTTATTATTATTATTATTGTTATTATTTTATTATTGTTATTTTATTATACCCCGGAACCTTGATGTGGCTAATGCCCGTAAAAAAATCCATCTTAACCTAACCTACAGTATATCTAAGCTTACTGGGGTGCTTTGCCCCCCAGACCTCCCTAAGATTCCCTGGATGACCGAAACTAAAATAATACCGTATTTTTGAGGGGTAAATTTTACAATTTCAGTAACTACTACTGTTTGGTTAGTCTGTACCCAACCTTACTGAACTTCCTCGCTGTCGCCACCATTTTAAACAGAAAATACAGTAAAACCTCGATTAACCAACTTTCGGATTAACCGCCGATCCCGTACCCCAAAGAAAAAAAAAGTTACGGGGATTAGCCCACCCGGGCACAGGTCACTGACCCACATCGGGGCCTGGTGGGCGATAATGTAATGATGCTAATAATAATAATAATAATAATAATAATAAAGAAATGCAAAAATGAAAAAATATCAAGATTGAGAAACAATATACCTGTATGTATGTTGTGTTGTCAATAGTAAGAGAAATAATTGAGATCCTGCAATTGTGTGTAAATGAGGCAGAAAGTCAGATCAGCAACCTGGGACTTGGTCACAATTTTCGTGATGCCATATGTTCTTTGACTTTTCCGTTTTTATTCACGGTTTCTGTGCTGGATCATATTTGTTTACTAAAGTGGTTAATGTTTTAAAGCAAATTCTATTGAAATATGAATGGAAAATGAACAAAAATGAATAGAGGGACTTAAATGAGGTAGGTTAGGGATAGGTACTTTGAAAATGTATGCGTTATTTCCGTAGACTTTAATTACTATTGACCGACCTTTTGGATTATCCGCCGGCCCCTTCCCCCCATATATGGACGGTTAATCGAGGTTTTACTGTACTTATTTTGATATCTGGTACCAATGAAAGCAACTCTGTTGAAGCATCATGGTGTTATTTTAAATTTTTTGGGGACATGAGAGTACACTCAGACTGAACGGGTCGGCTGTAAACAAACAGACGACACGCAGTGACTGCATATTTACGTGAATTTGCTTTGTCGGTTAATATCCCTTTGCGACAGAAGTGGTATTAGAAAAGGTTGTTCCTATTGACAAGATATAACTAATGGTAAACACAAAATTGCTCTAATCAAGTTGTAGCTAAAACTGTAATACTGTACAGGTAATACTTATTTTTTTAATACAAAATGAAGAATGGAATTAGATTGATCTCTTCCGAAGTTTACGTGTCATGGGAAGCAGGTCACATACACAAATGGCGACTTAGACTGACAATACAGTATTCCCTTAAAGCTCGTGGATTTGAAGCTTGCGTCCCTTGGAAATTCACGGATTGCCTTGGAAAATAACTAAAATAAATCTGAGGCTGTGTGCCAGGGATCAAGAGGAGGCAACACTACATGACAGTACAGAGCACCATATTTTACAGGTCATAAGCTGCACCCTATAATTATTAAGGTGTATATTTTTGGGGGTTCAGACTTAATAGCCTACTGCACTGGCAAAGCCAGTCAATGGCTATATGCAATCATGTTTCTCACTACCACAGCTCGCTATCACTTTATGGACCTATTATCAAACAATTGTTGGTATTATTAATAAAATTTACCTAGTTTAATACAAAAGGATTATAGGTACCTATGGTATATATATTACAAATACTTATCGGTTGCGGGCATTTTCACTAGGAACTGTCCAGTACAGGGATTTTTTACATCCTGTGCACCAGATCACCTGATGTTTCAGAGGTATTGTCTTTGCATTGTCACTACCACAACTAACTATCAGTGTGGACCTAATGTCCAGAGTGTTATTTCATGTTTACTGTATTTATTTATGTTATTTCATATTTATTATATTGTCTTATACATACATAATGTTGTTATACATGTACATATAGTTATTTATATACGATATGTATTTTGCACACTCCTGGGACTGGCATGAAAAACTCACTGATTTTGCTTTCTCACTGGGTCCATTTTACCAAACCCCAGTGAGCTTTAAGTAATGCTGTATACCATTTGTGAAACAGCCTAACCACCTTAACTTAAGAAACTTAGAATATTTGTTTATTTATAATAAAAATACAGTTACTGTACTATATGTATATTTTTAAACAAGTTAGTTGCCTATTTAAAAGAAGTACAGTAAACCATTGTTATTCGCGATGGATAGGTTCCAAGGAATGGCACGAATTGGCAAAGCCATGACTAACAACTTATACTACCTTAGTGCACTACTGTATACCTATACCAAACAACTGACCAGCTGCAGCAGCCCTCATTCCCTCTTTTAACTTATCTAATAATTCAACTTTTTTTGTCAGGGTCATCACTGACTTCTGCCTTTTACATTTCACCCCACTAGCATCACTAGCACATGGCAGTCTTTAAGAGGCCATTTCACACAAACACTAAAGTTTTGAGAGTACCACACGAGATGCTGCGTGGGGTGGCTTGTTGTGCTGCAAGGCTCTCTTGCTAGCCACCATAGCCACCATCTGCTTATCGCGAATCGCAAACCCACGAATGCCAAGGGTCTACTGTAAATTAAGAACTCCTTGGGGATAAACTTGGAGTGGAAAACTTACATGTGTAAATTACAGATCTTAGGATGGTCTGGAAGTAAGGAACATTTTTCCAATACACTTAATATACAAAATCTCTGAATCTAGTTTGTCTAAATGCACAAGAATGATAAAGTGTTGCCATTACAGTACTGTTTTGCATTTTTCCATAGGTGTGAGATGTTTGTTTACAGTCTCCCCTCGACTTAAGATATATTCGACTTATGACAACCCGGACATACGACAGCCATGGTCGTATACAATATTTTTCACATTACGTATTTTCGAGTCCCAACGTTAGTGATCGCGCTGTGTACGTGTACTGACAAAATTTATGTTTGTAATTCCCTTTAAAATGGCTGGCAAGCATAAAAGTGAGAGTTCTCGTGGTGTTGAGAAGAAAAGGGGACCCATTTTAGAATTTCTGTACTATTTTTGCCTTTTCAACTTATGACCAATTTGACTTACGATCTGGTCGTCGGGACGGAACCCCGCCGTAAGTCGAGGAGAGACTGTAATGTGAAGGATAAGGTCATGCACTTCTTAAAACGGGTTTAAGTAACCAATCAAACCTGAACTAGCCTTTTTACTCTTAACAGTTAGAAACTAATTCTTAAGCTATGTTTAGTCAGTAATATTGGTTTAGTTGGTTGGTTTTGCCTATTTAGAAAGATAGATCCTGGTTGACAAGACAATGACATTTCACGGGAATACTTTATATATTACCAGGATCAATCTCACATCATTTAACTTTAGATATGTCTGTCAGGTGCAGTATTTGTTTTGGCTCTGATTATTTTGCCTAATGAAGAAACACTCTACTGCTAACCTAACCAAAGCTTGCCTAACCCAACTCTTTATCTAGCATTAGGATGTTCAATCACCAGGCCAAATAAACAGGTTCCTAATCTTGATCAAATCCCTTATTTTTATTACTTGTTTCTTTTATTGAATTCACTCTCAGCTTTCACCTCTTAGCCTGTACACTGCCAAACAAATTCAGTAACAATTGTACTTTTCTTCTGAATCACCCACTATAAAGCAGTGTCATGTGCAAACAGCAGTTGATTCTTTACCCATGTACTAAACATGCACTTCTCTCCATCACTTGTGATTACATCACACATCCTTGATGTATTTCTGCTTTCACTGAGAAAGTACTGTACTGTTTTAAGGTGAATTTCTCAGCATTGTCAACCTGCTCAAGGTATTCAGCAGACTTTCTAATCTATAAAATTCATATTTTGGCTAACCATGTGGACCTTGAGGTCAAATTGTTAGGTTGAATAACTTGTGTAATTAAGGAAATCAATGTTACAGAAGGGGACATCCTCTCAAGCTTAATATAACTGATTAAGGCCTGAGTTGCAGTCTTAGGCCTCCCCTTCCATGTTAGGGCCTGAGACAAAGCCTAAGGCCAGTTAGTTCACCATGAGCATTCCTGTCATATTACAAGGGGTTTGTAGAGGGTAAAGTCCCACAGTAGGGGATTCTCTAAGCAAACCAGAAATGACTTCAAGGGAAGTGAACCTCAGGAATGATTCTCCTCCTTCAATTGCTATTAATAATGATAATTCTCTGGTAGTGGTTTCTACAAATCCCAGAGACTTGCTATCTTGATCAGGTAACTCAGATCCCTTACTCCGCCCCTTGGGGGTGCTGAGGTAAGTTACAATTGAGTGTGTTGATCGTTATGACAGTAACACCTGTCTCAATGATTGGTCTGTTTTGGTTCCTTTAAAGGAAATGGCATGCTTGGATGGTTGGGTAGTGCTGATTATTCTTTCCTCCATTTTTGCTCTGGTGTTTCAAAGCATTATAGAACTTTTGGCAGCTGTTGAGTTAGAATTTTGGATGAGGACTTGTGAAGTTTTTTACTCTTTTGTTGAGGAGGATCTTGCAGAGATGCTGTGGGGCTAAACCATTAGTGTTGGCAGTTGATGTGGACCAAATAGTAACCTAACATCATTTGGTTTGGTTCTTGTCATCTGTGGTCTGAAGAAATATTGTGATAAGATTGTGATGCATTTTTGCATCATATGGAAAGTTTATACATTATTTTTGGAGGTTTTCATTTTTTCTTCTTGATCCTCTTCTTGTTTCCCCACTGGATTTACTTTGTAAACTTAAAGAACATGATACAGCATTTGAATTGGTGACTCCAGACTCCATCATGAATGAGGTTTGGTATGAGCATCTTATTTTTGTATTCATCCAGTTGTCTTCATATTTTGCATGAACATAATTGCTGTAGATTTAGACCTCTAACTTTATTTTAAGGTTTTATCTTATTCTATACCACTCATGGGAATTGTTATTTTACCCTACGATATTCTCCTAAGGACAGTTGTTTCTGTGTTGTATTGGGATTCTTGGTACAGTTTACCTTGAAGTAGTAATGTAGCTACGATGACACCTGTACCAAGGAAATTTTTGTCTCTTTAAACTTTCTAAAACTTGGAGTAAAAAATTAAATACAGTACTACTGTAGTAACATATTTCACTAGTTACATACCCTACTCGTACTACAGTAGTTGAATACACGCACACTGTGCGTCGCACAGTATTACCTCACTGTCTTTTCCCAAGCAGTAGATCACCATAAGTACCTTCATTTTACTTTAGTGATTTAGAAATGCTCTACACAATTGATAGGAAAAAGGGAGGAATTTTTTTTCATTGAATGAAGTACCAGACATTTTCTCCCCTTGGTTAGGTTTCTATCTGTTGCCCTGCACAGGCCTACCATTAGACCCTATCGAGTTTTTCTCTCAAAATTCCAACTGTTATATACTTCTTAAGTAACAAAATGTAATTCTTTGCTTACTTCTCATAAAGAAAATACAAGAAGTACAAGTCAATTTTGAAGTTGAAAATTCCCTAAAAGTGTATTAAATGGGTTTATTAATATCCCGACACCTTCACACGATTCCTGAGACATTCAGTGATTATTTTCTGATTGTATAAATAAAACAGCATGTTTACTTTTTTTAGTCTTATTTATTTGTATACAGTCAACCCTCACTTTACGCGATTAATGTAACCCGCAGGATCCCGCGTAAAGTGAATAACATAGCATATGGGATTAATTGAAATAGAGTCCGGGCCGACCCCCAAACTCCACTTTTTGACGACACACAACTTTGTTGTAGTAAAAATTTTATCTTAACTTTATGATGGTATGAAAAAACAAGTAATATAGAAGAGGTTAGCTTAGAAAAAATAAAGGTTAACATAGGAAAAATAAAGGTTAGGTTAGGAAAACTAAAAGTTATGTGGAACACTTAGGTTAGTAGAAGAGATGGGTCGGCATACGGGGATGGAGGCTGGTTCCGAGGCAGAAGGCAGATTACTGGCCCTCAGGTGAATCACCATTACTAGGTGAATCACCATCACTGTCACTTACAGTTGTCAGGGCTTCCCTGACAAATCCCTCAAAGTCATCTTCACTGTCACTATCACTGGCTTGGGCTGGCTGTGGTGGGTTGCGGGCGAAGAAATCTGTTATGCTTTGCTGACGGCTGGTGTTGATGTTGTCGTGATAAACCTTGATGTAGGGCTCTATAGTCTGCAACAGCTGGGTAATGAAGATTTCACACCTGTTTGCGTCAGGGTCGTCGGAAAGGAAGAGCTTGGCTTTCTCGATACACTCGATGGCACCCCTAACATTACTATGGGATAAGTGTTGTTCTTCTTGGGATGACGCACCACCTGCCTCTTCACTGACGTCGTCATCATCATCATCTACCATCTCGTCGGTAGTCACATCAGGATCCCTTATCACCTCCAGGATGTCGTCGTTGGTGGTCTCGGAGAAGCCTGGAACTGTAACAGTCTGCGCAGCTTCTCTGGCAAGGTCCACTGCTACTGCAACAGTCTGAACCTCACCAGTCACAGATTGACTCCTCCTCTCACCTGGTATTCCATGCAATACATGTCTCCATGCTTGACGAATTGTAGCAATAGACAGCTGATCCCATGACTCCACCAAGAAGTCCACAGCTTTCTTGATGTTAAATACTCTCCAGAATTGTTTGAACAGTATTTTTTGCTGTGCCAACTGTTGATCCTCATCTTCTTCGCTCTTGCTATCGGTGGTGGTGTCACTCAGGTTGCGCAACTCTTCCCTGGTGTTGGTGTAGTCGTTCAGGAGTTTGAATTTTTTCGTAGAGAATGCAGCTTTTACATTACAGATTAACTCTTGGTCCATGGGCTGTAATATAGACGTAGTGTTGGGAGGAAGGAAGACCACTTTTACGTTAGGGTGACGATCTAACAGTAGGGGCGAGTGTCCTGGTGCGTTGTCCAGCAGCAACAAAATCTTGAATGGCACATCCTATCGCTCACAGAATTTCTTTACATCGGGAACAAAACAGTCATCAAACCAGGAGAGGGACAGTGTAGAGAACATCCACGCCTTACGTGCGGTCAGCCAGTGGACATTTAGCTTGGTCATGTCCATGGTTTTGTAGGCGTGCGGCTTGCGTGCTGTGTGGATCACCGATAACTTGAGCTTACTGGTACCGGAGGCATTGGTGGTAAACAGGACGGTGATGCGTTCCTTCTGCATCTTCCAGCCCAGACACTTGCTGGCATTCTTTACAACGAAGGACTTGGAAGGTAGCTTTTTCCAGAAAAGACCAGATTCGTCCATGTTAAACACCTGGTCGTCGGTGTACTGTCCTTCCTCCATAATCTCACGTAAAAACGGAGGAAATTCCCTAGCCGCTGCACGGTCAGCACTCGCTTCTTCACCACCAATGTTTATATTGGTGATCTTGTTCCGGATCTTAAACCTCTGTAACCACCCAGAGGAAGCATTAAAGGGTTTGGGCTCTGTAATTCCCATCTTTCGTGCCACTGCAATGTACAGTTCACGTGCGTAGTCCTTAACAGAGCGCTTGTCGACCGCCATGTTCCGTCGCGCCTGACGCACCAAGTACCTCATAAGTAATTTTTCTGTCTTGAGAAGCACCTGGTTGTGAAAATACTTGATCATAGAAGCACCTGTAGACTTTGTGATCTTCATGTGCTCCTTTATCTTGGCTGCATCCTTCTTTATTGTTCGAATCGTAGATTCATTCACACCATGCTGGCGTGCCAAATCAACCTGCCTTGTTCCTTTCTCCAACTCTTGGATGATGGTATACTTCACCTCGTAGCTTAAGGAACGTCGTGTCTTCTTTGGCTTAGTGCCGCTGGGTCCAGGTAAGGAAAGGTTTCTCTCTGGGGGTGGTGGTCCGGCGGAAGCCATTTTAGAGAACAATGGATGCACGTTTACACGGTCTGGCGTGGAGGGATGAAACTGGTGCTGCTAGGTCAAGGATCGTCTTTCCTCCCTCCCCCGGGTGGACACGTCATAATACTTTAAGCCAATTACAGCTAGCAGCAGAGGGGGGTAGAGATGCATGGCCAATCACAGTCCGATACGTCATATGATGTCAGTGATAACGCAACAAAGACACACACTGCGCAACCTTACTGCGCGGCTTGCCCAAGCGGAGGGAGAGGCGAGAGCACAGGCAGGCAGGCGGGTGGGGCGAATCTAAAAATAGCGTCGCGCCGGACACACTCCGCGTAATGGGGTTCACGCACCGCGTAATGTGAGCACGTTAGGTTCTGGCAAGGCACCGCGTAAACGTGGAAACGCGGAATGTGGGACCGCGTAAAGTGAGGGTTGACTGTAATTAAATATTATTATTGTATTCTCAAAGTTTTTTAATTAATATTAGTCATATTAAACCAAAGAATTGAGGTGATGGTTTCCAGATGTTGCTGTTGTCTCACGGGATCCTGTGATACAATGGTGCAGTGTTGGTTGATGGTCCTGCCGCAGAATGTTGAAGGCTTGATAGTTCCTTGTCAATAGCATTAGCACTCTTCTCGGTTATTGTCTTGAAAAGAATAGTGTACTGCATATGGTACCAAATGTTTTATGAAATACTTTAGATTGCAGAAAGTACAGTTACAGGCATTCCCAGTTTATGCAAGGTTTCCATTCATGGAAGAAAATTTGAAAATAGATTTGTAGTTCTGTAAATGAGATCATATTTTCTCATATAATTTCATTGTAAAAGTTGAATTATGTTCCAATAAGAAAAAAATCTTCCCCAAAACATTTTAAAATACTGTTAGTTGAAATTTTATTGGTGTACACAATGATTATAAGCCAGTGATAAACATTATGACATATATGTGAAATACATTATTACGAGAAACTGGATAAGATTTAAAACAGAGGGGATGGTGTGAAATGCTAAGCCAGCATCTACAATGAATGCAATACATTATTGTAGTAATATTCATTTACATTATAAAAGTAGAGATATATTCTCTATAAAAAATCATGCGCTCGACTTTTGAAAAGTTAATGTGTCATCCTAAATTCCTGCTACATACTATGTTTACGGTACATGGCACAAGCATTACGCTTTTGTTCTTTTGTGAAATTTAAGAATATGGAATAATTTACTTGTATTTTATTTGCCACTTGTTAAATGAGAGTAAATGGAGAGGGAGCCATTCATTCTAGAGACAGTAATTTCCTTTACCTGTAGTATTGAAAATATATATATATATATATATATATATATATATATATATATATATATATATATATATATATATATATATATATATATATATATATATATATATATATATATATATATATATATATATATAAATATCAAGGAAAGAAGAAAACCGAAGTTCCAGCTTTGGTGTAATTCACAGCGGCTTGGCTGATTATCTGATGATTTACTTGCATATATATATTATATATATATATATATATATATATATATATATATATATATATATATATATATATATATATATATATATATATATATATATATATATATATATATATATATATATATATATATATATATATATATATATATATATATATATAACACACACAGTATTACCCGCTTAGCGCGGTTTTAACCGCGTTTTACGTATACGTGGTGCCTCGCCAGTAAACTTTCATTACGTGGTTTTTTTCGCGTGTCGCCGGTGAGTGTCCCTCGAGCATTTTGGGTCGCCCACCGCCTGCTCTTCACCTAAACATGGCGGTTCATCCTCAGGCGCTCCATTGATGTATACATAGACCTTACATTGTTCTGTAGAAATGGCTTCGCGGTTCGCCTGAGAGACCTTTCATACCTGGACCCAGCCACCTAAGCCCAGAAGACGCATGATGGTCTAAGCTCACAGTGAAGTGCAGATCATTCAAGATTTGGAGAAAAGGTGCAACAAGTTGATCTGGCGTAGCGCCAGCATAAGCGTCAGCGAATCTCGATTCGCACTATCAGAAGGATGCAGCCAAGATCAAAGAGCACATATGAAATCACAAAGTCTGCAGGTGCTTCGCGATCAGGTATTGCCCAGAACAGGGGTGCTGGCAAAGTGGAAAAATTGCTGGTGATTGTTGATTAGTCAGGCGTGTACTTAACATGGCTGATGGAACCATGGCGCTCAGTGCAGAATGCATACGTGAGCTATCTGCGCAGCAGTGTCCGCGTAAGCTGGGTGCAGAGCCAAAACCTTCAATACTTCACCTCTGGTTGGCTGCGCCAGGTTTAAGAAAGAGAACAAGATCACCAACATCAACATTGGTGGTGAGAAGCTGATGCTGACCCGTGTGTGACTAGAGATTTTCCTCCGTTCTTCATTGAGATTGGAGGAAGGACAGTACGCGGCGACCAGGTGTTTGCGCGACGAATCTGGTCTTTCTGAAACGGCTACTATCCAAGACGCCGTTATGAAATGCCAGCAAGATCCGGGGCGGAAGATGCAGAAGAACACATCACCCGTCCTGTTTACCACCAATACCTCGGTACCTGTAAACCAAAGTTAACCGGTGATTCACAGCCCGCAAACCCATGCGCCTACAGAATATGGTCATGAACAAGCAATGTCCGCAGCTAACCCGCCGTAAGGCGTGGATGTCCTCTCTCTGTCCCTCTTCTGGTTCAGCGACTGTTTTTGTTCTGGCCGTGAAGAATTCTCACGAGCAACAGAATGTTCATTCAACATTTTGTTGCTCCTTGATAACGCACCTGGACACTGCTTCCTTATGGATCATCACCCCCAGCGTAAAAGTGGTCTTCCTTCCTCCCAACACTCGTCATTAATCCCATCCATGGATGAGGTTGATCTGCAATGTAAGCTGCGTACTCTGCAAAGTTCAAGCTCCTGAGCGACTCTACAACACCAAGGATGAGTTAAATAAGCTGGGTAACACGACAAAGGCGAATATAGCCGGCGGACAAGGAACAAGAGGTGGCGACTCAAGAAGTTCTCGTCAAGCAATTTGGAAAGAAGTTTAACGTCAAACAAGCTGTAGACTTCTTGGTGAGCATGGGATCAGCTGTCTGTACTCGTTAAATCACGCATGGAGACATATGTGTTGATAGCATACCAAGTGAGAGGAGTGAACCTATGACTGGTAGAGGTTCAGACTGTTGCAGTAGCAGTGGACCTTGAAGCTCGCTCAATATTACAGCTGAAGGCTTCTCCGGAGACCACCACTTGAAGACATCCTGGAGGTGATGAGAGATCCTGAAGTGACTGCCCGGCGGATGTTGGAAGAAGATCACGTCAGTGAGGAAGGTCGTCATTCTCCGAAGAACACAGTTTAACTCATAGTGATATTAAGGTGCCATGGGTGTGCAGAAAATAAGTCCTTCGCTTTCGCGACAATAGCGATGGCCGCTATGAAGTCTTCCATACCCGGCTGGTGCAGGCTATGGAGCCGTGCATCCGGTGTATCAGACAACATAAACACCAGCCGTCAAAAAAAGCATAACCGAGTTCTTAGCCGCAACCCACCACAGCCAGTCCAGCCAGTGATAGTGACAGAGGTAGAGACAGTGAAGATGACTGAGGATTTGTCAGGAGGCCATAACAAGTGTGGGTGACAGTGATGGTGACTCACTTGAGACGATAGCCTGCCCTCTGCCTCGGAACAGCCTCCATCGTCATGACCCATCTCTTCTGCGTAAGTGTTCAACATATTTTTTAGTTTTCTAACCTAACCTCTTCTATATTACTTGTTTTTCCATACATCATAAAGTTAAGATAAATTTTTACTACAACATAGTTATGTGTCATCAAAAGTGGAGTTGGGGATGGGCCAGTTTCTGTGGAATTAATCCCATATGTTCTGTTGTTCACTTAAGCAGTTTTCACTTAACACAGTACCCTGTGGTTTATTGACCACGTTAGCGGTACTACTGTGTATGTATAATGTATATATATATATATATATATATATATATATATATATATATATATATATATATATATATATATATATATATATATATACTACCCTCTTTATCGTGAGGGTTTCGTTCTGTATGACCGTCGTCGATTTCATAGACTCTACGTGATAGTTCACGTAATTTGTCTAACTATTATTATATGTTGAATAAATGTACCTTTAAGCATTAATCCGTTTCCTTTCGCATAACCTTAAATAATAGTGTATAAATAATAATATAATAAGTGGACAAAATACTAGCAAACTTCTGATTTCATTTATTGGAGTGAACATCGGTCCTACAGTAAACAAAACAGTGTACAGTACAGTAAAAGTCAAAATCCGGCTGCCGGCAAATTGTTTACCATTTATTATTACAACACTTTACACAGAAGCGGGTAGTTTCAACAAAAATATTGTATATTTCCATTCAAGTATTTATTCAAGTCAATTAGGAGGGAATATTATTGTAATACAACAGTTTTTAACTAAACCATTTGAGTGATTACGGTAACTTTTTGAGCGAAAGAAATGAGTCATTGTTTTTGTCCGCGATTTGATCCACTTTCCACTTTATCGTCGCTCATTTCAACAAAATATTACATTTCGTGAATGTATTATATCAAGCACAGTATGAATAGAATATCATTGTAATATAACAGAATTTTAACGAAAACTATTAAAAAAGCGAGTAACATCTCAAGAACATCGGAAGCTTAGGTAAAGTCTTTTGTTTTCGACATGTATTTTATCCTATACATTGAAATACATCACGTTTCAGCAAAACTACTATTTATTTCGAATATATTCATTCAGGCGCAGTTTAGGTAAAATATCGTGTGATGTAATAATTTTTTAACTGAAAGCGATTCGAAAACCTTAGCCTCTAGCCCTGTTCAAGAGGGACTGGGAGGAGCTGTTTGGTGCTGCAGACGATGACAAAATGATTTTGATGGATTTAATGAAAATATTCAGAAATATGGTATCATATTTATTCAAGTCAATTAGGATATTATTGTAATACAATACAACAGTTTTTAACTAAACCATTCAAAAGTGATTACGGTAACATCTTTTGAGCGAAAGAAAGGCATAATCATTGTTTTAAATCACGATTTGATCCACTTTCCACTGTATATCGTCGTCATTTTAGCAAAAATATTACATTTCGTGAATGTATTATATCAAGCACAGTATGAATAGAATATCATTGTAATATAACAGAATAACGAAAACTATTAAAAAAGCGAGTAACATCTCAAGAACATCGGGCTTAGGTAAAGTCTTTTTTTTTCCGTCATGTATTTTATCCTATTTACATTGAAATACATCACGTTTCAACAAAACTACTATTTATTTCGAGAATATATTCATTCAAGGCAGTTTAGGTAAAATATCGTGTGATGTAATAATTTTTTAACTGAAAGCGATTAAAAACCACGTACCTCTAGCCCTGTTCAAGAGAGGACTGGGAGAAGCTGTTTGGTGCCAAAAATAAAAATCCGGCTAAATAATCCGTCGATATCGAAACCGTCGATAAAAATCCGTCGATAAGAAAGTACATATATATATATATATATATATATATATATATATATATATATATATATATATATATATATATATATATATATATATATATATATATATATATATATATATATATATATATATATATATATATATATATATATATTAGACCCGACTTACGACGGGGTTGGGACCAAATCCAGGTCGTAAGTCCGACATAGATAATTTTTTTTTTTTTTTTTTTTTTTTTTAATAAATAATCTACAATGAAATACAGTACAGTAAAATAATGAATAATGAGGAATGGGTACAGTACAAATTAAGTAATAAATAATAAGGAATGGTTACAGTGTGACTGAGCACTTACCAATGTAGTCAGCTGAATGCACATGGGGCCCCATAATTTTCTAATATATGGAGACTACATTAACTGGAAACGTTTCGGTATAGAAAATGTGTCATTTGAAGAAATTTTTTTTTTTTAAAAAATCTGAGGGTGGTCGTAAGTCGGCGATTAGGTAGGCGAAGCAGTCGTGAGTCGGGTCTAGCTGTATATATATATATATATATATATATATATATATATATATATATATATATATATATTATATATATATATATATATATATATATATATATATTATATATATATATATATAACGGTCATTTACTGGACTTTATTTTCCTCACTTGACGGGGTTTATTAAAGATTATTAGATGGTAATGGCAGTAGGCGCCTTTGAAAAATCCAACCAGCACAAGAACACTTAAATCTACTAAACAAAATGACTTGTCCGTGACCCGTTGGAAGGATAGCGTCTGTGACTGGGATGAATGAGACACACTGTAAATTTTAGACACTTATATTCCCTCAACTACAAACACAATCAAATAATGGTGCACCAATATACTTTTAACTGACTTAAACTCTACTCTGAGGAATAAAAGTTATACATGATATTGAAATTATTAGAAACTCAGGCAACAATAAATTTAAGAGTAGTAAGAAATGTTGCTTGCAGAAACAGGCCTGGGTTTTCTGAGAATAATCACCTCTTAATTAAGTGGTAAAATAAGTATTAATTCCACCATGAATAGGCCTAAAGGGCACTCAATATAATTATGTTACCAACAGATGCAGGCTTAGGGTTTTCAACAAATAATATCAGTCACTGAAATGGTATTAAAAATAAGAAATTAAATACTCACAATGGAATAGGCCTTAAGGGCACTCAATATAATTATGTTACACCAACAGATGCACACCTCTAACCTAACTTAAACACTACTCTGGGAACAAGTTATATCAGAGATTGAAACTATAAAGAAATTTAAAATGCACACAGCATACATTAGTAACTGAAAAAATAGTATTAACTACACACAAAATATTGTCACTATTAAAAAGGCTATTGAGTCCAATACCTGTGAACCATGCTCCCCTAACACTCACAGATTCCACCTGCACTCTGTAGTCGCTTAGGCACAACCAACAGGCACCCGTGTTGAAGGCCCAAATCAGCCTCCACCTTGGAAAGTGTACTCTAAACTCCCCTGACTCTTGGCCCCAGTGTGCGACCCTGTATCACTCAGCTAGCTCCTTTACCCCCGGTACATCCATAAAGCGGAAGAGTGAGCCAATCAGACCTGTACAGTTGAAGCTTTAGCTCGTTGCTAGAGGTTCTCGCTGCTTGAAACATGTGGTATTGTGAGCGAGGTGAGAGGCTGATACCCCAAACGTCACAGGTAGTCAGCTGGGCACCCAATGACTGGATTCCTCAAGAGATCCTTTGATACCCGCTAAACAGTGACAGGCCTACACTGATCGGTCCAATGGCGTGTCAGCCCTCAATCATCAACGGCAGTCTCAAACGGCAGTCAATCTCATGATCAATTGGGTTCTGACGGAAACCCTGAAATGAACTCTCTGTTAGCTCTTGTTAATTTTACCACCTATCTAACCCTGTCTGAGATCGAATGAGACTTAATTGTTATACTGCAATAGCGCCACAAGTGACTAGACCGTGACTATTTCTTTGACGGCGCCAGCAGGGCGTTTTGTTTCTGAATGCCCCGTGACTGAAGAGACCGCCTGGTGGCCCTCTCGGCGTTAACTTAGGCCTCGTGACATATTTTCCGCTAAACTAATAACTCCTTGGGACACCCGTAACATTATTCAGACTGATGCGATCTATAATAATTTCAAATTCAATAATAGTCCCTTAACTTCATGATCAGCATCATTATTCGCAAATTACATTTAATATCCTTGACCTAGTTCCAACCTCTCGCTATGTGCAGGGCGCCTTTTCCCTCGGCGATTGACTCAATTATCGCCAATGGCGCGGTGTTTGAAATTACTCTGAAATTTCTGAATATTACATATATACAGGTCCTCATTACATGGCCAGAGACATAATACATCAACAACATATCTAAACCAGACTGCTGGTAAATATTTACTTAATAGTTTCTTTTCAAAGAATTCCATATATAGGTTGCTTAATACAGGTGAGAGTGGATTACCCATTGCCATAACAAATTTGAGCATAATATTCTCCATTGAATTCAATACATACTAATACATAGTTTGATGAGTTCGATGAAGTTGTTTTGTACTTCTTTAGTCTGTACTCACCCTGAAGATGTGAATTACACAGCGCTGAACTTAATGTTTTCTTCTTTCCTTGTGGTTATCAGCACCGTCCTTTTCGTGATTTACTTACGCTAATATATATATATATATATATATATATATATATATATATATATATATATATATATATATATATATATATTATATAAACATGTGGTTCCCGAGCTAATTCACGTTATTACAGATTCGGTATGGGATAATCGTTCCAGCCCAAATACAACCACTTAACACTGAAAAATTCTGTGGAAAAATATATAAAATTTTATCTTACCTTAGTGTTATTTAACACTATCACTTCACTGGGAGTCTTGGCTTTAAGGTCCTCAAACAATTGTTTAGCCTTCTCACAAATTATAGTCACTAATGTTACCACCTGCCATTTTTCTCTTTATCCACACTAAGAGTAAATTTTCCATCTCTTCAATCACATTACACCTTGCTTTGCTGTCTAGAGATTCCTTAGCACTTGCACTGTTTTTAACTCCCTTTATTCTTCAAAATCATACATATCGTCGATTTAGCCATCCCATGTTCATCACTAAGTTTCGCAATGCTTCTTCCATTCTCACGTTTCTTTTATAATTTCTTTCTTAGTTTCAAGGGTGTTAGCTTTCACTCGCTGGATTTATCTATTGTTACAATTGTATACTTGTACAACAAAATAGTTATACAAATAACGCAATCACATTAAAAGACGAAATTTCAAAATAACAGGTGCAATTGGCTACACAATGAGAAAATATGGCGCTTGACGCTTTGTGGGTTGCGTACAACAATATTCATGCTCCAGGCGAAATAGTACCGTATTCATCCGCTGTTGTAGGAGTTATGTTCAATTTAGCATTCTCAATTTTATAGGTAAAACCGTTCAAGTATGGAATATTCAGAGAGGATCTGTTTGCTATAGCATACCCACTGTATATATATATATATATATATATATATATATATATATATATATATATATATATATATATATATATATATATATATATATATATATATATATA
>NW_024722227.1:21720967-21752651 GCF_018991925.1 Homarus americanus | reverse complement strand
CTAGAAGTTACGTATTGTCAAGTACTCGATCAGGTGAACTTTTGTTATACCTTCACCTAGGGGACTTTCTATACCTGATGAGTTTTGTTGAGTATCGAATCAGGTAATGTTATACCGATGAGGGACTTTGTTTTACTCGATGAGGGCCTTTGTTATACTCGATTAGGGGACTGTGTTATACTCGATTAGGGTATTTTGTTATTCTATTACCGGAGCTTGTTATACCGATCAGGGCCTTTTTATTATACCTGATGAGGGGCTTTGTTGATACTCGATCAAGGGTAATTTTATAGTCGATGTGGGCCTTACAGAATGGATCAGGGATTTTATATACCTGACCAGGGGCGTTGTTATACCAACTTGCTGGTTATACTCGACCAAGAGACTTTTGTTATACTCGATCAGGGGGCTTTGAGCAGTACTGATGAGGGGTATTTTATACTGTATTAGGGGGACTTTGTTATACCTTACTAGATTCTGTGATATATCTAACCTAGGGCTTGCTATACCTCTACCTTAGGGATTCTGCTATTCTCGACCAGGAGCTTTTGTTATACTTGATGAGGGGGCTTTATACTGGAACATGGGCCTTTTGATTATACCATCAGGGACTTTATACTCTGGATCAAGGACTTTTCTTATACTCAGATTGGTGGGGCCTTTATTATACTCGATGAGGGGCCTTTGTAATACCCGGGATCAGGGACTTTGTTATATCGATCGCAGGCTTTATATTCGATCAGGTGACTTGCTATAATTTCAGACCAGGTACTTTGTTGTTAGTTTTATCAGGGACTTTTTTGCTATACCTTTAATTAGGACTTTGTTATACCTCGACTAGGGGGCCTTTGGCAGCCTGACAGGATTTATATTTGATCAGGGCTTTGCTAAACCTTTGTAGTTTGTTTTACCTGATCAGGGACTTGTTACACTGATCAGGAGCTTTGTTATTCTCAAGAGGCCTTTTGTTAGGCCTAGATCAGGAACCTTGTTATACTCTGGGATCAGGGATTTTCTCATACTTCTGGATGAGGGCTCTTTTACATACTCAATCAGGGGTTTCGTTGGTTTCGATGAGGGGATTCTTTGTTTTATCGCGATTAGCCCGGTTATACTCATGATTATAGACTGTGTTAGTCTCGATCAGGACCTGGTTATACCGGGACATTGGGAGTTTGGATATGCCTGATCAGGGCCTTTTGTTATACCTGGGATGAGGGCCTTTGTTATACTCTGATCATGGGTAATTTTATATCGATGTGGGGGCCTTGTTATAATTAGATCAGGGGCTTTGATATACTCGATGAGGGGTACTATACCTGATTTAGGGACTAAGTATAATTTTAACAGGGAATTCTGTTATAATTAACCTAGGGGCTTTGTTATACTCTCTACCAAGGACTTGCTATACTCGACCAGGGTACTTTGTTACCTGATCAGGGACTTGTTAAACTCGATGAGGGGCTCTTTGTTATACTTCGATTATGGGTTTTGTTATATTGATGACACGCCCTTGTTATAACGATTAGTGATTCTTTTTGTTATATTGACGAGGCACTTTATTAGGGCCTTTGCCATTGATGAGCCTGCTACACCTCTAATTATGGCAATTTTTATTGTCGATGGGGTTTGTTAATGATCAGGGATCTTGTTATACTTGATTGTGTTTTGCTTACACTCATCCTTGGGGCCTTTGAGGACTTTGCTATACCTAGTTTTGCTATACTTACTATACCTAGGGAGCTTTGCTTTATACTGATTTGCTAATGATCAGGGCTTTGCTAACCTCGACTGAGTGAATGGTTCACTCTCATCAGGGGATCTGTTACACTGATCAGGAGGGGCCTGTCAGATCAGGAACTTTGCTATACTCGATCAGGACTCTCTACTTTGCTATATTTCAATCAGGGCCCGACTCAGGACTTGCTGCCACCATTGATTCCGGGGGCTTTGTTATACTCGATCAGAGGACTTTGTTGCTTCATACCTCGAACACGCGCCTTTCTGTTACATTCCTAATCGTGGTCTCTGTTTTATGAGGGCCTGCCATATTCTCGATGAGGCCTTGCCATACTCGCAGTTATACTGATCAGAGATCTCACACTCGATTAGCGGATCTGCCATACCGATCAGGCCTTGTCACCTCGATCAGCTCTCGATCAGACACGATATGTCTCTGTTACACCTCGATCTGCACAGCATACTTCGATCAGGATTCTTGTTATACTCATCAAGGACTTTGCTATACTGATCAGACCCTGTTATATTCTCGACCTGTGGACTTTGCCATGAGACCAAGGACTGTGCCATCAGGACTTGCTATCTGACCCAGGCACTTGATCATACCTGAGGTGTTTTTGTGATACGATGGGGTTTTGTTATGTTTCGATCGTGAATTCTGTTACACTGATCAGGACTTTGCCATACTCGATCAGTGACTATGATATACTGATCAGGGGACTTGTTTATACCTCGATAGCGACTTGCTATACCGATCAAGTGGAGTTTGTTATATTCTCGATCAGGACTTTGTTATACTCGACTTTAGAATTAGTTATACCTGACTAGACTTTGCTAGATCAGGGCCTTTGTTACATGTTCAGGGCTCTTGTTATATTTTGATGAGGGGTTTTGTCATACTCGATGAGGGGCTTTGTGATACTCAATCAGGGGCTCTTTTGTTATACTTCCCGGATCAAGGAATTGTTATACGATCAGGGCTTTGCTATTCTCGAACAGGGCTTTGAGGACTTTGCTATACTTTTTAGGTTTTGCTATACTGAGTCTTATACTCTGTTCAGGCCTTGATCAGAGTTCCGTTCTTGTTCTAGACTGTGGGCCTTTGTTTCATTGGTAAATTCTCTCCACACCCCGACGAAGGACTCGACTCACAGACCTTGTTGCATTACACCTCGATCAATTTTGTTGATCGGATCATGACTCCTGTTACACTGATTTTAGTTTTTGTTTCTATTTAGGGTTTTGTTATACTGCTCAGGACCTTTGTTATAATTAATCAAATGACTTTTATACTAACTAGCCTTTGATAAGGACTTTGTACTTTTCTTGATCAAGGACTTTGCTCATACACAATTAGAGTTCTGTTACACTGATCAGTTTGTTATGATTAGGTTTTGTTATACTCGATTAGGGGCCTTTGTTATAGTTGATGAGTTCCCTGATCGAGTGTAACAAAGTCCCCTGATCGAGTAAAACAAATTCCCTTGGTCGAGTTTAACAAAGCCCCCTGATCGAGTATAACAAATCCCCCTAATCGAGTATAACAAAGCCCCCTAGTCGAGTATAACAAAGTTCTTTGGTCGAGTGTAAGAAAGTCCCCTGATCGAGTATAACAAATCCCCCTCATCGAGTATAACAAAGCTCCCTGGTCGAGTATAGCAAAGTCCCTTGGTAGAGTATAACAAAGCCCCTAGGTTGAGTATAACAAAGTCCCCTGGTCGAGTATAACAAAGTCCACTAATCGAGTATAAAAATTACCCATGATCGAGTATATCAAAGCCCCCCTGATCGAGTATAACAAAGTCTCTTGGTCGAGTATAACAAAGCCCCCAGGTTGAGTATAACAAAGTCCCCTAGTCGAGTATAACAAAGTCCCTTGATCGAGTATAACAAAGGCCCCTCATCGACTATAAAAATTACCCCTTGATCGAGTATAACAAAGGCCCCTGATCGAGTATAACAGAGGCCCCTCAGCGAGTATAACAAAGGCCCCTCATCGAGTATAACAAAGCCCCCTGATCGAGAATAACAAAGTCTCTTGGTCGAGTATAACAAATCCCCCAGGTTGAGTATAACAAAGTCCCCTAATAGGAGTATAGCAAAGGCCCCTCATCGAGTATAACAAAGGCCCCACATCGAGTATAACAAAGGCCCCTCATCGAGTATAACAAAGTCCCCTCAACGAATATAACAAAGTCACTTATCGAGTATAACAAAGTCCCCTAATCGAGTAAAACATAGTCACTGATCGAGTACAACAAAGACCCCTGATCAAGTATAACAAAGACCCCTGATCGAGTGTAACAAAGGCCCTTCATCGAGTATAACATATTCCGCAGATCGAGTATAACAAAGTCCTCTGATCGAGTATATTAAAGTCTCCAGATCAAGTATAACAAAGCCCCCTGTTCGAGAATAACAAAGGCCACTAATCGAGTATAACAAAGTCCCTTAATAGAGTATAACAAAGGCCCCTGATCGAGTATAACAAAGCCCCCTAATCGAGTATAACAAAGTATTTTGATTGAGTATAACAAAGTCCCCTGATCGAGTATAACAAAGTCCCCTCATCGAGTATAACAAAGTCCCCTGGTCGAGTATACCAAAGCCCCCTCATCGAGTATAACAAAGTCCTCTGATCGAGTATAACAAAATCCCCTCATAGAGTAAAACACTACCCTGATCAAGTATAACAAAGGCCCCTGATCGAGTATAACAAAGCCCCCTGATTGAGTATAACAAAGTCCCCTGATCGAGTAAAACACAGTAACTAATCGAGTATAACAAAGTCCCTGATCGAGTATAACAAAGTCCACTGATCGAGTATAACAAAGGCTCCTCATCGAGTATAACAAAGGCCCCTAATCGAGTATAACAAAGGCCCCTGATTGAGTATAACCAAGTCCCCTGATCGAGTGTAACAAAGGCCCCTCATCGAGTATAACAAAGGCCCCTCATCGAGTATAACAAAGTCCTATGATCGAGTATAACAAAGTCCCCCAATCGAATATAACAAAGTACCCTAGTCGAGTATAACAAAGTCACCTGATCGATTATAACAAAGTCCCCGATCGAGTATAACAAAGTTCCCTGATTGAGTATAACAAAGGCCCCTCATCGAGTATAATGAAGGCCCTCATCGAGTATAAGAAAGACCCTTGATCGAGTATAACAAAGTCCCCTGATCGAGTATAACAAAGTCCCCTTATAGAGTATAACAAAGGACCCTGGTCGAGTATAACAAAGCCCCCTAAGCGAGTATAACAAAGTCCTTTGATTGAGTATAACAAAGTCACCTGAACGAGTATAACAAAGGCCCGTGATCGAGTATAACACAGGCCCATAAAAGAATATAACAAAGTCCCCTTATCGAGTATAACAAAGTCCCCTCATCGAGAATAACAAAGCCCTCTGTTCGAGTATAACAAAGGCCACTAATCGAGTATAACAAAGTCCCATGATCGAGTATACCAAAGTCCCCTAATCGAGTATAATAAAGTACCTTGGTCGAGTATAATAAAGTCACCTGATCGAGTATAACAAAATCCCAAGATCGAGTATAACAAAGTCCCCTGGTCGAGAATAACAAAGTCCCCGATCGAGTATAACAAAGTTCCCTGATTGAGTATAACAAAGGCCTCTCATCGAGTATAAGAAAGACCCTTGATCGAGTATAACAAAGTCCCCTGATCGACTATAAGAAAGGCCCAAGATCAAGTTAACAAAGGCCCCTAATTGAGTATAACAAAGTCCCCTGATCGAGTATATCAAAGGCCCCTCATCAACTATAACAAAGGCCCCTAATCGCGTATAACAAAGGCCTCTAAACGAGTATAACAAAGTCCCCTGATCGAGTGTAACAGACTCCCTAATTGTGTATAACAAAGGTCCATGATCGAGAATACCAAGGACCCCTGATCGAGTATAACAAAGCCCCCTGATGGAGTATAACAAAGCCCCCTGATCGAGTATAAAAAGTCCCTTGATCGAGTATAACAAAGTCCCCTGATCGAGTATAACAAGGGCCCATGATCAAGTATAACAAAGGCCCCTGATCGAGTATAACAAAGCCCCCTAAGCGAGTATAACAAAGTCCTTTGATTGGGTATAACAAAGTCCCCTGATCGAGAATAACAAAGCCCCCTGTTCGAGTATAACAAAGGCCACTAATCGAGTATAACAAAGTCCCATGATCGAGTATACCAAAGTCCCCTAATCGAGTATAACAAAGTACCTTTGTCGAGTATAATAAAGTCACCTGATCGAGTATAACAAAATCCCAAGATCGAGTATAGCAAAGTACCCTCATCGAGTATAACAAAGTCCCCTGGGCGAGTATAACAAAGTCCCCTCATCGAGCATAACAAAGGCCCCCTGATCGAGTAAAACAAAGCCCCCTGAACGAGTATAACAAAGCCCCCTCATCGAGTATAACAAAGTCCTTGATCGAGTATAACAACGGTCCCTCATCGAGTATAACAAAGTCCCCTGGTTGAGTATAACAAAGTCCCGAGAACGAGTATAAAAAAGGCACCTGATCGAGTTTAACAAAGGCCCCTGATCGAGTATAACAAAGTCCCCTAATCGAGTATAACAAAGTCCCCTAATCGAGTATAACAAAGTCCCCTTATCGAGTATAACAAAGTCCGATCATCGAGAATATCAAAGTCCCCTGGTCGAGTATAACAAAGTACTCTGATCGAGTATAACAAAGGCCCCTCATCGAGTATAACAAAGGCCCCTGATCGAGTATAACAAACTCCAGTAATCGAGTATAAAAAAGTCCTCTGATCGAGTATAACACAGTACCCTAATCGAGTATAACAAAGGCCCCTAATCGAGTATAACGAAGCCCCCGGATTGAGTATAATAAAGCCCCCTGATCGAGTATGAGAAAGTCCCCTGATCTAGTATAACAAAGTCCCCTGATCGAGTATAACAAAGTCCCCTGATCAAGTAAAGCAAATTCCCTTGGTCGAGTTTAACAAAGCCCCCTTATCGAGTATAACAAATCCCCCTAATCGCGTTTAACAAAGCCCCCTAGTCGAGTATAACAAAGTCCCTTGGTCGAGTATAACACAGCCTCCAGGTTGAGTATAACAAAGTCCCCTGGTCGAGTATAACAAAGTCCCCTAATCGGGTATAAGAATTGCCCCTCATCGAGTATAACAAAGCCCCCTGGTCGAGTATAACAAAGTCCCTTGGTCGAGTATAACAAAGCCCCCAGGTTGAGTATAACAAAGTGCCCTGGTCGAGTATAACAAAGTCCCCTGATCGAGTATAACAAAGGCCCCTGATCGAGTATAACAAAGTCCCATGGTCGAGTATAACAAAGTCACGTTGATCGAGTATAACAAAGTCACCGATCGAGTATAACAAAGTCCCCTGATCGAGTATAACAAAGCCCTCTGATCGAGTATAACAAAGCCCCTTGATCGAGTATAACAAAGTCCCTTGATCGAGTATAATAATGTCCCCTGATCGAGAATAACAAAGGCCCATGATCAAGTATAACAATGGCCCATGATCGAGTATAACAAAGCCCCCTAAGCGAGTATAACAAAGTCCTTTGCTTGAGTATAACAAAGTCCCCTGATCGAGTATAACATGGTCCCCTGATCGAGTATAACAAATCCCCCTAATTGAGCATAAGAACGCTCCCTGGTCGAGTATAACAAAGTACCCTCATCGAGTATAACAAAGTCCCCTCATCGAGTATAACAAAGTTCCCTCATAGAGTATAACAAAGGCCCGTTATCGAGAAAAACAAAGGCCCCAAATCGGGTTTAACAAAGGCCCCTCATCGAGTATAACATGGTCCCCTGATCGAGTTTAGCAAAGTCCCATGAACGAGTATAACAAAGACCCCTCATCGAGTATAACAAAGGCCCCTGATCGAATATAACAAAGTCACCTGATCGAGTATAACAAAGGCCTCTGATCGAGTATAACAAAGGTCCCTGATCAAGTATAACAAAGCCCCCTGATCGAGTATAACAAAGTCCTTTGATTGAGTATATCAAATTCCCCCGATCGAGTATAACAAAGCTCCCTGATCGAGTATAACAAAGCCTCCTAGTCGATTATAACAAAGTTCCCTGGTCGTGTATAACACATTCCCTTGGTCGAGTATAAAGTCCACAGGTCGAGTATAACAAAGTCCCCTGATCGAGTATAACAAAGTCCCCTGATCGAGTATAGCAAAGTCCCCTGATCGAGTATAACAGTACCCTGATCGAGTATAAAATGTCCCTTTATCGAGTATAAAAATGACCCCTGATCGAGTATAACAAAGGCCCCTGATCGAGTATAACAAAGGCCCCTGATCGAGTATAACAAAGTCCCCTAATCGAGTTTAACAAAGTCCTCTGATCGAGTATAACAAAGGCCCTTCATCGAGTTCAGCAAAGGCCCCTCATCGAGCATAACAAAGGCCCCTCATCGAGTATAACAATTTCCCCTGATCGAGTATAACAAAGGCCCCTCATCGAGTACATCAAAGGCCCCTTTTCGGGTATAACAAAGTCACCTGATCGATTATAACAAAGTCCCCTGATCGAGTATAACAAAGGCCCTCATCGAGTGTAACAAAGTCCCCTGATCGATTGTAACAAAGGCCCCTCATCGAGTATAACAAAGGCCCCTGGTCGAGTATAACAAAGCCCCCTGATCGAGTATAACAAAGGCCCCTCATCGAGTATAACAAAGTCCTCTGATCGAGTGTAACAAAGGCCCCTGATCGAGTATAACAAAGGCCCCTGGTCGAGTATAACAAAGTCCTGAGAACGAGTATAAAAAAGGCCCTTGATCGAGTTTAACAAAGGCCCATGATCGAGTATAACAAAGTCCCCTAATTGAGTATAACAAAGTACCCTGGTCGAGTATAATAAAGTCACCTGATCGAGTATAACAAAATCCCAAGATCGAGTATAATAAAGAACTCTTATCGAGTATAACAAAGTCCCCGAATCGAGTATAACATATCCCCTGATCAAGTATAACAAAATCCCCTGGTGGAGTATAACAAAGTACCCTAATCGAGTATAACAATGTCCCCTGGGCGAGTTTAACAAAGTCCCCTCATCGAGCATAACAAAGGCCCCCTGACCGAGTATAACAAAGTACCCTGATCGAGTATAACAAAGCCCCCTCATCGAGTATAACAAAGTCCTTGATCGAGTATAACAACGGTCCCTGATCGAGTATAACAAAGTCCCCTTGTCGAGTATAACAAAGTCCCGATAACGAGTATAAAAAAGGCCCCTGATCTAGTTTAACAAAGGCCCCTGATCGAGTATAACAAAGTTCCCTAGTCGAGCATAACAAAGGCCCCTGGTCGAGTATAACAAAGTCAACTCATCGAATATTACAAAGTCCCCTACTCGAGTATAACAAAGTCCCCTAATTGAGTATAACAAAGTCCGATCATCGAGTATATCAAAGTCCCCTGGTCGAGTATAACAAAGTACTCTGATCGAGTATAACAAAGGCCCCTGACCGAGTATAACAAAGGCCCCTGATCGAGTATAACAAACTCCAGTAATCGCGTATAACAAAGTCCCCTGATCGAGTATAACACATTCCCCTAATCGAGTATAACAAAGGCCCCTAATCGAGTAAAACAAAGTCCCCTCATCGAGTATAACGAAGTCCCCTGATTGAGTATAACAAATCCCCCTGATCGAGTATGAGAAAGTCCCCTCATCGAGTATAACAAAGTTCCCTGATCGAGCATAACAAAGGCCCCTCATCGAGAATAACAAAGCTCCCTGGTCGAGTATAACAAAGTCCCTTGGTCGAGTATAACAAAGCCCCCAGGTTGAGTATAACAAAGTCCCCTGGTCGAGTATAACAAAGTCCCCTGATCGAGTATAACAAAAGGCCCCTCATCGAATATAAAAATTACCCCTTCATCGAGTATAACAATGGCCCCTGATCGAGTATAACAAAGGCCCCTGATCGAGTATAACAAAGTCCCCTAATCGAGCATAACAAAGTCCACTAAAAGAGTATAACAAAGGCCCCTCATCGAGTATAACAAAGGCTCCTAATCGAGTTTATCAAAGGCCCCTGATTGAGTATAACAAAGTCCCCTGATCGAGTGTAACAAAGGCGCCTGATCGAGTATATCAAAGGCCCCTCATCGAGTATAACAAAGTCACATGATCAAGTATAACAAAGTCCCCTAATCGAGTATAACAAAGTACCCTGGTCGAGTATAACAAAGTCACCTGATCGAGTATTACAAAGGCCCCTGATCGAGTATAACAAAGGCCCATGTTCAAGTATAACAAAGGCGCCTGATCGAGTATAACAAAGCCCCCTGATCGAGTATAAGAAAGGCCCATGTTCAAGTATAACAAAGGCCCCTGATCGAGTATAACAAAGCCCCCTCATCGAGTATAACAAAGTCCTTTGATTGAGTATAACAAAGTCCCATGATCGAGTATAACAAAGGCCCCTCATCGCGTATAAGAAAGGCCCCTAATGGAGTATAACAAAGGTCCCTGATCGAGTATAACAAAGTCCCCTAGTCGAGCATAACAAAGGCCCCTGGTAGAGTATAACAAAGTCAACTCATCGAATATTACAAAGTCCCCTACTCGAGTATAACAAAGTCCCCTAATAGAGTATAACAAAGTCCGATCATCGACTATATCAAAGTCCCCTGGTCGAGTATAACAAAGTACTCTGATCGAGTATAACAAAGGCCCCTGATCGAGTATAACACAGTCCCCTAATCGAGTATAACAAAGGCCCCTAATCGAGTAAAACAAAGTCCCCTCATCGAGTATAACGAAGTCCCCTGATTGAGTATAACAAATCCCCCTGATCGAGTATGAGAAAGTCCCCTCATCGAGTATAACACAGTCCCCTAATCGAGTATAACAAAGGCCCCTCATCGAGAATAACAAAGCTCCCTGATCGAGTATAACAAAGTCCCCTGATCGAGTAAAACAAATTCCCTTGGTCGAGTTTAACAAAGCCTCCTGATCGAGTATAACAAATCCCCCTAATCGATTATAACAAAGCCCCCTAGTCGAGTATAACAACGTCACATGATCAAGTATAACAAGTCCCCTAATCGAGTATAACAAAGTACCCTGGTCGAGTATATCAAAGTCACCTGATCGAGTATAACAAAGTCGCCGATCGAGTATAACAAAGTCCCCTGATCGAGTATTACAAAGGCCCCTAATCGAGTATAACAAAGGCCCATGTTCAAGTATAACAAAGGCCCCTGATCGAGTATAACAAAGCCCCCTGATCGAGTATAACAAAGGCCCATGTTCAAGTATAACAAAGGCCCCTGATCGAGTATAACAAAGCCCCCTGATCGAGTATGACAAAGTCATTTGATTGAGTATAACAAAGTCCCATGATCGAGTATAACAAAGACCCCTGCTCGAGTGCAACAAAGGCCCTTCATCGAGTATAACATATTCCCCAGATAGAGTATAACAGAGTCCTCTGATCGAGTATAACAAAGTCCCCAGATCGAGTATAACAAAGCCCCCTGTTCGAGTATAACAAAGCCCACTAATCGAGTATAACAAATCCCCTAAACGAGTATAACAAAGCCCCCTCTTCGAGTATAACAAAGCCCCATCATCGAGTATAACAAAGGCCCATGATCAAGTTTAACAAAGGCCCCTGATCGAGTATAACAAAGTCCCCTGATCGAGTATAACAAAGTCCCCTGGTCGAGTATAAGAAAACGCCCTCATCGAGTATAAGAAAGCCCCCCTCATCGAGTATAACAAAGCCCCTTTGTCGAGTATAACAAAGTCCCCTGGTCGAGTATAACAAGGTCCCCTGATCGAGTATAACAAAGTCCCCACACAGAGTATAACAAAGGCCCCTTATCGAGAAAAGCAAAGGCCCCTCATCGGGTTTAACAAAGGCCCCTGATCGAGTATAACGAGGTCCCCTGATCGAGTATAACAAAGTCCCCTGAAAGAGTATAACAAAGGCCCCTCATCGAGTATAACAAAGGCCCCTAAAAGAGGTTAATAAAGTCCTTTCATCGAGTATAACAATGCCCCCTCATCGAATATAACAAAGCCCCCTGTTCGAGTATAACAAAGCCCCCTGATCGAGTATAAGAAAGTCCCATGATCGAGTATAACAAAGTCCCCTAATCGAGTATAACAAAGGCCCCTCACAGAGTATAACAAAGGACCCTCATCGAGTATAACAAAGCCCCCTGATCAAGTATAACAAAGTCCTTTGATTGAGTATAACAAATTTCCCTGATCGAGTATAACAAATTCCCCTGATCGAGTAAAACAATGTCCCCTTGTGGAGTATAACAAAGCCCCCTGATCAAGTATAACAAAGCCACCTGATCGAGTATAACAAAGCCCCCTAGTCGAGTATAACAAAGTCCCCTGGTCGAGTTAACCAAAGTCCCGAGAACGAGTGTAACAAAGGCCCCTGATCGAGTTTAACAAAGGCCCCTGATCGAGTATAATAAAGTCCCCTAGTCGAGCATAACAAAGTCATCTGGTCGTGTATAAAAGAGTCCCCTTGCTCGAGTATAACAAAGTCCTTTGATTGAGTATAACAAAGTTCCCTCATCGAGTATAACAAAGTCCCCTGATTGAGTATAACAAAGTCCTCTGGTCGAGTATAACAAAGCCCCCTGATCGAGTATAACAAAGCCCCCTCATCGAGTATAACAAAGCCCCCTGATCGATTATAACAAAGGCCACTAATCGAGCATAACAAAGTCCCCTGATCGAGTATAACAGAGTCCCCTGATCGAGTATAACAGAGTCCACTAATCGAGTATAAGAAAGGCCCCTGATCGAGTATAACAAATCCTCCTCATTGAGTATAACAAAGCCCCCTCATTGAGTATAACAAAGCCCCCTGGTCGAGTTTAACAAGGTCCCCTGATCGAGTATAACAAAGTCCCCTCACAGAGTATAACAAAGGCCCCTTATCGAGAAAAACAAAGGCTCTCATCGGATTTAGCAAAGGCCCCTGATCGAGTATAATTAAGTCCCCTGGACGAGTATAACAATGGCCCCTGATCGAGTATAACAAAGGCCCCTAAAAGAGTATAACAAAGTCCCCTCATCGAGTATAACAAAGCCCCCTCATCGAGTATAACAAAGCCCCCTGTTCGAGTATATCAAAGGCCACTAATCGAGTATAACAAGGTCCCCTATTCAAGTATAACAGAGTCCCCTGATCGAGTATAACACAGGCCCCTAATCGAGTAAAACAAAGTCCCCTGATCGAGTAAAACAAAGTCTCTTCATCGATTATTACAAAGGCCCCTGATTGAGTATAACAAAGCCCCCTGATCGAGTATGAGAAAGTCCCCTGATCGAGTATAACAAAGTTCCCTGATCGAGTATAACAAAGGCACCTCATGGAGTATAACAAAGGTCCCTGATCGAGTATAACGAAGGCCCATGATCGAGTATAACAAAGGCCCCTCATCGAGTATAACAAAGTCCCTTGATCAAGTATAACAAAGTCCCCTAATCGAGTATAACAAAGTACCCTGGTCGAGTATAACAAAGTCACCTGATCGAGTATAACAAAGTCGCCGATCGAGTATAACAAAGTCCCCTGATCGAGTATTACAAAGGCCCCTCATCGAGTATAACAAAGGCCCCTCATGAAGTAAAAGAAAGTCCCTTGACCGAGTAAAACAAAGTCCCCTGATCGAGTATAACAAAGCCCCCTCATCGAGTATAACAAAGTCCTTTGATTGAGTATACCAAAGTCCCATGATCGAATATAACAAAGGCCCCTCATCGAGTATAACAAAGGCCCCTAATCGAGTATAACAAGGGCCCCTGATCGAGTATAACAAAGACCCCTGATCGAGTGTAACAAAGGCCCTTCATCGAGTATAACATATTCCTCAGATCGAGTATAACAAAGGCCGCTAATCGAGTATACCAAGTCCCCTAATCGAGTAGAACAAAGCCCCTCATCGAGCATTACAAAGCCCCCTCATCGAGTATAAGAAAGTCCATTGATCGAGTATAACAAAGGCCCATGATCAAGTATAATAAAGGCCCCTGATTGAGTATAACAAAGCCCCCTGATCGAGTATAACAAGGTCTTTTGGTTGAGTATAACAAAGTCCTCTGTTCGAGTATAACAAAGTCCCATGATCGAGTATAACAAAGTCCCCTGGTCGAGTATAAGAAAGCCCCCTCATCGAGTATAACAAATCCCCCTCATCGAATATAACAAAGCCCCCTTGTCGAGTATAACAAAGTCCCCTGGTCGAGTATAACAAGGTCCCCAGATCGAGTATAACAAAGTCCCCTCACAGAATATAACAAAGGCCCCTTATCGAGAAAAGCAAAGGCCCCTCAACGGGTTTAACAAAGGCCCCTGATCGAATATAACGAGGGCCCCTGATCGAGTATAACAAAGTTCCCTGAAAGAGTATAACAAAGGCCTCTCATCGAGTGTAACAAAGGCCCCTAAAAGAGTATAACAAAGACCCCTCATACGAATATAACAAAGCCCCCTTTTCGAGTATAACAAAGCCCCCTGATCGAGTATAAGAAAGTCCCCTGATCGAGTATAAGAAAGTCCCCCAATCGAGTATAACAAAGGCCCCTCATCGAGTATAACAATGGACCCTCATCGAGTATAACAAAAGCCCCCTGATCAAGTATAACAAAGTCCTTTGATTGAGTATAACAAATTCCCCTGATCGAGTATAACAAAGTCCGCTGATCGAGTAAAACAAAGTCCCCTGGTCGAGTATAACAAAGCCCCCTGATCAAGTATAACAAAGCCACCTGATCGAGTATACCAAAGCCCCCTAGTCGAGTATAACAAAGTCCCCTGGTCGATTATAACAAAGTCCCGAGAACGAGTATAAAAAAGGCCCGTGATCGAGTTTAACAAAGGCTCCTGATCGAGTATAACAAAGTCCCCGAGTCGAGCATAACAAACTCACCTGGTCGTGTATAAAAAAGTCCCCTGCTCGAGTATAACAAAGTCCTTTGATTGGGTATAACAAAGTCCCCTGATCGAGTATAACAAAGTCCCCTGATTGAGTATAACAAAGTCCCCTGGTCGAGTATAACAAAGCCCCCTGATCGAGTATAACAAAGGCCACTAATCGAGTATAACAAAGTCCCCTGATCGAGTATAAAAGAGTCCCCTTATCGAGTATAACAAATCCCCCTCATTGAGTATAAGAAAGCCCCCTCATTGAGTATAACAAAGCTCCCTGGTCGAGTACAACAAAGTACCCTAATCGAGTATTACAAAGTCCCCTCGTTGAGTATAACAAAATTTCCTCACAGAGTATAACAAAGGCCCCTTATCGAGAAAAACAAAGGCCCCTCATCGGGTTTAACAAAGGCCCCTTATCGAGTATAACAAAGTCCCCTGATCAAGTATAACAAAGCCCCCTCATTGAGTATAACAAAGCTGCCTGGTCGAGTACAACAAAATACCCTAATCGAGTATAACAAAGTCCCTTCGTTGAGTATAACAAAATTTCCTCAAAGAGTATAACAAAGGCCCCTTATCGAGAAAAACAAAGGCCCCTCATCGGGTTTAACAAAGGCCCCTTATCGAGAAAAACAAAGGCCCCTCATCGGGTTTAACAAAGGCCCCTGATCGAGTATAACAAAGTTCCCTGAAAGAGTATAACAAAGGCCCCTGATCGAGTATAACAAAGGCCCCTAAAAGAGTATAACAAAGTCCCCTCATCGAGTAAAACAAAGCCCCCGAATCGAGTATAACAAAGCCCCCTGTTCGAGTATATCAAAGGCCACTAATCGAGTATAACAAAGTCCCCTCATCAAGTATAACAGAGTCCCCTGATCGAGTATAACACAGTCCCCTAATCGAGTATAACAAAGTCCCCTGATCGAGTAAAATAAAGTCTCCTCATCGAGTATAACGAAGCCCCCTGATTGAGTATAACAAAGCCCCCTGATCGAGTATGAGAAAGTCCCCTGATCGAGTATAACAAAGTTCCCTGATCGAGTATAGCAAATGCGCGTCATCGAGTATAACAAAGGTCCCTGATCGAGTATAACAAAGTTCCCTGATCGTGTAAAACACTTTCCCTTGGTCGAGATTAACAAACCCCCTGATCGAGCATAACCAAGCCCCCTAATCGTGTATAACAAAGCCCCCTAGTTGAGTATAACAAAGTCCCTTGGTCGAGTGTAAGCAAGTTCCCTGATCGAGTGTAACAAAGCCCCCTCATCGAGTATAACAAAGCCCCCTGTTCGAGTAAAACAAAGTCCCTTGGTCGAGTATAACAAAGCATCAAGGTTGAGTATAACAAAGTACCCTGGTCGCGTATAACAAAGTCCCCTAATCGAGTATAAAATGTCCCCTGATCGAGTATCCCCTGATCTGATCGAGTATAACAAAGGCCCTGTTCGAGTATAACAAAGTCCCTAATCGAGTATAACAAAGGCCCCTCATCGAGTATAACAAAGGCCCCTCATCTTGTATAACAAAGTCCCCATCGAGTATAACAAAGGCCCCTAATCGAGTATAACAAAGCCCAATGGTCGAGTATAACAAAGTCCCCTGATCGCGTATAACAAAGTCCCCTCAACGAGTATTACAAAGTCACTGATCGAGTATAACAAAGTCCCCTAATCGAGTATAACATAGTCATTGATCGAGTATAATAAAGGCCCCTAATCGAGTATAACAAAGTCCCCTCATTGAGTATAAGAAAATTTCCTCACAGAGTATAACAAAGCCCCCTCATCGAGTATAACAAACCCCCCTGTTCGAGTATAACAAAGTCCCCTAATCTAGTATAGCAAAGGCCCCTGATCGAGTATAACAAATCCCCCTCATTGAGTATAATAAAGCCCCCTGGTCGAGTATAACAAGGTCCCCTGATCGAGTATAACAAAGTCCCCTGATCGAGTATAACAAAGTCCCCTGGTCGAGTATAACAAAGGCCCCTTATCGAGAAAAACAAAGGCCCCTCATCGGGTTTAACAAAGGCCCCTGATCGAGTATAACAAAGTCCCCTGATCAAGTATAACAAAGGCCCCTGATCGAGTATAACAAATAACCCTCATTGAGTATAACAAAGCCCCCTCATTGAGTATAACAAAGCACCCTTGTCGAGTACAACAAAGTACCCTAATCTAGTATAACAAAATCCCATCATTGAGTATAACAAAATTTCCTCACAGAGTATAACAAAGGCCCCTTATCGAGAAAAACAAAGGCCCCTCATCGGGTTTAACAAAGGCCCCTCATCGAGTATAACAAAGTCCCCTGATCGAGTATAACAAAGGCCCCTAAAAGAGTATAACAAAGTCCCCTGATCGAGTATAACAAAGGCCCCTAAAAGAGTATAACAAAGTCCCCTCATCGAGTATAACAAAGCCACCGAATCGAGTATAACAAAGCCCCCTGTTCGAGTATATCAAAGGACACTAATCGAGTATAACAAAGTCCCCTCATCAAGTATAACAGAGTCCCCTGATCGAGTATAACACAGTCCCCTAATCGAGTATAACAAAGTCCCCTGATCGAGTAAAATAAAGTCCCCTCATCTAGTATAACAAATCCCCTGATCGAGTAAGAGAAAGTCCCCTGATCGAATATAACAAAGTTCCCTGATCGAGTATAGCAAAGGCGCATCATCGAGTATAACAAAGGTCCCTGGTCGAGTATAACAAAGTCCCCTGATCGAGTAAAACAAAGTCCCTTGGTCGAGATTAACAAAGTCCCCTGATCGAGTGTAACAAAGCCCTCTCATCGAGTATAACAAAGCCCCCTGTTCGAGAATAACAAAGTCCCTTGGTCGAGTATAACAAAGCCCCCACGTTGAGTATAACAAAGTACCCTGGTCGAGTATAACAAAGTCCCCTAATCGAGTATAAAAATGTCCCCTGATGGAGTATAACAAAGGCCCCTCATCGAGTATAACAAAGGCCCCTCATCGAGTATAACAAAGGCCCCTCATCTTGTATAACAAAGTCCCCTCATCCAGTATAACAAAGGCCCCTCATCGAGTATAACAAAACCCAATGGTCGAGTATAACAAAGTCCCCTGATCGAGTATAACAAAGTACCCTCAATGAGTATTACAAAGTCACTGATCGACTATAACAAAGTCCCCTAATCGAGTATAACATAGTCACTGGTCGAGTATAATAAAGGCCCCTCATCGAATATAACAAAGTCCCCTAATCGAGCATAACAAAGTCCACTGATCGAGTATAACAAAGCCCCCTCACCGAGTATAACAAAGCCCCCTGTTCGAGTATAACAAAGTCCCCTGATCGAGCATAACAAACCCCCCTGATCGAGTATAACAAAGCCCCCTGATCGAGTATAAGAAAGTCTCCTGATCGAGTATAAGAAAGTCCCCTGGTCGAGTATAACAAAGCCCCCTGATCAAGTATAACAAAGTCTTTTGATGGAGTATAACAAAGTCCCCTAATCGAGTATAACAAAGTCCCCTGATCGAGTATAACAAAGTCCCCTGGTCGAGTATAAGAAAGCCCCCTCATCGAGTATAACAAATCCCCCTTATCGAATATAACAAAGCCCCCTTGTCGAGTATAACAAAGTCCCCTGATCGAGTATAACGAGGTCCCCTGATCGAGTGTAACAAAGTCCCCTGAAAGAGTATAACAAAGGCACCTCATCGAGTATAACAAAGGCCCCTGTTCCAGTATAACAAAGCCCCCTAATCGAGTATATGAAAGTCCCCTAATCGAGTATAAGAAAGTCCCCTAATCGAGTATCACAAAGGCCCCTCATCGAGTATAACAATGGACCCTCATCGCGTATAACAAAAGCTCGCTGATCAAGTATAACAAAGTCCTTTGATTGAGTATAACAAATTCCCCTGATCGAGTATAACAAAGTCCCCTGATCGAGTAAAACAAAGTCCCCTCATCGAGTATAACAAAGCCCCCTGATCAAGTATAACAAAGCCACCTGATCGAGTATACCAAAGCCCCCTAGTCGAGTATAACAAAGTCCCCTGGTCGAGTATAACAAAGTCCCGAGAACGAGTATAAAAAAGGCCCCTGATCGAGTTTAACAAAGGCCCCTGATCGAGTATAACAAAGTCCCCTAGTCGAGCATAACAAACTCATCTGGTGATGTGTAAAAAAGTCCCATGCTCGAGTATAACAAAGTCCTTTGATTGAGTATATCAAAGTCCCCTGATCGAGTATAACAAAGTTCCCTGATTGATTATAAGAAAGTCCCCTGGTCGAGTATATCAAAGCCCCCTGATCGAGTATAACAAAGCCCCCTCATCGATTATAACAAAGCCCCCTGTTCGAGTATAACAAAGTCCCCTAATCTAGTATAACAAAGGCCCCTGATCGAGTATAACAAATCCCCCTCATTGAGTATAATAAAGCCTCCTCATTGAGTATAGCAAAGCCCCCTGGTCGAGTATAACAAGGTCCCCTGATCAAGTATAACAAAGTCCCCTCACAGAGTATAACAAAGGTCCCTTATCGAGAAAAACAAAGGCCCCTCATCGGATTTAGCAAAGGCCCCTCATCGAGTATAATAAAGTACCCTAATCGAGTATAACGAAGTCCCCTCATTGAGTATAACAAAATTTCCTCACAGAGTATAACAAAGGCCTCTTATCGAGAAAAACAAAGGCCCCTCATCGGGTTTAACAAAGGCCCCTGATCGAGTATAACAAGGTCCCCTGATCGAGTATAACAAAGTCCCCTGAATGAGTATAACAAAGGCCCCTCATCGAGTATAACAAAGGCCCCTCATCGAGTATAACAAAGTCCCCTCATCGAGTATAACACTGTTCCCTAATCGAGTATAACAAAGTCCCCTGATCGAGTATAACAAAGCCCCCTCATTGAGTATAACCAAGCAGCCTGATCGAGTATAAGAAAGTCAATTGATCGAGTATAACAAAGGCCCATGATGAAGTATAACAAAGGCCCCTGATCGAGTATAACAAAGTCTTTTGATTGAGTATAACAAAGTCCTCTGATCGAGTATAACAAAGTCCCCTGATCGAGTATAACAAAGTCACCTGGTCGAGTATAACAAGGTCCCCTAATCGAGTATAACAAATCCCCCTCATTGAGTATAGCAAAGCCCCCTCATTGAGTATAACAAAACCCCTGGACGAGTATATCAAAGTACCCTAATCGAGTATAACAATGTCCTTTTATCGAGTATAACAAAGTCCCCTCACAGAGTATAACAAAGGCCTCTTATCGAGAAAAACAAAGGCCCTTAAAAGAGTATAACAAAGTCCCCTCATCGAGTATAACAAAGCCCCGTCATCGAGTATAAGAAAGTCCCCTGATCGAGTTTAACAAAGTCCCCTAATCGAGTATAACAGAGGCCCTTCATCGAGTATAAGAAAGGTCCCTGATCGAGTATAACAAAGCCCCCTGATCGAGTATAACAAAGTCCTTTGATTGAGTATAACAAATTTCCCTGATCGAGTATAACAAAGTCCCCTGATCGAGTAAAACAAAGTCCCCTAGTCGAGTATAACAAAGTCCCCAGAACGAGTATAAAAAAGGCCCCTGATCGAGATTAACAAAGGCACCTAATCGAGTATAACAAAGTCCCCTAGTCGAGCATAAGAAACTCACCTGGTCGTGTATAAAAAAATAGCCTGCTCGAGTATAACAAAGTCTCCTGACTGAGTATAACAAAGTCCTTTGATTGAGTATAACAAAGTCCCCTGGTTGAGTATAACAAAGCCCCCTGATCGAGTATAACAATGCCCCCTCACCGAGTATAACAAAGCCCCCTGTTCGAGTATAACAAAGTCCCCTGATCGAGCATAACAAACCCCCCTGATCGAGTATAACAAAGCCCCCTGATCGAGTATAAGAAAGTCTCCTGATCGAGTATAAGAAAGTCCCCTGGTCGAGTATAACAAAGCCCCCTGATCGAGTATAACAAAGTCCCCTGATTGAGTATAACAAAGTCTTCTGGTCGAGTTTAACAAAGGCCCCTTATCGAGAAAAACAAAGGCCCCTCATCGGGTTTAACAAAGGCCCCTGATCGAGTATAACAAAGTCCTTTAATCAAGTATAACAAAGGCCCCTGATCGAGTATAACAAATAACCCTCATTGAGTATAACAAAGCCCCCTCATTGAGTATAACAAAGCCCCCTGGTCGAGTACAACAAAGTACCCTAATCTAGTATAACAAAGTCCCATCATTGAGTATAATAAAATTTTCTCACAGAGTATAACAAAGGCCCCTTATCGAGAAAAACAAAGGCCCCTCATCGGGTTTAACAAAGGCCCCTGATCGAGTATAACAAAGTCCCCTAATCGAGTATAAAAATGTTAGCTGATGGAGTATAACAAAGGCCCCTGATCGAGTATAACAAAGGCCCCTGATCGAGTATAACAAAGTCCCCTCATCGAGTATAACAAAGGCCCCTCATCTTGTATAACAAAGTCCCCTCATCTAGTATAACAAAGGCCCCTCATCGAGTATAACAAAGCCCAATGGTCGAGCATAACAAAGTCCCCTGATCGAGTATAACAAAGTACCCTCAACGAGTATTACAAAGTCACTGATCGACTATAACAAAGTCCCCTAATCGAGTATAACATAGTCACTGAACGAGTATAATGAAGGCCCCTGATCGAGTATAACAAAGTCCCCTAATCGAGCATAACAAAGTCCACTGATCGAGTATAACAAAGCCCCCTCACCGAGTATAACAAAGCCCCCTGTTCGAGTATAACAAAGTCCCCTGATCGAGCATAACAAACCCCCCTGATCGAGTATAACAAAGCCCCCTGATCGAGTATAAGAAAGTCTCCTGATCGAGTATAAGAAAGTCCCTGGTCGAGTATAACAAAGCCCCCTGATCGAGTATAACAAAGTCCTTTGATGGAGTATAACAAAGTCCCCTGGTCGAGTATAACAAAGTCCCCTGATCGAGTATAACAAAGTCCCCTGGTCGAGTATAAGAAAGCCCCCTCATCGAGTATAACAAATCCCCCTTATCGAATATAACAAAGCCCCCTTGTCGAGTATAACAAAGTCCCCTGGTCGAGTATAACAAGGTCCCCTCATCGAGTATAACAAAGCCCCCTCACAGAGTATAACAAAGGCCCCTTATCGAGAAAAGCAAAGGCCCCTCATCGGGTTTAACAAAGGCCCCTGATCGAGTATAACAAAGTCTTCTGAAAGAGTATAACAAAGGCACCTCATACGAATATAACAAAGCCCCCTGTCCCAGTATAACAAAGCCCCCTGATCGAGTATAAGAAAGTCCCCTAATCGAGTATAAGAAAGTCCCCTAATCGAGTATAACAAAGGCCCCTCATCGAGTATAACAATGGACCCTCATCGCGTATAAAAAAGCCCCCTGATCAAGTATAACAAAGTCCTTTGATTGAGTATAACAAATTCCCCTGATCGACTATAACAAAGTCCCCTGATCGAGTAAAACAAAGTCCCCTGGTCGAGTATAACAAAGCCCCCTGATCAAGTATAACAAAGCCACCTGATCGAGTATACCAAAGCCCTTTAGTCGAGTATAACAAAGTCCCCTGGTCGAGTAAAACAAAGTCCCGAGAACGAGTATAAAAAAGGTCCCTGATCGAGTTTAACAAAGGCCCCTGATCGAGTATAACAAAGTCCCCTAGTCGAGCATAACAAACTCACCTGGTCGTGTATAAAAAAGTCCCCTGCTCGAGTATAACAAAGTTCTTTGATTGAGTATAACAAAGTCCCCTGATCGAGTATAACAAAGTCCCCTGATTGATTATAAGAAAGTCCCCTGGTCGAGTATAAGAAAGTCCCCTGGTCGAGTATAACAAAGCCCCCTGATCGAGTATAACAAAGCCCCCTGTTCGAGTATAACAAAGGCCACTAATCGAGTATAACAAAGTCCCCTGATCGAGTATAACAGAGTCCCCTGATCAAGTATAACAAATTCCCCTCATTGAGTATAACAAAGCCCCCTCATTGAGTATAACAAAGCTCCCTGGTCGAGTATAACAAAGGCCCCTTATCGAGAAAAACAAAGGCCCCTCATCGGGTTTAACAAAGGCCCCTGATCGAGTATAACAAAGTCCCCTGATCAAGTATAACAAAGGCCCCAGATCGAGTGTAACAAATACCCCTCATTGAGTATAACAAAGCCCCCTCATTGAGTATAACAAAGCTCCCTGGTCGATTACAACAAAGTACCCTAATCTAGTATAACAAAGTCCCATTATTGAGTATAACAAAATTTCCTCACAGAGTATAACAAAGGCCCCTTATCGAGAAAAACAAAGGCCCCTCATCGGGTTTAACAAAGGCCCCTCATCGAGTATAACAAAGTCCCCTGATCGAGTATAACAAAGGCCCCTAAAAGAGTATAACAAAGTCCCCTCATCGAGTATAACAAAGCCCCCGAATCGAGTATAACAAAGCCCCTTGTTCGAGTATATCAAAGGACACTAATCGAGTATAACAAAGTCCCCTCATCAAGTATAACAGAGTCCCCTCATCGAGTATAATACAGTCCCCTAATCGAGTATAACAAAGTCCCCTGAGCGAATAAAATAAAGTCCCCTCATCGAGTATAACAAAGCCCCCTGATCGAGTAAGAGAAAGCCCCCTGATCGAGTATAACAAAGTTCCCTGATCGAGTATAGCAAAGGCGCATCATCGAGTATAACAAAGGTCCCTGGTCGAGTATAACAAAGTCCCCTGATCGAGTAAAACAAAGTCCCTTGGTCGAGATTAACAAAGTCGCCTGATCGAGTGTAACAAAGCCCCCTCATCGAGTATAACAAAGCCCCCTGTTCGAGTATAACAAAGTCCCCTGATCGAGTAAAACAAAGTCCCTTGGACAAGATTAACAAAGTCCCCTGATCGAGTGTAACAAAGCCCCCTCATCGAGTATAACAAAGCCCCCTAATCGTGTATAACAAAGCCCCCTAGTTGAGTATAACAAAGTCCCTTTGTCGAGTGTAAGCAAGTTCCCTGATCGAGTGTAACAAAGCCCCCTCATCGAGTATAACAAAGCCCCCTGTTCGAGTATAACAAAGTCCCTTGGTCGAGTATAACAAAGCCTTCAGGTTGAGTATAACAAAGTACCCTGGTCGAGTATAACAAAGTCCCCTAATCGAGTATAAAAATGTCTCCTGATCGAGTATAACAAAGGCCCCTGATCGAGTATAACAAAGGCCCCTGTTCGAGTATAACAAAGTCCCCTAATCGAGTATAACAAGGGCCCCTCATCGAGTATAACATAGTCATTGATTGAGTATAATAAAGGCCCCTAATCGAGTAAAACAAATTCTCCTCATTGAGTATAAGAAAATTTCCTCACAGAGTATAACAAAGCCCCCTCATCGAGTATAAAAAAGCCCCCTGTTCGAGTATAACAAAGTCCCCTAATCTAGTATAACAAAGGCCCCTTATCGAGTATAACAAATCCCCCTCATTGAGTATAATAAAGCCTCCTCATTGAGTATAACAAAGCCCCCTGGTCGAGTATAACAAGGTCCCCTGATCGAGTATAACAAAGTCCCCTCACAGAGTATAACAAAGTTCCCTTATCGAGAAAAACAATGGCCCCTCATCGGATTTAGCAAAGGCCCCTGATCGAGCATAACAAAGTACCCTAATCGAGTATAACGAAGTTCCCTCATTGAGTATAACAAAATTTCCTCACAGAGTATAACAAAGGCCCCTTATCGAGAAAAACAAAGGCCCCTCATCGGGTTTAACAAAGGCCCCTGATCGAGTATAACAAGGTCCCCTGATCGAGTATAACAAAGTCCCCTGAATGAGTATAACAAAGGCCCCTCATCGAGTATAACAAACGCCCCTAAAGGAGTATAACAAAGTCCCCTCATCGAGTATAACACTGTTCCCTAATCGAGTATAACAAAGACCCCTGATCGAGTAAAACAAAGTCCCCTCATCGAGTATCACGAAGCCCCTGATTGAGTATAACAAAGCCCCCTGATCGAGTATGAGAACGTCCCTAATCGAGTATAACAAAGTCCCATGATCGAGCATAACAGAGTCTCCTGATCGAGAATAACACAGTCCCCTAATCGAGTATAACAAAGGTCCCTGATCGAGTATAACAAAGTCCCCTTATCGAGTATAACAAAGCCCCTTCATTGAGTATAACGAAGCAGACTGATCGAGTATAAGAAAGTCAATTGATCGAGTATAACAAAGGCCCATGATGAAGTATAACAAAGGCCCCTGATCGAGTATAGCAAAGCCCCCTGATCGAGTATAACAAAGTCTTTTGATTGAGTATAACAAAGTTCTCTGATCGAGTATAACAAAGTCCCCTGATCGAGTATAACAAAGTCACCTGGTCGAGTATAACAAGGTCCCCTGATCGAGTATAACAAATCCCCCTCATTGAGTATAGCAAAACCCCCTCATTGAGTATAACAAAACCCCCTGGACGAGTATATCAATGTACCCTAATCGTGTATAACAATGACCTTTTATCGAGTATAACAAAGTCCCCTCACAGAGTATAACAAAGGCCTCTTATCGAGAAAAACAAAGGCCCTTAAAAGAGTATAACAAAGTCCCCTCATCGAGTATAACAAAGCCCCGTCATCGAGTATAAGAAAGTCCCCTGATCGAGTATAACAAAGTCCCCTAATCGAGTATAACAGAGGCCCCTCATCGAGTATAACAAAGGTCCCTCATCGAGTATAACAAAGCCCCCTGATCGAGTATAACAAAGTCCTTTGATTGATTATAACAAATTCCCCTGATCGAGTATAACAAAGTCCCCTGATCGAATAAAACAAAGTCCCCTAGTCGAGTATAACAAAGTCCCCAGAACGAGTATAAAAAAGGCCCCTGATCGAGATTAACAAAGGCACCTAATCGATTATAACAAAGTCCCCTAGTCGAGCATAAGAAACTCACCTGGTCGTGTATAAAAAAATAGCCTGCTCGAGTATAACAAAGTCTCCTGATTGAGTATAACAAAGTCCTTTGATTGAGTATAACAAAGTCCCCTGGTCGAGTATAACAAAGCCCCCTGATCGAGTATAACAAAGCTCCCTCACCGAGTATATCAAAGCCCCCTGTTCGAGTATAACAAAGTCCCCCGATCGAGCATAACAAACCCCCCTGATCGAGTATAACAAAGCCCCCTGATCGAGTATAAGAAAGTCTCCTGATCGAGTATAAGAAAGTCCCCTGGTCGAGTATAACAAAGCCCCCTGATCGAGTATAACAAAGTCCACTGATCGAGTATAACAAAGTCCCCTGGTCGAGTATAACAAAGGCCCCTTATCGAGAAAAACAAAGGCCCCTCATCGGGTTTAACAAAGGCCCCTGATCTAGTATAACAAAGTCCCCTGATAAAGTATAACAAAGGCCCCTGATCGAGTATAACAAATAAACCTCAATGAGTATAACAAAGCCCCCTCATTGAGTATAACAAAGCTCCCTGGTCGAGTACAACAAAGTAACCTAATCTAGTATAACAAAGTCCCATCATTGAGTATAACAAAATTTCCTCACAGAGTATAACAAAGGCCCCTTATCGAGAAAAACAAAGGCCCCTCATCGGGTTTAACAAAGGCCCCTGATCGAGTATAACAAAGTCTTCTGATCGAGTATAACAAAGGCCCCTAAAAGAGTATAACAAAGTCCCCTCATCGAGTATAACAAAGCCCCCGAATCGAGTATAACAAAGCCCCCTGTTCGAGTATATCAAAGGACACTAATCGAGTATAACAAAGCCCCCTGTTCGAGTATATCAAAGGAGACTAATCGAGTATAACAAAGTCCCCTCATCAAGTATAACAGAGTCCCCTGATGGAGTATAACACAGTCCCCTAATCGAGTATAACAAAGTCCCCTGATCGAGTAAAATAAAGTCCCCTCATCGAGTATAACAAAGCCCCCTGATCGAGTAAGAGAAAGTCCCCTGATCGAGTGTAACAAAGTTCCCTGATCGAGTATAGCAAAGGCGCATCATCGAGTATAACAAAGGTCCCTGGTCGAGTATAACAAAGTCCCCTGATCGAGTAAAACAAAGTCCCTTGGTCGAGATTAACAAAGTCCCCTGATCGAGTGTAACAAAGCCCCCTCATCGAGTATAACAAAGCCCCCTGTTCGAGTATAACAAAGTCCCTTGGTCGAGTATAACAAAGCCCCCACGTTGAGTATAACAAAGTACACTGGTCGAGTATAACAAAGTCCCCTAATCGAGTATAAAAATGTCCCCTGATGGAGTATAACAAAGGCCCCTGATCGAGTATAACAAAGTATAACAGTCCCTAATCGGGTATAACCGAGGCCTCAAGTATAACAAAGCCCCCTGATCGAGTATAACAAAGTCCCCTCATCTTGTATAACAAAGTCCCCTCATCGAGTATAACAAAGGCCCCTCATCGAGTATAACAAAGCCCAATGGTCGAGTATAACAAAGTCCCCTGATCGAGTATAACAAAGTCCCCTCAATCGAGTATTACAAAGTCACTGATCGAGTATAACAAAGTCCCCTAATCGAGTATAACATAGTCATGATCGAGTATAATAAAGGATCGAGTATAACAAAGTCCCCTGTTATATACAAAGTCCCTGATCGAGCAAGGCCAGAGATCGAGTATAACAAAGCTCTGATCGAGTATATAAGAAAGTCTCTGATCAAGTATAAGAAAGTCCTGTGGTCGAGCATAACAAAGCCCCTGATCGAGTATATAACAAAGTCCTTTGATGGAGTATATAACAAAGTCCCTGGATCGATATAATAAAGTCCTCGACTGAGTATAACAAAGTCCCCTGGTCGAGTATAAGAAAGCCCCCTCATCGAGTATAACAAATCCCCCTTATCGAATATAACAAAGCCCCCTTGTCGAGTATAACAAAGTCCCCTGGTCGAGTATAACAAGGTCCCCTCATCGAGTATAACAAGCCCCCTCACAGAGTATAACAAAGGCCCCTTATCGAGAAAAGCAAAGGCCCCTCATCGGGTTTAACAAAGGCCCCTGATCGAGTATAATGAGGTCCCCTGATTGAGTATAACAAAGTCCCCTGAAAGAGTATAACAAAGGCACCTCATCGAGTATAACAAAGGCCCCTAAAAGAGTATAACAAAGACCCCTCATACGAATATAACAAAGCCCCCTGTTCCAGTATAACAAAGCCCCTGATCTAGTATAAGAAAGCCCCCTAATCGAGTATAAGAAAGTCCCCTAATCGAGTATAACAAAGGCCCCTCATCGAGTATAACAATGGACCCTCATCGCGTATAACAAAAGCCCCTGATCAAGTATAACAAAGTCCTTGGATTGAGTATAACAAATTCCCCTGATCGAGTATAACAAAGTCCCCTGATCGAGTAAAACAAAGTCCCCTGGTCGAGTATAACAAAGCCCCCTGATCAAGTATAACAAAGCCACCTGATCGTGTATACCAAAGCCCCCTAGTCGAGTATAACAAAGTCCCCTGGTCGAGTATAACAAAGTCCCGAGAACGAGTATAAAAAAGGCCCCTGATCGAGTTTAACAAAGGCCCCTGATCAAGTATAACAAAGTCCCCGAGTCGAGCATAAGAAACTCACCTGGTCGTGTATAAAAAAATAGCCTGCTCGAGTATAACAAAGTCTCCTGATTGAGTATAACAAAGTCCTTTGATTGAGTATAACAAAGTCCCCTGGTCGAGTATAACAAAGCCCCCTGATCGAGTATAACAAAGCTCCCTCACCGAGTATATCAAAGCCCCCTGTTCGAGTATAACAAAGTCCCCCGATCGAGCATAACAAACCCCCCTGATCGAGTATAACAAAGCCCCCTGATCGAGTATAAGAAAGTCTCCTGATCGAGTATAAGAAAGTCCCCTGGTCGAGTATAACAAAGCCCCCTGATCGAGTATAACAAAGTCCCCTGATCGAGTATAACAAAGTCCCCTGGTCGAGTATAACAAAGGCCCCTTATCGAGAAAAACAAAGGCCCCTCATCGGGTTTAACAAAGGCCCCTGATCTAGTATAACAAAGTCCCCTGATAAAGTATAACAAAGGCCCCTGATCGAGTATAACAAATAACCCTCATTGAGTATAACAAAGCCCCCTCATTGAGTATAACAAAGCTCCCTGGTCGAGTACAACAAAGTACCCTAATCTAGTATAACAAAGTCCCATCATTGAGTATAACAAAATTTCCTCACAGAGTATAACAAAGGCCCCTTATCGAGAAAAACAAAGGCCCCTCATCGGGTTTAACAAAGGCCCCTGATCGAGTATAACAATGTCCCCTGATCGAGTATAACACAGGCCCCTAAAAGAGTATAACAAAGTCCCCTCATCGAGTATAACAAAGCCCCCGAATCGAGTATAACAAAGCCCCCTGTTCGAGTATATCAAAGGACACTAATCGAGTATAACAAAGTCCCCTCATCAAGTATAACAGAGTCCCCTGATCGAGTATAACACAGTCCCCTAATTGAGTATAACAAAGTCCCCTGATCGAATAAAATAAAGTCCCCTCATCGAGTATAACAAAGCCCCCTGATCGAGTAAGAGAAAGCCCCCTGATCAAGTATAACAAAGTTCCCTGATCGAGTATAGCAAAGGCGCATCATCGAGTATAACAAATGTCCCTGGTCGAGTATAACAAAGTCCCCTGATCGAGTGTAACAAAGCCCCCTCATCGAGTATAACAAAGCCCCCTGTTCGAGTATAACAAAGCCCCCTGTTCGAGTATAACAAAGTCCCTTGGTCGAGTATAACAAAGCCCCCACGTTGAGTATAACAAAGTACCCTGGTCGAGTATAACAAAGTCCCCTAATCGAGTATAAAAATGTCCCCTGATCCAGTATAACAAAGGCCCCTGATAGAGTATAACAAAGGCCCCTGATTGAGTATAACAAAGTCCCCTAATCGAGTATAACAAAGGCCCCTCTTCGAGTATAACAAAGGCCCCTCATCGAGTATAACAAAGCCCAATGGTCGAGTATAACAAAGTCCCCTGATCGAGTATAACAAAGTACCCTCAACGAGTATTACAAAGTCACTGATCGACTATAACAAAGTCCCCTAATCGAGTATAACATAGTCACTGGCCGAGTATAATAAAGGCCCCTGATCGAGTATAACAAAGTCCCCTAATCGAGCATAACAAAGTCCACTGATCGAGTATAACAAAGCCCCCTGTTCGAGTATAACAAAGTCTCCTAATCAAGTATAACAAAGTCCTTTGATTAAGTATAACAAAGTCCCCTGATCGATTGTAACAAAGGCTCCTGATCGAGTATAACAAAGTCCTTTGAGTGAGTATAACAAAGCCCCCTGGTCGAATATAAGAAAGTACCCTAATCGAGTATAACGAAGTCCCCTCATTGAGTATAACAAAATTCCCTCACAGAGTATAACAAAGGCCCCTTATCGAGAAAAACAAAGGCCCCTCATCGGGTTTAACAAAGTCCCCTGTTCGAGTATAACAGACTCCCCTGATCGAGTATAACAGAGTCCCCTAATCGAGTATAACAAAGGCCCCTCATCGAGAATAACAAAGTCCACTGATCGAGTATAACAAACCCCCCTGATCGAGTAAAATAACGCCCCCTGATCGAGTATAAGAAAGTCCCTTGATCGAGTATAACAAAGTCCCCTCATCCAGTATAACAAAGGCCCATGATCAAGTATAACAAAGGCCCCTGATCGATTATAACAAAGCCCCCTGATCGAGTATAACAAAGTCCTTTGATTAAGTATAAGAAATTCAACTCATCGAGCATAGCAAAGTCCCCTGGTCGAGTATATCAAAGCCCCCTCATCGAAGATAACAAAGCCCCTCATCGAGTATAACAAAGCCCACTTGTCGAGTATAACAAAGTCCCCTGGTCGAGTATAAAAAAGTACCCTAATCGAATATAACAAAGTCCCCTCATTGAGTATAACAAAATTCCCTCACAGAGTATAACAAAGGCCCCTTATCGAGAAAACAAAGGCCACCTCATCGGGTTTAACAAAGGCCCCTGATCGAGTATAACGAGGTCCCCTGATCGAGTATAACAAAGTCCCCTGAAAGAGTGTAACAAAGGCCCCTTATCGAGAAAACAAAGGCCACCTCATCGGGTTTAACAAAGGCCCCTGATCGAGTATAACGAGGTCCCCTGATCGAATATAACAAAGTCCCCTGAAAGAGTATAACAAAGGCCCCTAATCGAGTATAACAAAGGCCCCTAAACGAGTATAACAAAGTCCCATCATTGAGTATAACAAAGCCCCCTCATCGAATATAACAAAGCCCCCTGTTCGAGTATAACAAAGCCCCTGATCGAGTATAACAAAGCCCCCTGAAAGAGTATAACAAAGTCCCCTAATCGTGTATAACAAAGGCCCCTCATCGAGTATAACAAAGGTCCCTGCTCGTGTATAACAAAGCACCCTGATCGAGTATAACAAAGTCCTTTGATTGACTATAACAAATTCCCCTGATCTTGTTTAACAAAGTCCCCTGATCGAGTAAAACAAAGCTCCCTAGTCCAGTATAACAAAGTCCCCTGGTCGAGCATAACAAAGTCCCGAGAACGAGTATAAAAAAGGCCCTTGATCGAGTTTAACAAAGGCCCCTGATAGAGTATAACGAAGTCCCCTGGTCGAGCATAACAAACTCACCTGGTCGTGTATAATAAAAGTCCCCTGCTCGAGTATAACAAAGTCCCCTGATCGAGTATAACAAAGTCCTTTGGTTTAGTATAACAAAGTCCCCTGATGGAGTATAACAAAGTCCCCTGATGGAGTATAACCAAGTCCCCTGATTGAGTATAACAAAGTCCCCTGGTCGAGTATAACAAAGCCCCCTGATTGAGTATAACAAAGCCCCCTCATCGAGTATAACAAAGCCCCCTGTTCGAGTATAACAAAGACCACTAACCGAGTATAACATAGTCCCTGATCGAGTATAACAGAGTCCTCTGATCGAGTATAACAGAGTCCCCTAATCGAGTATAACAAAGGCCCCTAATCGAGTATAACAAATCCC
>NW_024722227.1:21506608-21720867 GCF_018991925.1 Homarus americanus | reverse complement strand
CTGGTCGAGTATAACAAAGTCCCCTGGTCAGAGTATATACCAAAGTCCCCAGAACGAGTATAAACAAAGTCCTTCTGTTCGAGTATAAATAAAGCCCTTAGTCGTGTATATAATAAAGTCCCTCGTTTATAAAGTCCTGATAAAAAGGCCCCTGATCGAGTTTAACAAGGGCCACTGATCGAGTATAACAAAGTCCCCTCATCGAGTATAAGAAAGCCCCTTGATCGAGTATAACAAAAACCTTTGATTAAGTATAACAAAGTCCCCTCATCGAGTATAACAAAGCACCCTGATCGAGTATAACAAAGTCCTTTGATTGACTATAACAAATTCCCCTGATCGAGTACAACAAAGTCCTCTGATCGAGTATAACAGAGTCCCCTGATCGAGTATAACAAAGACCCCTGGTCGAGTATAACAAAGCCCCCTCATCGAGCATAACAAAGCCCCCTCATCGAGTATAACAAAGCCCTATTGTCGAGTATAACAAAGTCCCCTGGTCGAGTATAACAAAGTCCCCTGATCGAGTATAACAAATCCCCCTCATTGAGTATAACAAAGCCCCTTCATTGAGTATAACAAAGCTCCCTGGTCGAATATAACAAAGTACCCTAATCGAGTACAACAAAGTACCCTCATCGAGTATAACAAAGTCCCCTCATTGAGTATAACAAAATTTCCTCACAGAGTATAACAAAGGCCCCTTATCGAGAATAACAAAGGCCCCTCATCGGGTTTAACAAAGGCCCCTGATCGACTATAACAAGGACCCCTGATCGAGTATAACAAAGTCCCCTGAAAGAGTATAACAAAGGCCCCTGATCGAGTATAACAAAGGTCCCTAAAAGAGTATAACAAAGTCCCCTCATCGAGTATAACAAAGCCCCTATTCGAGTATAACAAAGAGCCCTGTTCGAGTATAACAAAGGCCACTAATCGAGGATAACAGATTCCCCTAATCGAGTATAACAAAGGCCCCTAATAGAGTAAAACAAAGACCTCTCATCGAGTATCACGAAGCCCCCTGATTGAGTATAACAAAGCCCCCTGATCGAGTATGAGAAAGTCCCCTAATCGAGTATAACAAAGTTCCCTGATCGAATATAACAAAGGCCCCTCATCGAGTTTAACAATGGTCCCTGATCGAGTATAACTTAGACCCCTGATCGAGTAAAACAAAGTCCCTTGGTCGAGATTATCAAAACCCCCTGATCGAGTATAAAAAAGTCCCCTGGTCGAGTATAACAAAGTCCCCTAATCGAGTATAAAAATGTCCCCTGATCGAGTATAACAAAGGCCCCTCATCGAGTATAACAAAGGCCCCTCATCGAGTACAACAAAGGCCCTCATCGAGAGCAACAACAAAGGCCCCTCATCGAGTATAACAGCACCCCTCATCGAGTATAACAAAGGCCCTCATCGAGGAGAAGAAAGGCTCCTTTCATCGAGTATAACAAAGGCCCCTCATCGAGTATAACAAAGTCCCTAATCAAGTATATAACAAAGGCCCCCCTCATCGAGTATAACAAAGTCCCTCATCGAGTATAACAAAGTCCCCTCACCGAGTATAGCAAAGGCCCCTGGTCGAGTATAACAAAGTCCCCTGGTCGAGTATAGCAAAGTCCCCAGAACGAGTATAACAAAGTCCCCTGTTCGAGTATAACAAAGCCCCCTAGTAGTGTATAATAAAGTCCCCTCGTCGAGTATAACAAAGTCCCCAGAATGAGTATAAAAAAGGCCCCTGATCGAGTTTAACAAGGGCCACACTGATCCCGAAAGGTATAACAAAAGGCCCCTCATCAGCAGGTACCAACAAAGTCCCCTGGTCGAGTATAACAAAGCCCCCTCATCGAGTATAACAAAGCCCCTTGATCGAGCATAACAAAGCCCCCTAGTCGAGTATAACAAATTCCCCTGGTCGAGTATAACAAAGTCCCCAGAACAGGTATAACAAAGTCCCCTGTTCAGGTATAACAAAGCCCCCTAGTCGTGTATAATAAAGTCCTCGTCGAGTATAACAAAGTCCCCAGAATGAGTATAAAAAAGGCCCCTGATCGAGTTTAACAAGGGCCACTGATCGAGTATAACAAAGTCCCCTCATCGAGTATAAGAAAGCCTCTTGATCGAGTATAACAAAATCCTTTGATTAAGTATAACAAAGTCCCCTCATCGAGTATAACAAAGGCCACTAACCGAGCATAACATAGTCCCCTGATCGAGTATAACAGAGTCCCTTGATCGAGTATACTAAGGTCCTTGATCGAGTATAACAAAGCACCCTGATCGAGTATAACAAAGTACTTTGATTGACTATAACAAATTCCCCTGATCGAGTATAACAAAGTCCTCTGATCGAGTATAACAGAGTCCCCTGATCGAGTATAACAAAGACCCCTGGTCGAGTATAACAAAGCCCCCTCATCGAGTATAACAATGCTCCCTCATCGAGTATAACAAAGTCCCCTGGTCGAGTATAACAAAGTCCCCAGAACGAGTATAACAATGTCCCCCGTTCGAGTATAACAAAGACCCCTGGTCGAGTATAACAAAGTCCCCTGATCGTGTATAACAAAGCTCCCTGATCGAGTATAACAAAGTCCTTTGATTGGGTATAACAAAGTCGTCTGATCGAGTATAACAGAGTCCCCTGTTCGAGTATAACAAAGCCCACTAGTCGTGTATAATAAAGTCCCCTCGTCGAGTATAACAAAGTCCCCAGAATGAGTATAAAAAAGGCCCCTGATCGAGTTTAACAAGGGCCACTGATCGAGAATAACAAAGTCCCCTCTTCGAGTATAAGAAAGCCCCTTGATCGAGTATAACAAAATCCTTTGATTAAGTATAACAAAGTCCCCTCATCGAGTATAACAAAGACCACTAACCGAGCATAACATAGTCCCCTGATCGAGTATAACAGAGTCCCTTGATCGAGTATACTAAGGTCCCTGATCGAGTATAACAAAGCACCCTGATCGAGTATAACAAAGTCCTTTGATTGACTATAACAAATTCCCCTGATCAAGTATAACAAAGTCCTCTGATCGAGTATAACAGAGTCCCCTCATCGAGTATAACAAAGACCCTGGTCGAGTATAACAAAGTCCCCTGATCGTGTATAACAAAGTATCGAGCATAACAAAGTCCTTTGATTGAGTATAACAAAGTCTGATCTAACAGAAATCGTATAACAAAGACCCTGGATCGATTGTATAACAAATTCCCCTGATCGAGTATAACAAAGTCGTCTGATCGAGTATAACAGAGTCCCTTGATCGAGTATAACAAAGACCCCTGGTCGAGTATAACAAAGCCCCCTCATCGAGTATAACAAAGCACCCTCATCGAGTATAACAAAGCCCCATTGTCGAGTATAACAAAGTCCCCTGGTCGAGTATAACAAAGTCCCCTGATCGAGTATAACAAATCCCCCTCATTGAGTATAACAAAGCCCCTTCATTGAGTATAACAAAGCTCCCTGGTCGAGTATAACAAAGTACCCAAATCGAGTACAACAAAGTACCCTCATCGAGTATAACAAAGTCCCCTCATTGAGTATAACAAAATTTCCTCACAGAGTATAACAAAGGCCCCTTATCGAGAATAACAAAGGCCCCTCATCGTTAACAAAGGCCCCTGTTCGAGTATATCGAGGTCCTCTGATCGAGTATAACAAAGAACCTAAAGAGTATAACAAAGTCCCCTCATCGAGTATAACAAAGCCCCCTCATCGAGTATAACAAAGCCCCCTGTTCGAGTATAATAAAGCCCCCTGGAGTATAACAAAGCCCCCTGATCGAATATAAGAAAGTCCCCTGATCGAGTATAACAAAGTCCCCTAATCAAGTATAACAAAGGCCCCTCATCGAGTATAATGAGGACACCCTGATCGAGTATAACAAAGTCCCCTGAAAGAGTATAACAAAGGCCCCTAATCGAGTATGACAAAGGCCCCTAAAAGAGTATAACAAAGTCCTTTGATCGAGTATAACAAAGCCCCTTCATCGAGTATAACAAAGCCCCCTGTTCGAGTATAACAAAGCCCCCTGATCGAGTATAACAAAGGACCCTCATCGAGTATAACAAAGGTCCCTAATCGAGTATAACAAAGCACCCTGATCGAGTATAACAAAGTCCTTTGATTGACTATAACAAATTCCCCTGCTGGATCATAAGAAAGCCCCCTGATCGAGTATAACAAAGCCATCTGATCGAGTATAACAAAGCCCCCTAGTCGAGCATAACAAAGTCCCCTCTTCGAGTATAAGAAAGCCCCTTGATCGAGTATAACAAAATCCTTTGATTAAGTATAACAAAGTCCCCTCATCGAGTATAACAAAGACCACTAACCGAGCATAACATAGTCCCCTGATCGAGTATAACAGGGTCCCTTGATCGAGTATACTAAGGTCCCTGATCGAGTATAACAAAGCACCCTGATCGGGTATAACAAAGTCCTTTGATTGACTATAACAAATTCCCCTGATCGAGTATAACAAAGTCCTCTGATCGAGTATAACAAAGTCCCCTCATCGAGTATAACAAAGACCCCTGGTCGAGTATAACAAAGTCCCCTGATCGTGTATAACAAAGCTCCCTGATCGAGTATAACAAAGTCCTTTGATTGAGTATAACAAAGTCGTCTGATCGAGTATAACAGAGTCCCCTGTTCGAGTATAACAAAGCCCCCTAGTCGTGTATAATAAAGTCCCCTCGTCGAGTATAACAAAGTCCCCAGAATGAGTATAAAAAAGGCCCCTGATCGAGTTTAACAAGGGCCACTGATCGAGTATAACAAAGTCCCCTCTTCGAGTATAAGAAAGCCCCTTGATCGAGTATAACAAAATCCTTTGATTAAGTATAACAAAGTCCCCTCATCGAGTATAACAAAGACCACTAACCGAGCATAACATAGTCCCCTGATCGAGTATAACAGAGTCCCTTGATCGAGTATACTAAGGTCCCTGATCGAGTATAACAAAGCACCCTGATCTAGTATAACAAAGTCCTTTGATTGACTATAACAAATTCCCCTGATCAAGTATAACAAAGTCCTCTGATCGAGTATAACAGAGTCCCCTCATCGAGTATAACAAAGACCCCTGGTCGAGTATAACAAAGTCCCCTGATCGTGTATAACAAAGCTCCCTGATCGAGTATAACAAAGTCCTTTGATTGAGTATAACAAAGTCGTCTGATCGAGTATAACAGAGTCCCCTAATCGAGTATAACAAAGACCCCTGGTCGAGTATAACAAAGTCCCCTGATCGTGTATAACAAAGCTCCCTGATCGAGTATAACAAAGTCCTTTGATTGAGTATAACAAAGTCGTCTGATCGAGTATAACAGAGTCCCCTGATCGAGTATAACAAAGTCCCCTGGTCGAGTATAACAAAGCCCCCTCATCGAGTATAACAAAGCCCCCTCATCGAGTATAACAAAGCCCCATTGTCGAGTATAACAAAGTCCCCTGGTCGAGTATAACAAAGTCCCTTGATCGAGTATATCAAATTCCCCTCATTGAGTATAACAAAGCCCCTTCATTGAGTATAACAAAGCTCCCTGGTCGAGTATAACAAAGTACCCTAATCGAGTATAACAAAGTCCCCTCATCGAGTATAACAAAGTCCCCTCATAGAGTATAACAAAGGCCCCATATCGAGAAAAACAAAGGCCCCTCATCGGGTTTAACAAAGGCCCCTGTTCGAGTATATCGAGGTCCTCTGATCGAGTATAACAAAGACATCTAAAAAGAGTATAACAAAGTCCCCTGATCAAGTATAACAAAGTACCCTCAACGAGTATTAAAAAGTCACTGATCGAGTATAACAAAGTCCCCTAATCGAGTATAACATTGTCACTGATCGAGTATAACAAAGGCCCCTGATCGAGTAAAACAAAGTCCCCTATTCGAGCATAACAAAGTCCACTGATCGAGTATAACAAAGGCCCTTCATCGAGTATAACAAAGGCCCCTAATCGAGTATAACAAAGTCCCCTGCTCGAGTATAACAAAGCCCCTTGATCGAGTATAACAAAGCCCCCTCATCGAGTATAACAATACCCCCTGTTCGAGTATAACAAAGGCCACTAATCGAGTATAACAAAGGCCCCTGATAGAGTATAACAAATCCCCCTCATTGAGTATAACAAAGCCCCCTCATTGAGTATAACAAAGCCCCCTGATCGAGTATAACAAAGTCCCCTGATCGAGTATAACAAAGCCCCCTAATTGAGTATAACAAAGCCACCTGATCGAGTATAAGAAAGTCAATTGATCGAGTATAACAAAGGCTCATGATCAAGTATAACGAAGGCCCCTGATCGAGTATAGCAAAGCCCCCTGATCGAGTATAGCAAAGTCTTTTGATTGAGTATAACAAAGTCCTCTGATGGAGTATAAGAAAGTCCCCTGGTCGAGTATAACAAAGACCCCTCATCGAGTATAACAAAGCCTCCTCATCGAGTGTAACAAAGCCCCATTGTCGAATATAACAAAGTCCCCTGATCGAGTATAAGAAAGTCCCCTGATCGAGTATAACAAATCTCCCTCATTGAGTATAACAAAGTCCCCTCACAGAGCCCCTGGTCGAGTATAAGAAAGTACCCTAATCGACTATAACAAAGTCCCCTCATCGAGTATAACAAAGTCCCCTCACAGAGTATAACAAAGGCCCCATATCGAGAAAAACAAAGGCCCCTCATCGGGTTTAACAAAGGCCCCTCATCGAGTATATCGAGGTCTCCTGATCGAGTATAACAAAGTCCCCTCATCGAGTATAACAAAGCCCCCTCATCGAGTATAAGAAAGTCCCCTGATCGAGTATAACAAAGTCCCCTTATCGAGTATAACAAAGGCCCCTCATCGAGTATAACAAATGTCCCTGATCGAGTAAAACAAAGCCCCCTGATCGAGTATAACAAAGTCATTTGATTGAGTATAACAAATTCCCCTGATAGAGTATAACAAAGTCCCCTGATCGAGTATAACAAAGTCCCCAGAACGAGAATAAAAAAGGCCCCTGATCGAGTTTAACAAAGGCCCCTAATCGAGTATAACAAAGGCCCCTGATCGAGTATAACAAACCTCCCTGATCGAGTATAACAAAGCCCCCTGATCGAGTATAACAAAGTCCTTTGATTGAGTATAACAAATTCCCCTGCTCGAGTATAACAAAGTCCCCTGATCGAGTAAAACAAAGTCCCCTCATCGAGTATAACAAAGTCCCCTAATCGAGTATAACAAAATTCCCTGGTCGAGTATAACAAAGCCCCCTCATCGAGTATAACAAAGCGCCCTCATCGAGTATAACAAATCCCCCTTGTCGAGTATAACAAAGTCCCCTGATCGAGTATAACAGAGTCCTTTGATTGAGTATAACAGAGTTCCGTAATCGAGTATAACGAAGGCCTCTCATCGAGTATAGCAAAGTCCCCTGATCGAGTATAACAAACCCTCCTCATCGAGTATAACAAAGCCCCCTGATTGAGTATAAGAAAGCCCCTTGATCGAGTATAACAAAGTCCCCTCATTCAGTATAACAAAGGCCCATGATCAAGTATAACAAAGGCCCCTGATGGAGTATAACAAAGTCCTTTGATTAAGTATAACAAAGTCCCCTGATCGAGTATAACAAAGTCCCCTGATCGAGTATAACAAAGCCCCCTCATCGAGTATAACAAAGCCCCCTTGTCGAGTATAACAAAGTCCTCTGGTCGAGTATAACAAAGTACCCTAATCGAGTATAACAAAGTCCCCTCATTGAGTCTAACAAAGGCCCCTTATCGAGAAAAACAAAGGCCACCTCATCGAGTATAACAAAGACCCCTGGTTGAGTATAAAGTAGTCACCTGAACGAGTATAACAAAACCCCCTGTTCGAGTATAACAAAGGCCCTTCATCGAGTATAACATATTCCCCAGATCGAGTAAAACAAAGTCCTCTTATCGAGTATAACAAAGTCCCCTGATCGAGTATAACAAAGTCCTTTGATTGAGTATAACAAAGCCCCTGGTCGAGTATAACAAAGCCCCCTGATCGAGTATAACAAAGCCTACTCATCGAGTATAACAAAGCCCGATGTTCGAGTATAACAAAGGCCACTAATCGAGTATAACAAAGTCCCCAGATCGAGTATAGCATAGTTCCCTGATCGAGTATAACAGAGTCCCCTAATCGAGTATAACGAAGGCCCCTCATCGAGTATAACAAAGTCCCCTGATCGAGTATAACAAATCCCCCTGATCGAGTATAACAAAGCCCCCTCATCGAGTATAAGAAAGTCCCTTGATCGAGTATAGCAAAGTCCCCTCATCCAGTATAACATGATCAAGTATAACAAAGGCCCCTGATCGAGTATAACAAAGACCCCTGTTCGAGTATAACAAAGCCCCCTAGTCGTGTATAATAAAGTCCCCTCGTCGAGTATAACAAAGTCCCCAGAACGAGTATAACAAAGTCCCCTGTTCGAGTATAACAAAGCCCCCTAGACGTGTATAATAAAGTCCCCTCGTCGAGTATAACAAAGTCCCCAGAATGAGTGTAAAAAAGGCCCCTGATCGAGTTTAACAAGGGCCACTGATCGACTATAACAAAGTCCCCTTATCGAGTATAAGAAAGCCCCTTGATCGAGTATAACAAAATCCTTTGATTAAGTATAACAAAGTCCCCTCATCGAGTATAACAAAGATCACTAACCGAGCATAACATAGTCCCCTGATAGAGTATAACAGAGTCCTTTGATTGACTATAACAAATTCCCCTGATCGAGTATAACAAAGTCCTCTGATCGAGTATAACAGAGTCCCCTGATCGAGTATAACAAAGACCCCTGGTCGAGTATAACAAAGCCCCCTCATCGAGTATAACAAAGCCCCCTCATCGAGTATAACAAAGCCCCATTGTCGAGTATAACAAAGTCCCCTGGTCGAGTGTAACAAAGTCAACTGATCGAGTATAAAAAATCCCCCTCATTGAGTATAACAAAGACCTTTCATTGAGTATAACAAAGCTCCCTGGTCGAGTATAACAAAGTACCCTAATCGAGTACAACAAAGTACCCTCATCGAGTATAACAAAGTCCCCTCATTGAGTATAACAAAATTTCCTCGCAGAGTATAACAAAGGCCCCTTATCGAGAATAACAAAGGCCCCTCATCGGGTTTACCAAAGGCCCCTGATCGACTATAACAAGGTCCCCTGATCGAGTATAACAAAGTCCCCTGAAAGAGTATAACAAAGGCCCCTGATCGAGTATAACAAAGTTCCCTAAAAGAGTATAACAAAGTCCCCTCATCGAGTATAACAAAGCCCCTAATCGAGTATAACAAAGAGCCCTGTTCGAGTATAACAAAGGCCCCTGATAGAGTAAAACAAAGACCCCTCATCGAGTATCACGAAGCCCCCTGATTGAGTATAACAAAGCCCCCTGATCGAGTATGAGAAAGTCCCCGAATCGAGTATAACAAAGTTCCCTGATCGAATATAACAAACGCCCCTCATCGAGTTTAACAATGGTCCCTGATCGAGTATAACAAAGACCCCTATTCCAGTAAAACAAAGTCCCTTGGTCGAGATTAACAAAACCCCCTGATCGAGTATAAAAAAGTCCCCTGGTCGAGTATACCAAAGTCCCCTAATAGAGTATAAAAATGTCCCCTGATCGAGTATAACAAAGGCCCGTCATCGAGTATTATAAAGGCCCCTCATCGAGTATAACAAAGGCCCCTCATCGAGTATAACAAAGGCCCCTCATCGAGTATAACAAAGGCCTCTCATCGAGTATAACAAAGTCCCCTAATCAAGTATAACAAAGGCCCCTCATCGAGTATAACAAAGGCCCCTCGTCGAGTATAACAAAGGCCCCTCATTGAGTATAACAAAGTCCCTCATCGAGTATAACAAAGTCCCCTCACCGAGTATAGCATCGAGTATAACAAAGTCCCCCTGAGTATAACAAAGCCCCTCATCGAGTATAACAAAGTCCCCTGATCCAAAGACCCCAACGAGTATAACAAAGTCCCTGATCGAGTATAACAAAGAGTCCAAACCTATCGAGTATAACAGAGGCCCCTCATCGAGTATAACAAAGGCCCTCATCGAGTATAACAAAGTCCCTAATCAAGTATAACAAGGCCCTCATCGAGTATAACAAAGGCCCCTCATCGAGTATAACAAAGGCCCCTCATCGAGTATAACAAAGTCACTCATCGAGTATAACAAAGTCCCCTCACCGAGTATAGCAAAGGCCCCTGGTCGAGTATAACAAAGTCCCCTGGTCGAGTATAACAAAGTCCCCAGAACGAGTATAACAAAGTCCCCTGTTCGAGTATAACAAAGCCCCTTAGTCGTGTATAATAAAGTCCCCTCGTCGAGTATAACAAAGTCCCCAGAATGAGTATAACAAAGTCCCCTCATCGAGTATAACAAAGGCCACTAACCGAGCATAACATAGTCCCCTGATCGAGTATAACAGAGTCCCTTGATCGAGTATACTAAGGTCCCAGATCGAGTATAACAAAGTCATTTGATTGACTATAACAAATTCCCCTGATCGAGTATAACAAAGTCCTCTGATCGAGTATAACAGAGTCCCCTGATCGAGTATAACAAAGACCCCTGGTCGAGTATAACAAAGCCCCCTCATCGAGTATAACAAAGCTCCCTCATCGAGTATAACAAAGCCCCATTGTCGAGTATAACAAAGTCCCCTGATCGAGTATAACAAATCCCTCTCATTGAGTATAACAATGCCCCTTCATTGAGTATAACAAAGCTCCCTGGTCGAGTATAACAAAGTACCCTAATCGAGTACAACAAATTACCCTCATCGAGTATAACAAAGTCCCCTCATTGAGTATAACAAAATTACCTCACAGAGTATAACAAAGGCCCCTTATCGAGAATAACAAAGGCCCCTCATCGGGTTTAACAAAGGCCCCTGATCGACTATAACAAGGTCCCCTGATCGAGTATAACAAAGTCCCCTGAAAGAGTATAACAAAGGCCCCTGATCGAGTATAACAAAGGTCCCTAAAAGAGTATAACAAAGTCCCCTCATCGAGTATAACAAAGCCTTTAATCGAGTATAACAAAGAGCCCTGTTCGAGTATAACAATGCCCCTTCATTGAGTATAACAAAGCTCCCTGGTCGAGTATAACAAAGTACCCTAATCGAGTACAACAAATTACCCTCATCGAGTAGCACAAAGCCCCCTGATTGAGTATAACAAAGCCCCCTGATCGAGTATGAGAAAGTCCCATAATCGAGTATAACAAAGTTCCCTGATCGAATATAACAAAGGCCCCTCATCGAGTTTAACAATGGTCCCTGATCGAGTATAACAAAGACCCCTGATCGAGTAAAACAAAGTCCCTTGGTCGAGATTAACAAAACCCCCTGATCGAGTATAACAAAGTCCCTTGGTCGAGTATAACAAAGCCCCCAGGTTGAGTATAACAAAGTCCCCTGGTCGAGTATAACAAAGTCCCCTAATCGAGTATAAAAATGTCCCCTGATCGAGTATAACAAAGGCCCCTCATCGAGTAAAAAAAAAGGCCCCTCATCGAGTATAACACAGTCCTTTGATTGAGTATAACAAATTCCCCTGATAGAGTATAACAAAGTCCCTTGATCGAGTAAAACAAAGTCCCCTGGTCGAGTATAACAAAGCCCCCTGACGAGTATAAGAAAGCCCCCTAGTCGAGTATAACAAAGTCCCCTGGTCGAGTATAACAAAGTCCCCAGAACGAGTATAAAAAAGGCCCCTAATCGAGTTTAACAAAGGCCACTGATCGAGTATAACAAAGGCCCCTAATCGAGTATAACAAAGCTCCCTGATCGAGTATAACAAAGTCCTTGGATTAAGTATAACAAAGTCCCCTCATCGAGTATTACAAAGTCTCCTGATCGAGTATAAGAAAGTCCCCTGGTCGAGTATAACAAACCCCCTGATCGAGTATAACAAAGCCTCCTGATCGAGTATAACAAAGTCCTTTGATTGAGTATAACAAAGTTCTCTGCTCGAGTATAACAGATTCCCCTGATCGAGTATAACAAAGTCCCCTGGTCGAGTATAACAAAGCCCCCTCATCGAGTATAACAAAGCCCTCTCATCGAGTATAACAAAGCCCCTTCATTGAGTATAACAAAGCTCCCTGGTCGAGTATAACAAAGTACCCTAATCGAGTATAACAAAGTCCCCTCATCGAGTATAACAAAGTCCCTCACAGAGTATAACAAAGGCCCCATATCGAGAAAAACAAAGGCCCCCCATCGGGTTTAACAAAGGCCCCTGATCGAGTATATCGAGGTCCCCTGATCGAGTATAACAAAGACCTCTAAAAGAGTATAACAAAGGCCCCTCATCGAATATAACAAAGACCCTTAAAAGAGTATAACAAAGTCCCCTCATCGAGTATAACAAAGCCCCCTCATCGAGTATAACAAAGCCCCCTGTTCGAGTATAATAAAGCCCCCTGGAGTATAACAAAGCCCCCTGATCGAGTATAAGAAAGTCCCCTGATCGAGTATAAAAAAGTCCCCTAATCGAGTATAACAAAGGCCCCTCATCGAGTATAATTAGGTCACCCTGATCGAGTATAACAAAGTCCCCTGAAAGAGTATAACAAAGGCCCCTAATCGAGTTTAACAAAGGCCCCTAAAAGAGTATAACAAAGTCCCCTGATCGAGTATAACAAAGCCCCCTCATCGAGTATAACAAAGCCCCCTGTTCGAGTATAACAAAGCCCCCTGATCGAGTATAACAAAGCCCCCTGTTCGAGTAAAACAAAGTCCCCTAATCGAGTATAACAAAGGACCCTCATCGAGTATAACAAAGGTCCCTAATCGAGTATAACAAAGCACCCTGATCGAGTATAACAAAGTCCTTTGATTGACTATAACAAATTCCCCTGGTCGAGTATAAGAAAGCCCCTGATCGAGTATAACAAAGCCATCTGATCGAGTATAACAAAGCCCCCTAGTCGAGCATAACAAAGTCCCCTGGTCGAGTATAACAAAGTCCCGAGAACGAGTATAAAAAAGGCTCCTGATCGAGTTTAACAAAGGCCCCTGCTCGAGTGTAACAAAGTCCCCTAGTCGAGCATAAGAAACTCACCTGGTCGTGTATAATAAAAGTCCCCTGCTCGAGTATAACAAATTCCCCTGATCGAGTCTAACAAAGTCCCCTGATTGAGTATAACAAAGTCCCCTGGTCGAGTATAACAAAGCCCCCTGATTGAGTATAACAAAGCCCCCTCATCGAGTATAACAAAGCCCCCTGTTCGAGTATAACAAAGACCACTAACCAAGTAAACCATAGTCCCCTGATCGAGTATAACAGAGTCCCCTAATCGAGTATAACAAAGGCCCCTGATCGAGTATAACAAATCCCCCTCATTGAGTATAAAAATGCCCCCTCATTGAGTATAACAAAGCCCCCTGGTCGAGTACAACAAAGTACCCTAATCGAGTATAAGAAAGTCCCTCATTGAGTATAACAAAATTCCCTCACAGAGTATAACAAAGGCCCCTTATCGAGAATAATAAAAGGCCCCTCATCGGGCTTAACAAAGGCCACTAATCGAGTATAACACAGTCCCCTAATCGAGTATAACAAAGGCCCCTGATCGAGTAAAACAAAGTCCCCTCATCGAGTATCACGAAGCCCCCTGATTGAGTATAACAAAGCCCCCTGATCGAGTATGAGAAAGTCCCCTAATCGAGTATAACAAAGTTCCCTGATAACAAAGGCCCCTCATCGAGTTTAACAATGGTCCCTGATCGAGTATAACAGAGACCCCTGATCGAGAAAAAGAAAGTCCCTTGGTCGAGATTAACAAAGCCCCCTGATCGAGTATATCAAAGTCCCTTGGTCGAGTATAACAAAGCCCCCAGGTTGAGTATAACTAAGTCCCCTGGTCGAGTATAACAAAGTCCCCTAATCAAGTATAAAAATGTCCCCTGATCGAGTATAACAAAGGCCCCTCATCGAGTATAACAAAGGCCCCTCATCGAGTATAACAAAGGCCCCTCATCGAGTATAACAAAGCCCCCTCATCGAGTATAACAAAGTCCCCTTATCAAGTATAACAAAGGCCCCTAATCGAGTATAACAAAGGCCCCTCATCGAGTATAACAAAGGCCCCTCATCGAGTATAACAAAGTCCCTCATCGAGTATAACAAAGTCCCCTCACCGAGTATAGCAAAGGCCCCTGGTGGAGTATAACAAAGTCCCCTGATCAAGTATAACAAAGTCCCCTCAACGAGTATTACAAAGTCACTGATCGAGTATAACAAAGTCCCCTAATCGAGTATAACATTGTCACTGATCGAGTATAACAAAGGCCCCTGATCGAGTATAAAAAGTCCCCTAATCGAGCATAACAAAGTCCACTGATCGAGTATAACAAAGGCCCTTCATCGAGTATAAAAGAGGCCCCTAATCGAGTATAACAAAGTCCCCTGCTCGAGTATAACAAAGCCCCCTGATCGAGTATAACAAAGCCCCCTCATCGAGTATAACAATACCCCCTGTTCGAGTATAACAAAGGCCACTAATCGAGTATAACAAAGTCCCCTGATCGAGTATAACAGAGTCCCCTGATCGAATATAACAAATCTCCCTCATTGAGTATAACAAAGCCCCCTAGTCGAGTATAACAAAGTACCCTAATCGAGTATAACAAAGTCCCCTTGTCGAGTATAAAGTTGTCACCTGCTCGAGTATAACAAAGCCCCCTCATCGAGTATAACAAAGCCCCCGGTTCGAGTATAACAAAGGCCACTAATTGAGTATAACAAAGTCCCCTGATCGAGTATAACAGAGTCCCCTGATCGAATATAACAAATCCCCCTCATTGAGTATAACAAAGCCCCCTGGTCGAGTATAACAAAGATCCCTGATCGAGTATAACAGAGTCCCCTGATCGAGAATAACAGAGTCCCCTAATCGAGTATAACAAAGGTCCGTGATCGAGTATAACAATGTCCCCTGATCGAGTATAAGAAAGTCAATTGATCGAGTATAACAAATGCCCATGATCAATTATAACAAAGGCCCCTGATCGAGTATAGCAAAGCCCCTGATCGAGTATAACAAAGTCTTTTGATTGAGTATAACAAAGTCCCCTGATCGAGTATAACAAAGTCCTCTGGTCGAGTATAACAGGGCCCCCTGATCGAGTATAACAAAGCCCCCTGATCGAGTATAACAAAGCTCCCTGATCGAGTATAACAAAGCCCTCTGATCGAGTATAACAAAGGCCCCTAATCGAGTATAACGAAGCCCCCTGATCGAGTATAACAAAGTTCTTTGATTAAGTATAACAAATCCCCCTAATCGAGCATAACAAAGTACACTGATCGAGTATAACAAAGTCCCCTGGTCGGTGTATAACAAAGCCCCCTTGTCGAGTATAACAAAGTCCCCTCATTGAGTTAAACAAAATTCCCTCACAGAGTATAACAAAGGCTTTTTATCGAGAAAACAAAGGCCACCTCATCGGGTTTAACAAAGGCCCCTGGTCGAGTATAACGAGGTCCCCTGATCGAGTATAACAAAGTCCCCTGAAAGAGTATAACAAAGGCCCCTAATCGAGTATAACAAAGACCCCTAAAAGAGTATAACAAAGTCCCCTCATCGAGTATAACAAAGCCCCCTCATCGAATATAACAAAGCCCCCTGTTCGAGTATAACAAAGTCCCCTGATCGAGTAAAACAAAGTCCCCTGGTCGAGTATAACAAAGCCCCCTCATCGAGTATAACAAAGCCAACCTGATCGAGCATAACAAAGCCCTTTAGTCGAGTATAACAAAGTCCCCTGGTCGAGTATAACAAAGTCCCCAGAACGAGTATAACAAAGCCCCATAGTCGAGTATAATAAAGTCCCCTAGTCGAGTATAATAAAGTCCCCTGGTCGAGTATAACAAAGTACCCAGAACGAGTATAACAAAGCCCCATAGTCGAGTATAATAAAGTCTCCTAGTCGAGTATAACAAAGCCCCCTGATCGAGTATAACAAAGTCTTTTGATTGAGTATAACAAAGTCCTCTGATGGAGTATAAGAAAGTCCCCTGGTCGAGTATAACAAAGACCCCTCATTGAGTATAACAAAGCCTCCTCATCGAGTGTAACAAAGCCCCATTGTCGAATATAACAAAGTCCCCTGATCGAGTATAAGAAAGTCCCCTGATCGAGTATAACAAATCCCCCTCATTGAGTATAACAAAGTCCCCTCACAGAGCCCCTGGCCGAGTATAAGAAAGTACCCTAATCGACTATAACAAAGTCCCCTCATCGAGTATAACAAAGTCCCCTCACAGAGTATAACAAAGGCCCCATATCGAGAAAAAGAAAGGCCCCTCATCGGGTTTAACAAAGGCCTCTCATCGAGTATATCGAGGTCTCCTGATCGAGTATAACAAAGTCCCCTCATCGAGTATAACAAAGCCCCCTCATCGACTATAAGAAAGTCCCCTGATCGAGTATAACAAAGTCCCCTTATCGAGTATAACAAAGGCCCCTAATCGAATATTACAAAGTCACTGATCGACTATAACAAAGTCCTCTAATCGAGTATAACATAGTCACTGGTCGAGTATAATAAAGGCCCCTGATAGAGTATAACAAAGTCCCCTAATCGAGCATAACAAAGTCCACTGATCGAGTATAACAAAGCCCCCTGTTCGAGTATAAGAAAGTCTCCTAATCAAGTATAACAAAGGCCCTTGATCGAGTATAACAAATCCCCCTCATTGAGTATAATAAAGCCTCCTCATTGAGTATAACAAAGCCCCCTGGTCGAATATAAGAAAGTACCCTAATCGAGTATAACGAAGTCCCCTCATTGAGTATAACAAAATTCCCTCACAGAGAATAACAAAGGCCCCTTATCGAGAAAAACAAAGGCCCCTCATCGGGTTTAACAAAGTCCCCTGTTCGAGTATAACAGAGTCCCCTGATCGAGTATAACAGAGTCCCCTAATCGAGTATAACAAAGGCCCCTCATCGAGAATAACAATGTCCCCTGATCGAGTATAACAAACCCCCCTGATCGAGTATAACAACGCCCCCTGATCGAGTATAATAAAGTCCCTTGATTGAGTATAACAAAGTCCCCTCATCCAGTATAACAAAGGCCCATGATCAAGTATAACAAAGGCCCCTGATCGAGTATAACAAAGCCCCCTAATCGAGTATAACAAAGTCCTTTGATTAAGTATAACAAATTCAACTCATCGAGCATAGCAAAGTCCCCTAGTCGAGTATATCAAAGCCCCCTCATCGAAGATAACAAAGCCCCTCATCGAGTATAACAAAGCCCCCTTGTCGAGTATAACAAAGTCCCCTGGTCGAGTATAAAAAAGTACCCTAATCGAATGTATCAAAGTCCCCTCATTGAGTATAACAAAATTCCCTCACAGAGTATAACAAAGGCCCCTTATCGAGAAAACAAAGGCCACCTCATCGGGTTTAACAAAGGCCCCTGATCGAGTATAACGAGGTCCCCTGATCGAGTATAACAAAGTCCCCTGAAGGAGTATAACAAAGGCCCCTAATCGAGTATAACAAAGGCCCCTAAACGAGTATAACAAAGTCCCCTCATTGAGTATAACAAAGCCCCCTCATCGAATATAACAAAGCCCCCTGTTCGAGTATAACAAAGCCCCTGATCGAGTATAACAAAGCCCCCTGAAGGAGTATAACAAAGTCCCCTAATCGTGTATAACAAAGGCCCCTCATCGAGTATAACAAAGGTCCCTGATCGTGTATAACAAAGCACCCTAATCGAGTATAACAAAGTCCTTTGATTGACTATAACAAATTCCCCTGATCTTGTTTAACAAAGTCCCCTGATCGAGTAAAACAAAGCTCCCTAGTCCAGTATAACAAAGTCCCCTGGTCGAGTATAACAAAGTCCCGAGAACGAGTATAAAAAAGGCCCCTGATCGAGTTTAAGAAAGGCCCCTGATAGAGTATAACGAAGTCCCCTGGTCGAGCATAACAAACTCACTTGGTCGTGTATAATAAAAGTCCCCTGCTCGAGTATAACAAAGTCCCCTGATCGAGTAAAACAAAGTCCTTTGGTTGAGTATAACAAAGTCCCCTGATGGAGTATAACAAAGTCCCCTGATGGAGTATAACAAAGTCCCCTAATTGAGTGTAACAAAGTCCCCTGGTCGAATATAACATAGCCCCCTGATTGAGTATAACAAAGCCCCCTCATCGAGTATAACAAAGCCCCCTGTTCGAGTATAACAAAGACCACTAACCGAGTATAAGATAGTCCCTGATCGAGTATAACAGAGTCCCCTGATCGAGTATAACAGAGTCCCCTAATCGAGTATAACAGAGGCCCCTAATCGAGTATAACAAATCCCCCTCATTGAGTATAACAAAGCCCACTCATTGAGAATACCAAAGCCCCCTGGTCGAGTACAACAAAGTACCCTAATCGAGTATAACAAATTCCCTTGAAAGAGTATAACAAAGGCCCCTGATCGAGTATAACAAAGCCCACTAATCGAGTATAACAAAGAGCCCTGTTCGAGGATAACAAAGGACACTAATCGAATATAACACAGTCCCCTAATCGAGTATAACAAAGGCCCCGAATCGAGTAAAACAAAGTCCCCTAATCGAGTATCACGAAGCCCCCTGATTGAGTGAAACAAAGCCCCCTGATCGAGTATGAGAAAGTCCCCTAATTGAGTATAACAAATTTCCATGATCGAATATAACAAATGCCCCTTATCGAGAATAACAATGGTCCTTGATCGAGTATAACAAAGACCCCTGATCGAGTAAAACAAAGTCCCTTGGTCGAGATTAACAAAGTCCCCTAATTGAGTATAACAAAGCCCCCAGTCGAGTATAACAAAGTCCCCTGGTTGAGTGTAAGCAAGTCCCCTGATCGAGTGTAACAAAGCCCCCTGATCGAGTATAACAAAGCCCCCTGTTCGAGTATAACAAAGTCCCTTGGTCGAGTATAACAAAGCCCCCAGGTTGAGTATAACAAAGTCCCCTGATCGAGTATAACAAAGGCCCCTGATCGAATGTAAAAATTTTCCCTTATCGAGTATAACAATGGCCCCTGATCGAGTATAACAAAGGCCCCTCATCGAATATAACAAAGTCCCCTAATCGAGCATAACAGAGTCCACTGATCGAGTATAACAAAGGCCCCTCATCGAGTATAATAAAGGCCCCTAATCGACTATAACAAAGTCCCCTGCTCGAGTATAACAAAGCCCCCTCATCGAGTATAACAAAGAACCCTCATCGAGTATAACAAAGCCCTCGGTTCGAGTATAACAAAGGCCACTAATCGAGTATAACAAAGTCCCCTGATCGAGTATAACAGAGTCCCCTGATCGAATATAACAAATCTCCCTCATTAAGTATAACAAAGTCCCCTGGTCGAGTATAACAAAGTACCCTAATCGAGTACAACAAAGTACCCTCATCGAGTATAACAAAGTCAATTGATCGAGTATAACAAAGGCATATGATCAATTATAACAAAGGCCCCTGATCGAGTAGAGCAAAGCCCCTGATCGAGTATACAAAGTCTTTTGATTGAGTATAACAAAGTCCCCTGATCGAGTATAACAAAGTCCTCTGGTCGAGTATAACAGAGCCCCCTGATCGAGTATAACAAAGCCCCCTGATCGAGTATAACAAAGCTCCCTGATCGAGTATAACAAAGCCCCCTGATCGAGTATAACAAAGCCCCCTTGTCGAGTATAACAAATTTCCCTGTTCGAGTATAACAAAGGCCCCTGATCGAGTATAACAAAGCCCCCTGATCGAGTATAACAAAGTTCTTTGATTAAGTATAACAAATCCCCCTAATCGAGCATAACAAAGTCCACTGATCGAGTATAACAAAGTCCCCTGGTCGGTGTATAACAAAGACCCCTTGTCGAGTATATCAAAGTCCCCTCATTGAGTATAACAAAATTCCCTCACAGAGTATAACAAAGGCTTTTTATCGAGAAAACAAAGTCCTCATCGAGGCTCTTCAGCCCCCTCATCAGATATAAACAAAGCCCCCCTCATCGGGTTTAACAAAAGGCCCTAATCCAGGTATAACAGGGTCCCTGATCGAGAGTATAACAAAGTCCCCTGAAAAGAAGAGTACGCAAAGGCCCTAATCCCAGGTATAACAAAGACCCTAAAGAGAGTATAACAAAGTCCCTCATCAGTATAACAAAAGCCCCTCATCGAATATATAAAGCCCCTGTTCGAGTATAACAAAGTCCCCTGATCCGATGAAAAACAAAGTCCCCCCGGTCGAGTATAACAAAAGCCCCCCCTCATCGAGTATAACAAAGCCCACCTGATCAGGCATAACAAAGCCCCCTAGTCGAGTATAACTAATTCCTCTGGTCGAGTATAACAAAGTCCCCAGAACGAGTATAACAAAGCCCCCTAGTCGAGTATAATAAAGTCCCCTAGTCGAGTATAATATAGTCCCTGGTCGAGTATAACAAAGTACCCAGAACGAGTATAACAAAGCCCCCTTGTCGAGTATAATAAAGTCTCCTAGTCGAGTATAACAAAGCCCCCTAGTCGAGTATAACAAAGTCCGCTGGTCGAGTATAACAAAGTCCCGAGAACGAGTACAAAAAAGGCCCCTGATCAAGTTTAACAAAGCCCCCTGGAGTATAACACAGCCCTTTGATCGAGTATAACAAAGGTCCCTGATCGAGTATAATAAAGCCCCCTGATCGAGTATAACAAAGTCCTTTGATTGATTTTAACAAATTCCCCTGATCGAGTATAACAAAGTCCCCTGATCGAGTAAAACAAAGTCCCCTGGTCGAGTATAACAAAGCCCTCTCATCGAGTATAACAAAGCCCCTTGATCGAGCATAACAAAGCCCCCTAGTCGAATATAACAAAGTCCCTTGGTCGAGTATAACAAAGTCCCCAGAACGAGTATAACAAAGTCCCCTGTTCGAGTATAACAAAGCCCCCTAGTCGTGTGTAATAAAGTCCCCTCGTCGAGTATAACAAAGTCCCCAGAATGAGTATAAAAAAGGCCCCTGATCGAGTTTAACAAGGCCACTGATCGAGTATAACAATGTCCCCTCATCGAGTATAACAAAGACCACTAACCGAGCATAACATAGTCCCCTGATCGAGTATAACAGAGTCCCTTGATCGAGTATACTAAGGTCCCTGATCGAGTATAACAAAGCACCCTGATCGAGTATAACAAAGTCCTTTGATTGACTATAACAAATTCCCCTGATCGAGTGTAACAAAGTCCTCTGATCGAGTATAACAGAGTCCCCTGGTCGAATATAACAAAGACCCCTGGTCGAGTATAACAAAGCCCCCTCATCGAGTATAAACAAGCCCCCTCATCGAGTATAACAAAGCCCCATTGTCGAGTATAACAAAGTCCCCTGGTCGAGTATAACAAAGTCCCCTGATCGAGTATAACAAATCCCCCTCATTGAGTATAACAAAGTCCCTTCATTGAGTATAACAAAGCTCCCTGGTCGAGTATAACAAAGTACCCTAATCGAGTACAACAAAGTACCCTCATCGAGTATAACAAAGTCCCCTCATTGAGTATAACAAAATTTCCTCACAGAGTATAACAAAGGCCCCTTATCGAGAATAACAAAGCCCCTCATCGGGTTTAACAAAGGCCCCTGATCGACTATAACAAGGTCCCCTGATCGAGTATAACAAAGACCCCTGAAAGAGTATAACAAAGGCCCCTGATCGAGTATAACAAAGGTCCCTAAAAGAGTATAACAAAGTCCCCTCATCGAGTATAACAAAGCCCCTAATCGAGTATAACAAAGAGCCCTGTTCGAGTATAACAAAGGCCACTAATCGAGGATAACGCAGTCCCCTAATCGAGTATAACAAAGGCCCCTGATCGAGTAAAACAAAGACCCCTCATCGAGTATCACGAAGCCCCCTGATTGAGTATAACAAAGCCCCCTGATCGAGTATGAGAAAGTCCCCTAATCGAGTATAACAAAGTTCCCTGATCGAATATAACAAAGGCCCCTTATCGAGTTTAACAATGGTCCCTGATCGAGTATAACAAAGACCCCTGATCGAGTAAAACAAAGTCCCTTGGTCGAGATTAACAAAACCCCCTGATCGAGTATAACAAAGTCCCTTGGTCGAGTATAACAAAGCCCCCAGGTTGAGTATAACAAAGTCCCCTTGTCGAGTTTAACAAAGTCCCCTAATCGAGTATAAAAATGTAACCTGATCGAGTATAACAAAGGCCCCTCATCGAGTAAAAAAAAAGGCCCCTCATCGAGTATAACAAAGTCCTTTGATTGAGTATAACAAATTCCCCTGATAGAGTATAACAAAGTCCCCTGATCGAGTAAAACAAAGTCCCCTGGTCGAGTATAACAAAGCCCCCTAGTCGAGTATAACAAAGTCCCCTGGTCGAGTATAACAAAGTCCCCAGAACGAGTATAAAAAAGGCTCCTGATCGAGTTTAACAAAGGCCACTGATCGAGTATAACAAAGGCCCCTGATCGAGTATAACAAAGCTCCCTCATCGAGTATAACAAAGTCCTTGGATTAAGTATAACAAAGTCCCCTCATCGAGTATTACAAAGTCTCCTGATCGAGTATAAGAAAGTCCCCTGGTCGAGTATAACAAACCCCCTGATCGAGTATAACAAAGCCCCCTGATCGAGTATAACAAAGTCCTTTGATTGAGTATAACAAAGCCCCTTCATTGAGTATAACAAAGCTCCCTGGTCGAGTATAACAAAGAACCCTAATCGAGTATAACAAAGTCCCCTCATCGAGTATAACAAAGTCCCCTCACAGAGTATAACAAAGGCCCCATATCGAGAAAAACAAAGGCCCTTCATCGGGTTTAAAAAAGGCCCCTGAGCGAGTATATCGAGGTCCCCTGATCGAGTATAACAAAGCCCTCTGAAAGAGTATAACAAAGGCCCCTCATCGAATATAACAAAGACCCATAAAAGAGTATAACAAAGTCCCCTCATCGAGTATAACAAAGCCCCCTCATCGAGTATAACAAAGCCCCCTGTTCGAGTATAATAAAGCCCCCTGGAGTATAACAAAGCCCCCTGATCGAGTATAAGAAAGTCCCCTCATCGGGTATAATGAGGTCACCCTGATCGAGTATAACAAAGTCCCCTGAAAGAGTATAACAAAGGCCCCTAATCGAGTATAACAAAGGCCCCTAAAAGAGTATAACAAAGTCCCCTGATCGAGTATAACAAAGCCCCTTCATCGAGTATAACAAAGCCCCCTGTTCGAGTATAACAAACCCCCCTGATCGAGTATAACAAAGCCCCCTGTTCGAGTATAACAAAGTCCCCTAATCGAGTATTACAAAGGACCCTCATCGAGTATAACAAAGGTCCCTAATCGAGTATAACAAAGCACCCTGATCGAGTATAACAAAGTCCTTTGATTGACTAAAACAAATTCCCCTGGTCGAGTATAAGAAAGCCCCCTGATCGAGTATAACAAAGCCATCTGATCGAGTATAACAAAGCCCCCTAGTCGAGCATAACAAAGTCCCCTGGTCGAGTATAACAAAGTCCCGAGAACGAGTATAAAAAAGGCTCCTGATCGAGTTTAACAAAGGCCCCTGCTCGAGTGTAACAAAATGCCCTAGTCGAGCATAAGAAACTCACCTGGTCGTGTATAATAAAAGTCCCCTGCTCGAGTATAACAAAGTCCCCTGATCGAGTCTAACAAAGTCCCCTGATTGAGTATAACCAAGTTCCCTGGTTGAGTATAATAAAGCCCCCTGATTGAGTATAACAAAGCCCCCCTGGTCGAGGCTGTATAAAGGCACTAATCGAGTATAAGAAAGTCCCCTCATTGAGTATAACAAAATTCCCTCACAGAGTATAACAAAGGCCCCTTATCGAGAATAACAAAGGCCCCTCATCGGGCATAACAAAGGCCACTAATCGAGTATAACACAGTCCCCTAATCGAGTATAACAAAGGCCCCTGATCGAGTAAAACAAAGTTCCCTCATCGAGTATCACGAAGCCCCCTGATTGAGTAGAACAAAGCCCCCTGATCGAGTATGAGAATGTCCCCTAATTGAGTATAACAATGTTCCCTGATCGAATATAACAAAGGCCCCTCATCGAGTTTAACAATGGTCCCTGATCGAGTATAATAGAGACCCCTAATCGAGAAAAAGAATGTCCCTTGGTCGAGATTTACAAAGCCCCCTTATCGAGTATATCAAAGTCCCTTGGTCGAGTATAACAAAGCCCTCAGTTTGAGTATAACAAAGTCCCCTGGTCGAGTATAACAAAGTCCCCTAATCGAGTATAAAAATGTCCCCGGATCGAGTATAACAAAGGCCCGTCATCGAGTATAACAAAGGCCCCTGATCGAGTATAACAAAGGCCCCTCATCGGGTATAACAAAGGCCCCTCATCGAGTATAACAAAGGCCCCTCATCGAGTATAACAAAGTCCCCTAATCAAGTATAACAAAGGCCCCTCATCGAGTATAACAAAGGCCCCTCATCGAGTATAACAAAGGCCCCTCATCGAGTATAACAAAGTCCCTCATCGAGTATAACAAAGTCCCCTCACCGAGTATAGCAAAGGCCCCTTGTCGAGTATAACAAAGTCCCCTGGTCCTGTATAACAAAGTCCCCAGAACGAGTATAACAAAGTCCCCTGTTCGAGTATAACAAAGCCCCCTAGTCGTGTATAATAAAGTCCCCTCGTCGAGTATAACAAAGTCCCCAGAATGAGTATAAAAAAGGCCCCTGATCGAGTTTAACAAGGGCCACTGATCGAGTATAACAAAGTCCCCTCATCGAGTATAAGAAATCCCCTTGATCGAGTGTAACAAAATCCTTTGATTAAGTATAACAAAGTCCCCTCATCGAGTATAACAAAGGCCACTAACCGAGCATAACATAGTCCCCTGATCGAGTATAACAGAGTCCCTTGATCGAGTATACTAAGGTCCCTGATCGAGTATAACAAAGCACCCTGATCGAGTATAACAAAGACCTTTGATTGACTATAACAAATTCCCCTGATCGAGTATAACAAAGTCCTCTGATCGAGTATAACAGAGTCCCCTGATCGAGTATAACAAAGACCCCTGGTCGAGTATAACAAAGCCCCCTCATCGAGTATAACAAAGCCCCCTCATCGAGTATAACAAAGCCCCATTGTCGAGTATAACAAAGTCCCCTGGTCGAGTATAACAAAGTCCCCTGATCGAGTATAACAAATCCCCCTCATTGAGTATAACAAAGCCCCTTCATTGAGTATAACAAAGCTCCCTGGTCGAGTATAACAAAGTACCCTAATCGAGTACAACAAATTACCCTCATCGAGTATAACAAAGTCCCCTCATTGAGTATAACAAAATTTCCTCACAGAGTATAAAAAGGCCCCTTATCGAGAATAACAAAGGCCCCTCATCGGGTTTAACAAAGGCCCCTGATCGACTATAACACGGTCCCCTGAAAGAGTATAACAAAGGCCCCTGATCGAGTATAACAAAGGTCCCTAAAAGAGTATAACAAAGTCCCCTCATCGAGTATAACAAAGCCTTTAATCGAGTATAACAAAGAGCCCTGTTCGAGTATAACAATGCCCCTTCATTGAGTATAACAAAGCTCCCTGGTCGAGTATAACAAAGTACCCTAATCGAGTACAACAAATTACCCTCATCGAGTAGCACAAAGCCCCCTGATTGAGTATAACAAAGCCCCCTGATCGAGTATGAGAAAGTCCCATAATCGAGTATAACAAAGTTCCCTGATCGAATATAACAAAGGCCCCTCATCGAGTTTAACAATGGTCCCTGATCGAGTATAACAAAGACCCCTGATCGAGTAAAACAAAGTCCCTTGGTCGAGATTAACAAAACCCCCTGATCGAGTATAACAAAGTCCCTTGGTCGAGTATAACAAAGCCCCCAGGTTGAGTATAACAAAGTCCCCTGGTCGAGTATAACAAAGTCCCCTAATCGAGTATAAAAATGTCCCCTGATCGAGTATAACAAAGGCCCCTCATCGAGTAAAAAAAAAGGCCCCTCATCGAGTATAACACAGTCCTTTGATTGAGTATAACAAATTCCCCTGATAGAGTATAACAAAGTCCCTTGATCGAGTAAAACAAAGTCCCCTGGTCGAGTATAACAAAGCCCCCTGACGAGTATAAGAAAGCCCCCTAGTCGAGTATAACAAAGTCCCCTGGTCGAGTATAACAAAGTCCCCAGAACGAGTATAAAAAAGGCCCCTAATCGAGTTTAACAAAGGCCACTGATCGAGTATAACAAAGGCCCCTAATCGAGTATAACAAAGCTCCCTGATCGAGTATAACAAAGTCCTTGGATTAAGTATAACAAAGTCCCCTCATCGAGTATTACAAAGTCTCCTGATCGAGTATAAGAAAGTCCCCTGGTCGAGTATAACAAACCCCCTGATCGAGTATAACAAAGCCTCCTGATCGAGTATAACAAAGTCCTTTGATTGAGTATAACAAAGTTCTCTGCTCGAGTATAACAGATTCCCCTGATCGAGTATAACAAAGTCCCCTGGTCGAGTATAACAAAGCCCCCTCATCGAAATTAACATAGCCCCCCTCATCGAGTATAACAAAGGCCCCATTGTCGGAATTATAACAAAGTCCCTAGTGGTATAAACAAATTCCCCTGATCGAGAGTAAAAACAAATCCCCCTCATTGGTATAACCAGCCCTTCATTGAGTGTAGCAAAAGCTCCCTGGTCCAGGTATAACCAGGCACTAATCGAGTATAACAAAGTCCCCTCATCGAGTATAGCAAGAGTCCCTCACAGAGTATAACAAAAGGCCCATAACCGAGAAAAACAAGGCCCCTCATCGGGGTTTAACAAAAGGCCCTGATCGAGGTATATCGAGGTCCCCCTGATCGAGTATAACAAACACCTCTGAAGAAGTATAACAAAGGCCCTCATCGAATATAACAAAGACCATAAAAAGAGTATAACAAGGTCCCCTCATCGAGTATAACAAAGCCCCCTCATCGGTATAACCAAAGCCCCTGTTCGAGTATAACAAAGCCCCCTGATCGAGTATAACAAAGCCCCCTGTTCGAGTATAACAAAGTCTCCTAATCGAGTATAACAAAGGACCCTCATCGAGTATAACAAAGGTCCCTAATCGAGTATAACAAAGCACCCTGATCGAGTATAACAAAGTCCTTTGATTGACTATAACAAATTCCCCTGGTCGAGTATAAGAAAGCCCCCTGATCGAGTATAACAAAGCCATCTGATCGAGTATAACAAAGCCCCCTAGTCGAGCATAACAAAGTCCCCTGGTCGAGTATAACAAAGTCCCGAGAACGAGTATAAAAAAGGCTCCTGATTGAGTTTAACAAAGGCCCCTGCTCGAGTGAAAGAAAGTCCACTAGTCGTGCATATGAAACTCACCTGGTCGTGTATAATAAAAGTCCCCTGCTCGAGTATAACAAAGTCCCCTGATCGAGTCTAAGAAAGTCCCCTGATTGAGTATAACAAAGTCCCCTGGTCGAGTGTAACAAAGCCCCCTGATTGAGTATAACAAAGCCCCCTCATCGAGTATAACAAAGCCCCCTGTTCGAGTATAACAAAGACCACTAACCAAGTAAACCATAGTCCCCTGATTGAGTATAACAGAGTCCCCTAATCGAGTATAACAAAGGCCCCTGATCGAGTATAACAAATCCCCCTCATTGAGTATAAAAATGCCCCCTCATTGAGTATAACAAAGCCCCCTGGTCGAGTACAACAAAGTACCCTCATTGAGTATAACAAAATTCCCTCACAGAGTATAACAAAGGCCCCTTATCGAGAATAACAAAGGCCCCTCATCGGGCTTAACAAAGGCCACTAATCGAGTATAACACAGTCCCCTAATCGAGTATAACAAAGGCCCCTGATCGAGTAAAACAAAGTCCCCTCATCGAGTATCACGAAGCCCCCTGATTGAGTATAACAAAGCCCCCTGATCGAGTATGAAAAAGTCCCCTAATCGAGTATAACAAAGTTCCCTGATAACAAAGGCGCCTCATCGAGTTTAACAATGGTCCCTGATCGAGTATAACAGAGACCCCTGATCGAGAAAAAGAAAGTCCCTTGGTCGAGATTAACAAAGCCCCCTGATCGAGTATATCAAAGTCCCTTGGTCGAGTATAACAAAGCCCCCAGGTTGAGTATAACACAGTCCCCTGGTCGAGTATAACAAAGTCCCCTAATCGAGTATAAAAATGTCCCCTGATCGAGTATAACAAATGCCCCTGATCGAGTATAAAAAGGCCCCTCATCGAGTATAACAAAGGCCCCTCATCGAGTATAACAAAGGCCCCTCATCGAGTATAACAAAGGCCCCTCATCGAGTATAGCAAAGTCCCCTAATCAAGTATAACAAAGGCCCATAATCGAGTATAACAAAGGCCCCTCATCGAGTATAACAAAGGACCCTCATCGAGTATAACAAAGTCCCTCATCGAGTATAACAAAGTCCCCTCACCGAGTATAGCAAAGGCCCCTGGTGGAGTATAACAAAGTCCCCTGATCAAGTATAACAAATTCCCCTCAACGAGTATTACAAAGTCACTGATCGAGTATAACAAAGTCCCCTAATCGAGTATAACATTGTCACTGATCGAGTATAACAAAGGCCCCTCATCGAGTTTAACAAAGTCCCCTATTCGAGCATAACAAAGTCCACTGATCGAGTATAACAAAGGCCCTTCATCGAGTATAACAAAGGCCCCTAATCGAGTATAACAAAGTCCCCTGATCGAGTATAACAAAGCCCCCTGATCGAGTATAACAAAGCCCCCTCATCGAGTATAACAATACCCCCTGTTCGAGTATAACAAAGGCCACTAATCGAGTATAACAGAGTCCCCTGATCGAATATAACAGAGTCCTCTAATCGAGTATAACAAAGGCCCCTGATAGAGTATAACAAATCCCCCTCATTGAGTATAATAAAGCCCCCTCATTGAGTATAACAAAGCCCCCTGATCGAGTATAACAAAGTCCCCTGATCGAGTATAACAAAGCCCCCTAATTGAGTATAACAAAGCTACCTGATCGAGTATAAGAAAGTCAATTGATCGAGTATAACAAAGGCTCATGATCAAGTATAACGAAGGCTCCTCATCGAGTATAGCAAAGCCCCCTGATCGAGTATAACAAAGTCTTTTGATTGAGTATAACAAAGTCCTCTGATGGAGTATAAGAAAGTCCCCTGGTCGAGTATAACAAAGACCCCTCATCGAGTATAACAAAGCCTCCTCATCGAGTGTAACAAAGCCCCATTGTCGAATATAACAATGTCCCCTGATCGAGTATAAGAAAGTCCCCTGATCGAGTATAAAAAATCCCCCTCATTGAGTATAACAAAGTCCCCTCACAGAGCCCCTGGTCGAGTATAAGAAAGTACCCTAATCGACAATAACAAAGTCCCCTCATCGAGTATAACAAAGTCCCCTCACAGAGTATAACAAAGGCCCCATATCGAGAAAAACAAAGGCCCCTCATCGGGTTTAACAAAGGCCCCTCATCGAGTATATCGAGGTCTCCTGATCGAGTATAACAAAGTCCCCTCATCGAGTATAACAAAGCCCCCTCATCGAGTATAAGAAAGTCCCCTGATCGAGTATAACAAAGTCCCCTTATCGAGTATAACAAAGGCCCCTCATCGAGTATAACAAATGTCCCTGATCGAGTAAAACAAAGCCCCCTGATCGAGTATAACAAAGTCATTTGATCGAGTATAACAAAGCCCCCTGATCGAGTATAACAAAGTCCCCAGAACGAGAATAAAAAAGGCCCCTGATCGAGTTTAACAAAGGCCCCTAATCGAGTATAACAAAGGCCCCTGATCGAGTATAACAAACCTCCCTGATCGAGTATAACAAAGCCCCCTGATCGAGTATAACAAAGTCCTTTGATTGAGTATAACAAATTCCCCTGCTCGAGTATAACAAAGTCCCCTGATCGAGTAAAACAAAGTCCCCTCATCGAGTATAACAAAGTCCCCTAATCGAGTATAACAAAATTCCCTGGTCGAGTATAACAAAGCCCCCTCATCGAGTATAACAAAGCGCCCTCATCGAGTATAACAAATCCCCCTTGTCGAGTATAACAAAGTCCCTGATCGAGTATAACAGAGTCCCCTGATTGAGTATAACAGAGTTCCTAATCGAGTATAACGAAGGCCTCTCATCGAGTATAGCAAAGTCCCCTGATCGAGTATAACAAACCCTCCTCATCGAGTATAACAAAGCCCCCTGATTGAGTATAAGAAAGCCCCTTGATCGAGTATAACAAAGTCCCCTCATCCAGTATAACAAAGGCCCATGATCAAGTATAACAAAGGCCCCTGATGGAGTATAACAAAGTCCTTTGATTAAGTATAACAAAGTCCCCTGATCGAGTATAACAAAGTCCCCCGATCGAGTATAACAAAGCCCCCTCATCGAGTATAACAAAGCCCCCTTGTCGAGTATAACAAAGTCCTCTGGTCGAGAATAACAAAGTACCCTAATCGAGTATAACAAAGTCCCCTCATTGAGTCTAACAAAGGCCCCTTATCGAGAAAAACAAAGGCCACCTCATCGAGTATAACAAAGTCCCCTGGTTGAGTATAAAGTAGTCACCTGATCGAGTATAACAAAACCCCCTGTTCGAGTGTAACAAAGGCCCTTCATCGAGTATAACATATTCCCCAGATCGAGTAAAACAAAGTCCTCTTATCGAGTATAACAAAGTCCCCTGATCGAGTATAACAAAGTCCTTTGATTGAGTATAACAAAGTCCCCTGGTCGAGTATAACAAAGCCCCCTGATCGAGTATAACAAAGCCTACTCATCGAGTATAACAAAGCCGATGTTCGAGTATAACAAAGGCCACTAATCGAGTATAACAAAGTCCCCTGATCGAGTATAGCAGAGTCCCCTAATCGAGTATAACAGAGTCCCCTAATCGAGTATAACAAAGGCCCCGCATCGAGTATAACAAAGTCCCCTGATCGAGTATAACAAACCCGCTTGATCGAGTATAACAAAGCCCCCTCATCGAGTATAAGAAAGGCCCTTGATTGAGTATAGCAAAGTCCCCTCATCCAGTATAACAAAGGCCCATGATCAAGTATAACAAAGGCCCCTGATCGAGTATAACAAAGACCCCTGTTCGAGTATAACAAAGCCCCCTAGTCGTGTATAATAAAGTCCCCTCGTCGAGTATAAGAAAGTCCCCAGAACGAGTATAACAAAGTCCCCTGTTCGAGTATAACAAAGCCCCCTAGTCGTGTATAATAAAGTTCCCTCGTCGAGTATAACAAAGTCCCCAGAATGAGTGTAAAAAAGGCCCCTGATCGAGTTTAACAAGGGCCACTGATCGACTATAACAAAGTCCCCTCATCGAGTATAAGAAAGCCCCTTGATCGAGTATAACAAAATCCTTTGATTAAGTATAACAAAGTCCTCTCATGGAGTATAACAAAGACCACTAACCGAGCATAACATAGTCCCCTGATCGAGTATAACAGAGTCCCTTGATCGAGTATACTAAGGTCCCTGATCGAGTATAACAAAGCACCCTGATCGAGTATAACAAAGTCCTTTGATTGACTATAACAAATTCCCCTGATCGAGTATAACAAAGTCCTCTGATCGAGTATAACAGAGTCCCCTGATCGAGTATAACAAAGTACCTGGTCGAGTATAACAAAGCCTCCTCATCGAGTATAACAAAGTCCCCTCATCGTGTATAACAAAGCCCCATTGTCGAGTATAACAAAGTCCCCTGGTCGAGTATAACAAAGTCTCCTGATCGAGTATAACAAATCCCCCTCATTGAGTATAACAAAGCCCCTTCATTGAGTATAACAAAGCTCCCTGGTCGAGTATAACAAAGTACCCTAATCGAGTATAACAAAGTCCCCTCATCGAGTATAACAAAGACCCTCACAGAGTATAACAAAGGCCCCATATTGAGAAAAACAAAGGCCCCTCATCGGGTTTAACAAAGGCCCCTGATCGAGTATATCGAGGTCCCCTGATCGAGTATAACAAAGACCTCTGAAAGAGTATAACAAAGGCCCCTCATCGAATATAACAAAGACCCTTATAAGAGTATAACAAAGTCCCCTCATCGAGTATAACAAAGGCCCCTCATCGAGTATAATGAGGTCACCCTGATCGAGTATAACAAAGTCACCTGAAAGAGTATAATAAAGGCCCCTAATCGAGTATAACAAAGGCCCCTAAAAAAGTATAACAAAGTCCCCTGATCGAGTATAACAAAGCCCCCTCATCGAGTATAACAAAGCCCCCTGTTCGAGTATAACAAAGCCCCCTGATCGAGTATAACAAAGCCCCCTGTTCGAGTAAAACAAAGTCCCCTAATCGAGTATAACAAAGGACACTCATCGAGTATAACAAAGGTCCCTAATCGAGTATAACAAAGCACCCTCATCGAGTATAACAAAGTCCTTTGATTGACTATAACAAATTCCCCTGGTCGAGTATAAGAAGGCCGCCTGATCGAGTATAACAAAGCCATCTGATCGAGTATAACAAACCCCCCTAGTCGAGCATAACAAAGTCCCCTGGTCGAGTATAACAAAGTCCCGAGAACGAGTATAAAAAAGGCTCCTGATCGAGTTTAACAAAGGCCCCTGCTCGAGTGTAACAAAGTCCCCTAGTCGAGCATAAGAAACTCACCTGGTCGTGTATAATAAAAGTCCCCTGCTCGAGTATAACAAATTCCCCTGATCGAGTCTAACAAAGTCCCCTGATTGAGTATAACAAAGTCCCCTGGTCGAGTATAACAAAGCCCCCTGATTGAGTATAACAAAGCCCCCTCATCGAGTATAACAAAGCCCCCTGTTCGTGTATAACAAAGACCACTAACCAAGTAAACCATAGTCCCCTGATCGAGTATAACAGAGTCCCCTAATCGAGTATAACAAAGGCCCCTGATCGAGTATAACAAATCCCCCTCATTGAGTATAAAAATGCCCCCTCATTGAGTATAACAAAGCCCCCTGGTCGAGTACAACAAAGTACCCTAATCGAGTATAAGAAAGTCACCTCATTGAGTATAACAAAATTCCCTCACAGAGTATAACAAAGGCCACTTATCAAGAATAATAAAAGCCCCTCATCGGGCTTAACAAAGGCCACTAATCGAGTATAACACAGTCCCCTAATCGAGTATAACAAAGGCCCCTGATCGAGTAAAACAAAGTCCACTCATCGAGTATCACGAAGCCCCCTGATTGAGTATAACAAAGCCCCCTGATCGAGTATGAGAAAGTCCCCTAATCGAGTATAACAAAGTTCCCTGATCGAATATAACAAAGGCCCCTCATCGAGTTTAACAATGGTCCCTGATCGAGTATAACAGAGACCCCTGATCGAGAAAAAGAAAGTCCCTTGGTCGAGATTAACAAACCCCCCTGATCGAGTATATCAAAGTCCCTTGGTCGAGTATAACAAAGCCCCCAGGTTGAGTATAACAAAGTCCCCTGGTCGAGTATAACAAAGTCCCCTAATCGAGTATAAAAATGTCCCCTGATCGAGTATAACAAAGGCCCTTTATCGAGTATAACAAAGGCCCCTCATCGAGTATAACAAAGGCCCCTCATCGAGTATAACAAAGGCCCCTCATCGAGTATAACAAAGTCCCCTAATCAAGTATAACAAAGGCCCCAAATCGAGTATAACAAAGGCCCCTCATCGAGTATAACAAAGGCCCCTCATCGAGTATAACAAAGTCCCTCATCGACTATAACAAAGTCCCCTCACCGAGTATAGCAAAGGCCCCTGGTGGAGTATAACAAAGTCCCCTGATCAAGTATAACAAAGTCCCCTCAACGAGTATTACAAAGTCACTGATCGAGTATAACAAAGTCCCCTAATCGAGTATAACTTTGTCACTAATCGAGTATAACAAAGGCCCCTGATCGAGTATAACAAAGTCCCCTAATCGAGCATAACAAAGTCCACTGATCGAGTATAACAAAGGCCCTTCATCGAGTATAACAAAGGCCCCTAATCGAGTATAACAAAGTCCCCTGCTCGAGTATAACGAAGCCCCCTGATCGAGTATAACAAAGCCCCTTCATCGAGTATAACAATACCCCCTGTTCGAGTATAACAAAGGCCACTAATCGAGTATAACAAAGTCCCCTGATCGAGTATAACAGAGTCCCCTGATCGAATATAACAGAGTCCTCTAATCGAGTATAACAAAGGCCCCTGATAGAGTATAACAAATCCCCCTTATTGAGTATAACAAAGCCCCCTCATTGAGTATAACAAAGCCCCCTGAACGAGTATAACAAAGTCCCCTGATCGAGTATAACAAAGCCCCCTAATTGAGTATAACAAAGCCACCTGATCGAGTATAAGAAAGTCAATTGATAGAGTATAACAAAGGCTCATGATCAAGTATAACAAAGGCCCCTAATCGAGTATAGCAAAGCCCCCTGATCGAGTATAACAAAGTCTTTTGATTGAGTATAACAAAGTCCTCTGATGGAGTATAAGAAAGTCCCCTGGTCGAGTATAACAAAGACCCCTCATCGAGTTTAACAAAGCCTCCTCATCGAGTGTAACAAAGCCCCATTGTCGAATATAACAAAGTCCCCTGATCGAGTATAACAAAGTCCCTTGATCGAGTATAACAAATCCCCCTCATTGAGTATAACAAAGTCCCCTCACAGAGCCCTGGTCGAGTATAAGAAAGTACCCTAATCGACTATAACAAAGTCCCCTCATCGAGTATAACAAAGTCCCCTCACAGAGTATAACAAAGGCCCCATATCGGGAAAAACAAAGGCCCCTCATCGGGTTTAACAAAGGCCCCTCATCGAGTATATCGAGGTCTCCTGATCGAGTATAACAAAGTCCCCTCATCGAGTATAACAAAGCCCCCTCATCGAGTATAAGAAAGTCCCCTGATCGAGTATAACAAAGTCCCCTTATCGAGTATAACAAAGGCCCCTCATCGAGTATAACAAATGTCCCTGATCGAGTAAAACAAAGCCCCTGATCGAGTATAACAAAGTCATTTGATTGAGTATAACAAATTCCCCTGATAGAGTATAACAAAGTCCCCTGATCGAGTATAACAAAGTCCCCAGAACGAGAATAAAAAAGGCCCCTGATCGAGTTTAACAAAGGCCCCTAATCGAGTATAACAAAGGCCCCTGATCGAGTATAACAAACCTCCCTGATCGAGTATAACAAAGCCCCCTGATCGAGTATAACAAAGTCCTTTCATTGAGTATAACAAATTCCCCTGCTCGAGTATAATAAAGTCCCCTGATCGAGTAAAACAAAGTCCCCTCATCGAGTATAACAAAGTCCCCTAATCGAGTATAACAAATTTCACTGGTCGAGTATAACAAAGCCCCCTCATCGAGTATAACAAAGCGCCCTCATCGAGTATAACAAAGCCTCCTTGTCGAGTATAACAAAGTCCCCTGATCGAGTATAACAGAGTCCCCTGATTGAGTATAACAGAGTTCCCTAATCGAGTATAACGAAGGCCTCTCATCGAGTATAGAAAAGTCCCCTGATCGAGTATAACAAACCCTTCTCATCGAGTATAACAAAGCCCCCTGATTGAGTATAAGAAAGCCCCTTGATCGAGTATAACAAAGTCCCCTCATCCAGTATAACAAAGGCCCATGATCAAGTATAACAAAGGCCCCTGATGGAGTATAACAAAGTCCTTTGATTAAGTATAACAAAGAGTATAACAAAGCCCCCTTGTCGAGTATAACAAAGTCCCCTGGTCGAGTATAACAAAGTACCCTAATCGAGTATAACAAAGACCCCTCATTGAGTATAACAAAGGCCCCTTATCGAGAAAAACAAAGGCCACCTCATCGAGTATAACAAAGTCCCCTGGTTGAGTATAAAGTAGTCACCTGATCGAGTATAACAAAACTCCCTGTTCGAGTGTAACAAAGGCCCTTCACCGAGTATAACATATTCCCCAGATCGAGTAAAACAAAGTCCTCTGATCGAGTATAACAAAGTCCCCTGATCGAGTACAACAAAGTCCTTTGATTGAGTATAACAAAGTCCCCTGGTCGAGTATAACAAAGCCCCCTGATCGAGTATAACAAAGCCTACTCATCGAGTATAACAAAGCCCGATGTTCGAGTGCAACAAAGGCCACTAATCGAGTATAACAAAGTCCCCTGATCGAGGATAGCAGAGTCCCCTGATCAAGTATAACAGAGTCCCCTAATCGAGTATAACAAAGGCCCCTCATCGAGTATAACAAAGTCCCCTGATCGAGCATAACAAAGCCCCCTCATCGAGTATAAGAAAGTCCCTTGATCGAGTATAGCAAAGTCCCCTCATCCAGTATAACAAAGGCCCATGATCAAGTATAACAAAGGCCCCTGATCGAGTATAACAAAGACCCCTGTTCGAGTATAACAATGTCCCATGGTCGTGTAAAACAAAGTCCCCTGATCGAGTATAACAAAGTCCCCTTATCGAGTATAACAAAGGCCCCTCATCGAGTATAACAAATGTCCCTGATCGAGTAAAACAAAGCCCCCTGATCGAGTATAACAAAGTCATTTGATTGAGTATAACAAATTCCCCTGATAGAGTATAACAAAGTCCCCTGATCGAGTATAACAAAGTCCCCAGAACGAGAATAAAAAAGGCCCCTGATCGAGTTTAACAAAGGCCCCTAATCGAGTATAACAAAGGCCCCTGATCGAGTATAACAAAGTCCCCTGATCGAGCATAACAAAGCCCCCTCATCGAGTATAAGAAAGTCCTTGATCGAGTATAGCAAAGTCCTCATCCAGTATAACAAAGGCCCATGATCAAGTATAACAAAGGCCCCTGATCGAGTATAACAAAGACCCCTGTTCGAGTATAACAATGTCCCATGGTCGTGTAAAACAAAGTCCCCTGATCGAGTATAACAAAGCCCTCTCATCGAGTATAACAAAGCCCCCTTGTCGAGTATAACAAAGCCACCTGATCGAGTATAAGAAAGTCAATTGATCGAGTATAACAAAGGCTCATGATCAAGTATAACAAAGGCCCCTGATCGAGTATAACAAAGGCCCCTCATCGAGTATAACAAAGGCCCCTCATGGAGTATAACAAAGTCACTGATCGAGTATAACAAAGTCCCCTAATCGAGTATAACATTGTCTCTGATCGAGTATAACAAAGGCCCCTGATCGAGTATAACAAAGTCCCCTAATCGAGCATAACAAAGTCCACTGATCGAGTATAACAAAGGCCCTTCATCGAGTATAACAAAGGCCCTATTCGAGTATAACAAAGTCCCCTGCTCGAGTATAACAAAGCCCCCTGATCGAGTATAACAAAGCCCCCTCATCGAGTATAACAATACCCCCTGTTCGAGTATAACAAAGGCCACTAATCGAGTATAACAAAGTCCCCTGATCGAATATAACAGAGTTCCCTGATCGAATATAACAGAGTCCTCTAATCGAGTATAACAATGGCCCCTGATAGAGTATAACAAATCCCCCTCATTGAGTATAACAAAGCCCCCTCATTGAGTATAATAAAGCCCCCTGATCGAGTATAACAAAGTCCCCTGATCGAGTATAACAAAGCCCCCTAATTGAGTATAACAAAGCCACCTGATCGAGTATAAGAAAGTCAATTGATCGAGTATAACAAAGGCTCATGATCAAGTATAACAAAGGCCCCTGATCGAGTATAGCAAAACCCCCTGATCGAGTATAACAAAGTCTTTTGATTGAGTATAACAAAGTCCTCTGATGGAGTATAAGAAAGTCCCCTGGTCGAGTATAACAAAGACCCCTCATCGAGTATAACAAAGCCTCCTCATCGAGTGTAACAAAGCCCCATTGTCGAATATAACAAAGTCCCCTGATCGAGTATAACAAATCCCCCTCATTGAGTATAACAAAGTCCCCTCACAGAGCCCCTGGTCGAGTATAAGAAAGTACCCTAATCGACTATAACAAAGTCCCCTCATCGAGTATAACAAAGTCCCCTCACAGAGTATAACAAAGGCCCCATATCGAGAAAAAAAAAGGCCCCTCATCGGGTTTAACAAAGGCCCTTCATCGAGTATATCGAGGTCTCCTGATCGAGTATAACAAAGTCCCCTCATCGAGTATAACAAAGCCCCCTCATCGAGTATAAGAAAGTCCCCTGATCGGGTATAACAAAGTCCCCTTACCGAGTATAACAAAGGCCCCTCATCGAGTATAACAAAGGTCCCTGATCGAGTAAAACAAAGCCCCCTGATCGAGTATAACAAAGTCATTTGATTGAGTATAACAAATTCCCCTGATCGAGTATAACAAAGTCCCCTGATCGAGTAAAACAAAGTCCCCTGGTCGAGTATAACAAAGCCCCCTGATCGAGTATAACAAAGCCCCCTCATCGAGTATAACAAAGTCCCCAGAACGAGAATAAAAAAGGCCCCTGATCGAGTTTAACAAAGGCCCCTAATCGAGTATAACAAAGGCCCCTGATCGAGTATAACAAACCTCCCTGATCGAGTATAACAAAGACCCCTGATCGAGTATAACAAAGTCCTTTGATTGAGTATAACAAATTCCCCTGCTCGAGTATAACAAAGTCCCCTGATCGAGTAAAACAAAGTCCCCTCATCGAGTATAACAAAGTCCCCTAATCGAGTATAACAAATTTCCCTGGTCGAGTATAACAAAGCCCCCTCATCGAGTATAACAAAGCACCCTCATCGAGTATAACAAAGCCTCCTTGTCGAGTATAACACAGTCCTCTGATCGAGTATAACAGAGTTCCCTAATCGAGTATAACGAAGGCCTCTCAGCGAGTATAGCAAAGTCCCCTGATCGAGTATAACAAACCCTTCTCATCGAGTATAACAAAGCCCCCTGATTGAGTATAAGAAAGCCCCTTGATCGAGTATAACAAAGTCCCCTCATCCAGTATAACAAAGGCCCATGATCAAGTATAACAAAGGCCCCTGATGGAGTATAACAAAGTCCTTTGATTAAGTATAACAAAGTCCCCTGATCGAGTATAACAAATTCCCCTGATCGAGTATAACAAAGCCCTCTCATCGAGTATAACAAAACCCCCTTGTCGAGTATAACAAAGTCCCCTGGTCGAGTATAACAAAGTACCCTATTCGAGTATAACAAAGTCCCCTCATTGAGTATAACAAAGGCCTCTTATCGAGAAAAACAAAGGCCACCTCATCGAGTATAACAAACTCCCCTGGTTGAGTATAAAGTAGTCACCTGATCGAGTATAACAAAACCCCCTGTTCGAGTGTAACAAAGGCCCTTCATCGACTATAACATATTCCCCAGATCGAGTAAAACAAAGTCCTCTGATCGAGTATAACAAAGTCCCCTGATCGAGTATAACAAAGTCCTTTGATTGAGTATAACAAAGTCCCCTGGTCGAGTATAACAAAGCCCCCTGATCGAGTATAACAAAGCCTACTCATCGAGTATAACAAAGCCCGATGTTCGAGTATAACAAAGGCCACTAATCGAGTATAAGAAAGTCCCCTGATCGAGTATAGCAGAGTCCCCTGATCGAGTATAACAGAGTCCCCTAATCGAGTATAACAAAGGCCCCTCATCGAGTATAAGAAAGTCCCTTGATCGAGAATAGCAAAGTCCCCTCATCCAGTATAACAGAGGCCCATGATCAAGTATAACAAAGGCCCCTGATTGAGTATAACAAAGACCCCTGTTCGAGTATAAGAAAGTCCTTTGATTAAGTATATCAAAGTCCCCTCATCGAGTATAACAAAGTCCCCTGATCGAGTATAACAATGTCCCCTGGTCGAGTAAAACAAAGTCCCCTGATCGAGTATAACAAAGCCCTCTCATCGAGTATAACAAAGCCCCCTTGTCGAGTATAACAAAGTCCCCTGATACAGTATAACAGAGTCCCCTGATCGAGTATAACAGAGTCCCCTAATCGAGTATAACAAAGGCCCCTCATCGAGTATAACAAAGTCCCATGATCGAGTATAACAAAGTCCTTTGATTGAGTATAACAAATTCCCCTGCTCGAGTATAAGAAAGTCCCCTGATCGAGTATAACAAACCCCCATAATCGAGTATAACAAAGCCCCCTGATTGTGTATAAGAAAGCTCCTTGATCGAGTATAACAAAATCCCCTCATCCAGTATAACAAAGGCCCATGATCAAGTATAACAAAGGCCCCTGAACGAGTATAACAAAGCCCCCTGATCGAGTATAACAAAGTCCTTTGATTGAGTATAACAAATTCCCCTGCTCGAGTATAAGAAAGTCCCCTGGTCGAGTATAACAAAGACCCCTTGTCGAGTATAACAAAGCCTCCTCATCGAGTGTAACAAAGCCCCATTGTCGAGTATAACAAAGTCCCCTGGTCGAGTATAACAAAGTCCCCTCATCGAGTATAACAAATCCCCCTCATTGAGTATAACAAAGTCCCCTCACAAAGCCCCTTCATTGAGTATAACAAAGCTCCCTGGTCGAGTATAAGAAAGTACCCTAATCGACTATAACAAAGTCCCCTCATCGAGTATAACAAAGTCCCCTCACAGAGTATAACAAAGGCCCCATATCGAGAAAAACAAAGGCCCCTCATCGGGTTTAACAAAGGCCTCTCATCGAGTATATCGAGGTCTCCTGATCGAGTATAACAAAGTCCCCTCATCGAGTATAACAAAGCCCCCTCATCGAGTATAAGAAAGTCCCCTGATCGAGTATAACAAAGTCCCCTTATCGAGTATAACAAAGCCCCCTCATCGAGTATAAGAAAGTCCCCTGATCGAGTATAACAAAGTTCCCTTATCGAGTAAAACAAAGTCATTTGATTGAGTATAACAAATTCCCCTGATCGAGTATAACAAAGTCCCTGATCGAGTAAAACAACGTCCCCTGGTCGAGTATAACAAAGCCCCCTGGTCGAGTATAACAAAGCCCCCTCATCGAGTATAACAAAGCCCCATTGTCGAGTATAACAAAGTCCCCTGGTCGAGTATAACAAAGTACCCTAATCGAGTATAACAAAGTCCCCGCATTGAGTATAACAAAGGACCCTTATCGAGAAAAACAAAGGCCACCTCATCGGGTTTAACAAAGGCCCCTGATCGAGTATAACAAAGTCCACTGAACGAGTATAACAAAAGCCCCTGATCGAGTATAACAAAGGCCCCTAAAAGAGTATAACAAAGTCCCCTCATCGAGTATAACAAAGCCCCCTGATCGAGTATAACAAAGCCCCCTGTACGAGTATAAAAAAGGCCACTAATCGAGTATAACAAAGTCCCCTCATCGAGAATAACACAGTCCCCTAATAGAGTATAACAAAGGCCCCTGATCGAGTAAAACAAAGTCCCCTCATCGAGTATAACGAAGCCCCCTGATTGAGTATAACAAAGCCCTTGATCGAGTATGAGAAAGTCCCCTGATTGAGTTTAACAAAGTTCCCTGATCGAGTATAACAAAGTCCTTTGATTCAGTATAACAAAGTCCCCTGATCGAGTATAACAAAGGCCCTTCATCGAGTATAAAAAAGGCCAATAATCGAGTATAACAAAAAACCCTGATCAAGTATAACAAAGACGCCTGATCGAGTGTAACAAAGGCCCTTCATCGAGTATAACATATTCCCCAGATCGAGTATAACAACGTCCTCTGATCAAGTATAACAAAGTCCCCTGATCGAGTATAACAAAGTCCCCTAGTTGAGTATAAAGTAGTCACCTGATCGAGTATAACAAAACCCCCTGTTTGAGTATAACAAAGACCCCTTGATCGAGTGTAACAAAGGCCCTTCATCAAGTATAACATATTCGCAAGATCGAGTAAAACAAAGTCCTCTGATCGAGTATAACAAAGTCTCCTGATCGAGTATAAGAAAGTTCTTTGATTGAGTATAACAAAGTCCCCTGGTCGAGTATAACAAAGCCCCCTGATCGAGTATAACAAAGCCTACTCATCGAGTATAACAAAGCCCCATGTTCGAGTATAACAAAGGCCACTAATCGAGTATAACAAAGTCCCCTGATCGAGTATAGCAGAGTCCCCTGATCGAGTATAACAGAGTCCCCTAATTGAGTATAACAAAGGCCACTCATCGAGTATAACAAAGTCCCCTGATCGAGTATAACAAACCCCCCTGATCGAGTATAACAAAGCCCAATGATCGAGTATAAGAAAGTCCCTTGATCGAGTATAACAAAGTCCCCTCATCCAGTATAACAAAGGCCCATGATCAAGTTAACAAAGGCCCCTGATCGAGTATAACAAAGCCCCCTATTCGAGTATAACTAAGTCCTTTGATTAAGTATAACAAAGTCCCCTCATCGAGTATAACAAAGTCCCCTTTCGAGTATAACAGAGTCCCCTGGTCGAGTATAACAAAGCCCCTTTTTCGAGTATAACAAAGTCCCCTGATCGAGTATAACAGAGTCACCTGATCGAGTATAACAGAGTCCCCTAATCGAGTATAACAGAGGCCCCTCATCGAGTATAACAAAGTCCCCTTGATCGAGTATAACAAAGCCCCTCATCCAGTATAACAAAGGCCCCTGATCGAGTATAACAAAGCCCCCTGTTCGAGTATAACTAAGTCCTTTGATTAAGTATAACAAAGTCCCCTCATCGAGTATAACAAAGTCCCCTTTCGCGTATAACAAAGTCCCCTGGTCGAGTATAACAAAGTCCCCTGATCGATTATAACAAAGCCCTCTCATCGAGTATAACAAAGCCTCCTTTTCGAGTTTAACAAAGTCCCCTGATCGAGTATAACAGAGTCCCCTGATCGAGTATAACAGAGTCCCCTAATCGAGTATAACAAAGGCCCCTCATCGAGTATAACAAAGTCCGCTTGATCGAGTATAACAAAGTCCCGAGAACGAGTATAAAAAAGGCCCCTGATCGAGTTTAACAAAGGCCCCTGATCGAGTATAGCAAAGTACCCTAGTCGAGCATTACAAACTCACCTGGCCGTGTATAATAAATGTCCCCTGCTCGAGTATAACAAAGTCCCCTTCTCGAGTATAACAAAGGCCCCTGATCGAGTATAACAAGGTAAACTGATCGAGTATAACAAAGTCCCCTGAAAGAGTATAACAAAGGCCCCTTATCGAGTATAACAAAGGCCCCTAAAAGAGTATAACAAAGTCCCCTCATCGAGTCTAACAAAGCCCCCTAATCGAGTATAACAAAGAGCCCTGTTCGAGTATAACAAAGGCCACTAATCGAGTATAACAGATTCCCCTAATAGAGTATAACAAAGGCCCCTGATCGAGTAAAACAAAGTCCCCTGATCGAGTATCACGAAGCCCCTTATTGAGTATAACAAAGTCCCTTGGTCGAGATTAACAAAGCCCCCTGATCGAGTATAACAAAGTCCCCTGGTCGAGTGTAAGCAAGTCCCCTGATCGAGTGTAACAAAGGCCCCTCATCGAGTATAACAAAGCCCCCTGTTCGAGTATAACATTGTCCCTTGGTCGAGTATAACAAAGCCCCCAGGTTGATTACAACAAAGTCCCCTGGTCGAGTATAACAAAGTCCCCTAATTGAGTATAAAAATGTCCCCTGATCGAGTATAACAAAGGCCCCTGCTCGAGTATAACAAAGGCCCCTCATCGAGTATAACAAAGGCCCCTCATCGAGTATAACAAAGGCCCTTCATCGAGTATAATAAAGGGCCCCTCATCGAGTATAACAAAGTCCCCTAATCGAGTAGAGCAGAGTCCCCTTATCGAGTATAACAGAGTCCCCTCATCCAGTATAACAAAGGCCCATGATCAAGTATAACAAAGGCCCCTAATCGAGTATAACAAAGACCCCTGTTCAGGTATAACAAAGTCCTTTGATTAAGTATAACAAAGTCCCCTCATCGAGTATAACAAAGTCCCCTGATCGAGTATAACAATGTCCCCTCGTCGAGTATAACAAAGTCCCCTGATCGAGTATAACAAAGCCCTCTCATCGAGTATAACAAAGCCCCCTTGTCGAGTATAACAAAGTCCCCTGATCGAGTATAACAGAGTCCCCTGATCAAGTATAACAGAGTTCCCTAATCGAGTATAACAAAGGCCCCTCATCGAGTATAACAAAGTCCCCTGATCGAGTATAACAAACCCCCATAATCGAGTATAACAAAGCCCCCTGATCGTGTATAAGAAAGCCCCTTGATCGAGTATAACAAAGTCCCCTCATCCAATATAACAAAGGCCCATGATCAAGTATAAAAAAGGCCCCTCATCGAGTATAACAAAGCCCCCTGATCGAGTATAACAAAGTCCTTTGATTGAGTATAACAACTTCCCCTGCTCAAGTATAACAAAGTCCCCTGGTCGAGTATAACAAAGACCCCTCATCGAGTATAACAAAGCCTCCTCATCGAGTGTAACAAAGCCCCATTGTCGAGTATAACAAAGTCCCCTGGTCGAGTATAACAAAGTCCCCTGATCGAGTATAACAAATCCCCCTCATTGAGTATAACAAACTCCCCTCACAGAGCCCCTTCATTGAGTATAACAAAGCTCCCTGGTCGAGTATAAGAAAGTACCCTAATCGACTATAACAAAGTCCCCTCATCGAGTATAACAAAGTCCTTTCACAGAGTATAACAAAGGCCCCATATCGAGAAAAACAAAGGCCCTTCATCGGGTCTATATCGAGGTCTCCTGATCGAGTATAACAAAGTCCCCTGATCGAGTATAACAGAGTCCCCTGATCGAGTATAACAGAGTCCCCTGATCGAGTATAACAGTGTCCTTTAATCGAGTATAACAAAGGCCCCTCGTCGAGTATAACAAAGTCCCCAGATCGAGTATAACAAACCCCCATAATCGAGTATAACAAAGCCCCCTGATCGTGTATAAGAAAGCCCCTTGATCGAGTATAACAAAGTCCCCTCATCCAATATAACAAAGGCCCATGATCAAGTATAACAAAAGCCCCTGATCGAGTATATCGAGGTCTCCTGATCGAGTATAACAAAGTCCCCTCATCGAGTATAACAAAACCCCCTCATCGAGTATAAGAAAGTCCCCTGATCGAGTATAACAAAGTCCCCTTATCGAGTATCTCAAAGGGCCCTCATCGAGAATAACAAAGGTCCCTCATCGAGAAAAACAAAGCCCCCTGATCGAGTATAACAAAGTCATTTGATTGAGTATAACAAATTCCCCTGATCGAGTATAACAAATCCCCTGATCGAGTAAAACAAAGTCCCCTGGTCGAGTATAACAAAGCTCCCTGATCGAGTATAACAAAGCCCCCTGATCGAGTATAACAAAGTCCCCAGAACGAGAATAAAAAAGGCCCCTGATCGAGTTTAACAAAGGCCCCTAATCGAGTATAACAAAGGCCCCTGATAGAGTATAACAAACCTCCCTGATCGAGTATAACAAAGCCCCCTGATCGAGTATAACAAAATCCTTCGATTGAGTATAACAAATTCCCCTGCTCGAGTATAACAAAGTCCCCTGATCGAGAAAAACAAAGTCCCCTCATCGAGTATAACAAAGTCCCCTAATCGAGTATAACAAACTTCCCTGATCGAGTATAACAAAGCCCCCTCATCGAGTATAACAAAGCCCCCTCATCGAGTATAACAAAGCCCCTTTGACGAGTATAACAAAGTCCCCTGATCGAGTATAACAGAGACCCTGATTGAGTATAACAGAGTCCCCTAATCGAGTATAACAAAGGCCTCTCATCGAGTATAGCAAAGTCCCCTGATCGAGTATAACAAACCCTCCTCATGGAGTATAACAAAGCCCCATGATTGAGTATAAGAAAGCCCCTTGATCGAGTATAACAAAGTCCCCTCATCCAGTATAACAAAGGCCCATGATCAAGAATAACAAAGCCCCCTCATGGAGTATAACAAAGTCCTTTGATTAAGTATAACAAAGTCCCCTGATCGAGTATAACAAAGTCCCCTGATCGAGTATAACAAAGCCCCCTCATCGAGTATAACAAAGCCCCTTTTGTCGAGTATAACAAAGTCCCCTGGTCCAGTATAACAAAGTACCTTAATCTAGTATAACAAAGTCCCCTCATTGAGTATAACAAAGGCCCCTTATCGAGAAAAATAAAGGCCACCTCATCGAGTGTAACAAAGTCCCCTGGTTGAGTATAAAGTAGTCACCTGATCGAGTATAACAAAACCCCCTGTTCGAGTGTAACAAAGGCCCTTCATCGAGTATAACATATTCCCAAGATCGAGTGAAACAAAGTCCTCTGATCGAGAATAACAAAGTCCCCTGATCGAGTATAACAAAGTCCTTTGATTGAGTATAACAAAGTCCCCTGGTCGAGTATAACAAAGCCCCCTGATCGAGTATAACAAAGTCTACTCATCGAGTATAACAAAGCCCCCTGATCGAGTTTAAGAAAGTCAATTGATCGAGTATAACAAAGGCTCATGATCAAGTATAACAAAGGCCCCTGATCGAGTATAGCAAAGCCCCCTGATCGAGTATAACAAAATCTTTTGAATGAGTATAACAAAGTCCTCTGATCGAGTATAACAAAGTCCCCTGATCGAGTATAACAAAGTCCCCTGGTCGAGTATAACAAAGCCCCCTCATCGAGTATAACAAAGCCCCCTCATCGAGTATAACAAAGCCTCATTTTTGAGTATAACAAAGTCCCCTGGTCGAGTATACCAAAGTCCCCTGATCGAGTATAACAAATCCCCCTCATTGATTATAACAAAGCCCCCTCATTGATATAACAAAGCTCTCTGGTCGAGTATAACAAAGTACCCTAATCGAGTATAACAAAGTCCCCTCATCGAGTATAACAAAGTCCCCTCACAGAGTATAACAAAGGCCCCTTATCGAGAAAAACAAAGGCCCCTCATCGGGTTTAACAAAGGCCCCTGATCGAGCATATCGAGATCCCCTGATCGAGTATAACAAAATCCTCTGAAAGAGTATAACAAAGGCCCCTCATCAAATATAACAAAGACCCTTAAAAGAGTATAACAAAGTCCCCTCATCGAGTATAACAAAGCCCCCTCATTGAGTATAACAAAGCCCCCCCTGTTCGAGTATAACAAAGCCCCCTGGAGTATAACAAACCCCCTGATCGAGTATAACAAACCCCCTAATCGAGTATAACAAAGCCCCCTGATCGAGTATAAGAAAGCCCCTTGATCGAGTATAACAAAGTCCTTTGATTAAGTATAACAAAGTCCCCTCATCGAGTATAACAAAGTCCCCTAATCGAGTATAACAATTTCCCCTTTTCGAGTATAACAAAGCCCCCTCATCGAGTATACCAAAGCCCCCTCATCGAGTATAACAAAGCCCCCTTGTCGAGTATAACAAATTCCCCTTTCGAGTATAACAAAGTCCCCTGGTCGAGTATAACAAAGCCCCTTCATCGAGTATAACAAAGCCCCTTTGTCGAGTATAACAAAGTCCCTTGGTCGAGTATAACAAAGTAACCTAATCGAGGATAACAAAGTCCCCTTATTGAGTATAACAAAGTCCCCTTATTGAGTATAACAAAGGCCCCTTATCGAGAAAAACAAAGGCCACCTGATCGGGATTAACAAAGTCCCCTGAACGAGTATAACAAACGCCCCTAATCGAGTATAACAAAGGCCCCTAAAAGAGTATAACAAAGTCCCCTCATCGAGTATAACAAAGCCCCCTGATCGAGTATAACAAAGCCCCCTATTCGTGTATAAAAAAGGCCACTAATCGAGTATAACAAAGTCCCCTCATCGAGTATAACACAGTCCCCTAATCGAGTATAACAAAGGCCCCTGATCGAGTAAAACAAAGTCCCCTCATCGAGTATAACGAAGCCCCCTGATTGAGTATAAGAAAACCCCCTGATCGAGTATGAGAAAGTCCCCTGATCGAGTTTAATAAAGTTCCCTGATCGAGTATAACAAAGGCCCCTCATCGAGTATAACAAAGGTCCCTGATCGAGTATAACAAAGCCCCCTGGTCGAGTATAACAAAGTCCCTTGGTCGAGTATAACAAAGCCCCCAGGTTGAGTAAAACAAAGTCTTCTGGTCGAGTATAACAAAGTCCCCTAATCGAGCATAAAAATGTCCCCTGATCGAGTATAACAAAGGCCCCTCATCGAATATAGAAATTTCCCCTGATCGAGTATAACAAAGGCCCCTGATCGAGTATAACAAAGGTCCCTGATCGAGCATAACAAAGTCCCCTGATCGAGTATAACAAAGGCCTCTCATCGAGTATAAGAAAGGCCCCTCATCGAGTATAACATATTCACTAATCGAGTATAACAAAGGCCCTTGATCGAGTATAACAAAGGCCCCTCATCGAGTATAACAAAGTCCTATGATCGTGAATAACAAAGTCCCATGATCGAGTATTACAAAGGCCCCTCATCGAGTATAACAAAGTCCTTTGATTGAGTATAACAAAGTCCCCTGATTGAGAATAACAAAGTCCCCTGATGGAGTATAACAAAGTCCTCTGGTCGAGTATAACAAAGTCACCTCATCCAGTATAAGAAAGACCCATGATCAAGTATAACAAAGCCCCCCTGATCGAGTATAACAAAGTCCTTTGATTAAGTATAACAAAGTCCCCTGATCGAGTATAACAAAGTCCCCTAATCGAGCATAACAAAGGTCCCTGGTCGAGTATAACAAAACCCCCTGGTCGAGTATAACAAAGTCCCTTGGTCGAGTAAAAACAAAGCCCCCAGTTTGAGTATAACAAAATCCCCTGGTCGAGTATAACAAAGGCCCCTCATCGAGTATAACATAGTCACTGATCGAGTATAACAAAGGCCCTTGATCGAGTATAACAAAGTCCCCTAATCGAGCATAACAAAGTCCCCTGATCGAGTGTAACAAGGGCCTCTGATCGAGTATAACAAAGGCCCCTCATCGAGTAGAACAAAGTCTTATGATCGAGTATAACAAAGTCCCCTGATTGAGTATTACAAAGGCCCCTCATCGAGTATAACAAAGTCCTTTGATTGAGTATAACAAAGGCCCCTGATCGATTATAACAAAGGCCCCTGATCGAGTATAACAAAGTCCTTTGATTGAGTATAACAATGTCCCCTGAACGAGTATAACAAAGGCCCCTGATCGAAAATAACAAAGCCCCCTGATCGAGTATAACAAAGTCCTTTGATTGAGAATAACAAAGTCCCCTGATCGAGTATAACAAAGTCCCCTGGTAAGGTATAAAATAGTTACCTGATCGAGTATAACAAAGCCCCCTTTTCGAGTATAACAAAGCCTACTCATCGAGTATATCAAAGCCCCATGTTCGTGTATAACAAAGGCCACTAATAGAGGATAACAAAGTCCCCTGATTGAGTATAACAGAGTCCCCTGATCGAGTATAACAGAGTCCCCTAATCGAGTATAATAAAGGCCACTAATAGAGTATAACAAAGTCCCCTGATTGAGTATAACAACGTCCCCTGATCGAGTATAACAAACCCCCCTCATCGAGTATAACAAAGTCCCTTGATCGAGTATAACAAAGTCCCCTCATCCAGTATAACAAAGGCCCATGATCAAGTATAACAAAGGCTCCTGATCGAGTATAACAAAGCCCCCTGTTCGAGTAAAACAAAGTCCTTTGATTATGTATAACAAAGTCCCCTGATCGAGTATAACAAAGTCCCCTGATCGAGTATAACAAAGTCGCCTGGTCGAGTATAACAAAGTCCCCTGATCGAGTATAACAAAGCCCTCTCATCGAGTATAACAAACCTCCCTTGTCGAGTATAACAAAGGCCCCTGATCGAGTATAACAGAGTCCCCTGATCGAGTATAACAAAGTCCCTTAATCGATTATAACAAAGGCCCCTCATCGAGTATAACAAAGTCCCTTGATCGAGTAAAACAAACCCCCCTAATCGAGTATAACAAAGCCCCCAAATCGAGTATAAGAAAGCCCCGTCATCGAGTATAACAAAGTCCCCTCATCCAGTATAACAAAGGCCCATGATCAAGTATAACAAAGGCCCCTGATCGAGTATAACAAAGCCCCCTGATCGAGTATAAGAAAGTCCTTTGATTAAGTATAACAAAGCCCCCTCATCGAGTATAACAAACCTCCCTGATCGAGTATAACAAAGCCCCCTGATCGAGTATAACAAAGTCCCCTAATCGAGTAAAACAAAGTCCCCTCATCGAGTATAACAAAGTCCCTTAAAGGAGTATAACAAATTTCCCTGGTCGAGTATAACAAAGCCCCTCATCGAGTATAGCAAAGCCCCCTCATCGAGTATAACAAAGCCCCCTTGTCGAGTATAACAAAGTCCCCTGATCGAGTATAACAGAGTCCCCTGATTGAGTATAACAGAGTCCCCTAATCGAGTATAACAAAGGCCTCTCATCGAGTATAGCAAAGTCTCCAGATCGAGTATAACAAACCCTCCTCATCGAGTATAACAAAGCCCCATGATTGAGTATAAGAAAGCCCCTTGATCGAGTATAACAAAGTCCCCTCATCCAGTATAACAAAGGCCCATGATCAAGTATAACAAAGCCCCCTGATGGAGTATAACAAAGTCCTTTGATTAAGTATAACAAAGTCCCCTGATCGAGTATAACAAAGTCCCCTGATCGAGTATAACAAAGCTTCCTCATCGAGTATAACAAAGCCCCCTTGTCGAGTATAACAAAGTCCCCTGGTCGAGTATAACAAAGTACGTTAATCTAGTATAACAAAGTCCCCTCATTGAGTATAACAAAGGCCCCTTATCGAGAAAAATAAAGGCCACCTCATCGAGTATAACAAAATCCCCTGGTTGAGTATAAAGTAGTCACCTGATCGAGTATAACAAAGGCCCTTCATCGAGTATAACATATTCCCAAGATCGAGTAAAACAAAGTCCTCTGATCGAGTATAACAAAGTCCCCTGATCGAGTATAACAAAGTCCTTTGATTGAGTATAACAAAGTCTCCTGGTCGAGTATAACAAAGCCCCCTGATGGAGTACAACAAAGCCTACTCATCGAGTATAACAAAGCCCGATGTTCGAGTAAAACAAAGGCCACTAATCGAGTATAACAAAGTCCCCTGATCGAGTATAGCAGAGTCCCCTGATCGAGTATAACAGAGTCCCCTAATCGAGTATAACAAAGGCCCCTCATCGAGTATAACAAAGTCCCCTGATCGAGTATAACAAACCCCCCTGATCGAGTATAACAAAGCCCCCTGATCGAGTATAAAAAAGTCCCTTGATCGAGTATAGCAAAGTCCCCTCATCCAGTATAACAAAGGCCCATGATCAAGGATAACAAAGGCCCCGGATCGAGTATAACAAAGCCCCCTGATCGAGTATAACAAAGTCCCCTGATCGAGTATAACAAAGCCCCCTCATCGAGTATAACAAAGTCCCCTTGTCGAGTATAACAAAGTCCCATGATCGAGTATAACAAAGTCCCCTGATTGAGTATAACAGAGTCCCCTAATCGAGTATAACAAAGGCCTCTCATCGAGTATAACAAAGTCCCCTGATCGAATATAACAAACCCCCTTGATCGAGTATAACAAAGCCCCCTGATTGAGTATAAGAAAGCCCCTTGATCGAGTATAACAAAGTCCCCTCATCCAGTATAACAAAGGCCCATGATCAAGTATAAAAAAGCCCCCTGATGGAGTATAACAAAGTCCTTTGATTAGGTATAACAAAGTCCCCTGATCGAGTATAACAAAGTCCCCTGATCGAGTATAACAAAGTTCCATGGTCGAGTATAACAAAGCCCCCTCATCGAGTATAACAAAGCCCCCTCATCGAGTATAACAAAGCCCCATTGTCGAGTATAACAAAGTCCCCTGGTCGAGTATAACAAAGTACCCTAATCGAGTATAACAAAGTCCCCGCATTGAGTATAACAAAGGACCCTTATCGAGAAAAACAAAGGCCACCTCATCGGGTTTAACAAAGGCCCCTGATCGAGTATAACAAAGTCCACTGAACGAGTATAACAAAAGCCCCTGATTGAGTATAACAAAGGCCCCTAAAAGAGTATAACAAAGTCCCCTCATCGAGTATAACAAAGCCCCCTGATCGAGTATAACAAAGCCCCCTGTTCGAGTATAAAAAAGGCCACATATCGAGTATAACAAAGTCCCCTCATCGAGTATAACACAGTCCCCTAATAGAGTATAACAAAGGCCCCTGATCGAGTAAAACAAAGTCCCCTCATCGAGTATAACGAAGCCCCCTGATTGAGTATAACAAAGCCCCTGATCGAGTATGAGAAAGTCCCCTGATTGAGTTTAAAAAAGTTCCCTGATCGAGTATAACAAAGTCCTTTGATTCAGTATAACAAAGTCCCCTGATCGAGTATAACAAAGGCCCCTCATCGAGTATAACAAAGGCCAATAATCGAGTATAAAAAAGGCCCCTGATCGAGTATAACAAAGACGCCTGATCGAGTGTAACAAAGGCCCTTCATCGTGTATAACATATTCCCCAGATCGAGTATAACAACGTCCTCTGATCGAGTATAACAAAGTTCCCTGATCGAGTATAACAAAGTCCCCTGGTTGAGTATAAAGTAGTCACCTGATCGAGTATAACAAAGCCCCCTGTTCGAGTATAACAAAGACCCCTGATCGAGTGTAACAAAAGCCCTTCATCGAGTATAACATATTCCCCAGATCGAGTATAACAAAGAACTCTGTTCGAGTATAACAAAGTCCCCTGATCGAGTATAACAGAGTCCTTTGATAGAGTATAACAAAGTCCCCTTGTCGAGTATAACAAAGCCCCCTGATCGAGTATACCAAAGCCTACTCATCGAGTATAACAAAGCCCCATATTCGAGTATAACAAAGACCACTAATCGAGTATAACAAAGTCCCCAGACCGAGTATAACAAAGTCCCCTGATCGAGTATAACAGAGTCCCCTAATCGAGTATAATAAAGGCCCCTCATCGAGTATAACAAAGTCCCCGGATCGAGTATAACAAACCCCCTTGATCGAGTATAACAAAGTCCCTTCATCCAGTATAACAAAGGCCCATGATCGAGTATAACAAAATCCCCTGATCGAGTGTAACAAAGTCCCCTGGTCGAGAATAACAAAGTCCCCTGATCGAGTATAACAAAGCCCTCTCATCGAGTATAACAAAGCCCCCCTGTCGAGTATAACAAAGGCCCCTGATCGAGTATAACAGAGTCCCCTGATCGAGTATAACACAGTCCCCTAATCGATTATAACAAAGGCCCCTCATCGAGTATAACAAAGTCCCCTGATCGAGTATAACAAACCCCCCTAATCGAGTATAACAAAGCCCCCTCATCGAGTATAAGAAAGCCCCTTCAACGAGTATAACAAAGTCCCCTCATCCAATATAACAAATGCCTATGATCAAGTATAACAAAGGCCCCTGATCGAGTATAACAAAGTCCCTGTTCGAGTATAACAAAGTCCTTTGATTAAGTATAACAAAGTCCCCTCATCGAGTATAACAAAGTCCCCTGATCGAGTATAACAAAGCCCCCTGATCGAGTATAACAAGAGTCCTTTGATTATGTATAACAAAGTTCCCTCATCGAGTATAACAAAGTCCCCTGATCGAGTATAACAAAGGCCTTTGGTCGAGTATAACAAAGCCGCCTCATCGAGTATAACAAAGCCCCCTCATCGAGTATAACAAAGCCCCCTTGTCGAGTATAATAATGTACCCTAATCGAGTATAACAAAGTCCCCTCATTGAGTATAACAAAATTCCCTCACAGAGTATAACAAAGGCCCCTAATCGAGAAAAAAATGGCCACCTCATCGGGTTTAACAAAGGCCCCTGATCGAGTATGACAAGGTCCCCTGATCGAGTATAACAAAGTTCCCTGAACGAGTATAACAAACGCCCCTGATCGAGTATAACAAAGGCCCCTAAAAGAGTATAACAAAGCCCCTTGATCGAGTATAACAAAGCCCGCTGTTCGAGTATAACAAAGACCACTAATCGAGTATAACAAAGTCCCCTCATCGAGTATAACACAGTCCCCTAATCGAGTATAACAAAGACCCCTGATCGAGTAAAATAAAGTCCCCTCTTCGAGTATAACGAAGCCCCCTGATTGAGTATAACAAAGCCCCCTGATCGAGTATGAAAAGTCCCTTCATCGAGTATAACATAGTTCCCTGATCGAGTATAACAAAGGCCCCTCATCGAATATAGAAATTTCCCCTGATCGAGTATAACAAAGGCCCCTGATCGAGTATAACAAAGTACCCTGATCGAGTATAACAAAGTCCCCTAATCGAGCATAACAAAGTCCACTGATCGAGTGTAACAAAGGCCCCTGATCTAGTATAACAAAGTCCCCTGAACGAGTGTAACAAAGGCCCCTCATCGAGTATAACAAAGGCCCCTCATCGAGTATAACAAAGTCCCCAAATCGAGTATAACAAAGAACCCTGGTCGAGTATAACAAAGTCACCTGATCGAGTATAAGAAAGTCCCCAATCGAGTATAACAAAGTCCCCTGATCGAGTATTTCAAAGGCCCCTCATCGAGTATAAAAAAGTCCTTTGATTGAGTATAATAAAGTCCCCCGATCGAGTATAACAAAGGCCCCTAATCGAGTATAACAAAGTCCTTTGATTGAGTATAACAAAGTCCCCTGATCGAGTATAACAAAGGCCCCTGATCGAGTATAACAAAGCCCCCTGAACGAGTATAACAAAGTCCTTTGATTGAGTATAACAAAGTCCCCTGATCGAGTATAACAAAGTTCCCTGATAGAGTATAACAAAGTCCTTTGCTTAAGTATAACAAAGTCCCCTGATCGAGTATAACAAAGTCCCCTGATCGAGTATAACAAAGTCCCCTGATCGAGTATAACAAAGTCCTTTGATTGAGTATAACAAAGTCCCCTCATCGAGTATAACAAACGCCCCTCAGCGAGTATAACAAAGCCCCCTGATCGAGTATAACAAAATCCTTTGATTGAGTATAACAAAGTCCCCTGATCGATTATAACAAAGCCCCCTCATCGAGTATAACAATGGCCAATAATCGAGTATAACAAAGGCCCCTGATCGAGTATAACAAGGTCACCTGATCGAGTATAACAAAGTCCCCTGAACGAGTATAACAAACGCCCCCTATCGAGAATAACAAAGGACCCTAAAAGAGTATAACAAAGTCCCTCATCGAGTAAAAACAAAGTCCCCTGATTGAGTATAGCAAAGCCCCCTGTTCGAGTATAACAAAAGCCACTTATCGAGTATAACAAAGTCCCCTCATAGAGTATAACACATTCCCCTAATCGAGTATAACAAGGCCCCTGATCGAGTAAAACAAAGTCCCCTCATCGAGTATAACGAAGCCCCCTGATTGAGTATAACAAAGCCCCCTGATCGAGTATGAGAAAGTCCCCTCATCGAGTATAACAAAGTTCCCTGATCTAGTATAACAAAGGCCCCTCATCGAGTAAAACAAAGGTCCCTGATCGAGTATAACAAAGGCCCCTGATCGAGTGTAACAAAGGCCCCAAATCGAGTATAACAATGCCCCCTGGTCGAGTATAACAAAGTCCCTTGGTCGAGTATAACGAAGCCCCCAGGTTGAGTATAACAAAGTCCCCTGGTCGAGTATATCAAAGTCCCCTGATCGAGTAAAAAAATGTCCCCTGATCGAGTATAACAAAGGCCCCTCATCGAAAATAGAAATTTCCCCTGATCGAGTATAACAAAGGCCCCTGATCGAGTATAACAAAGTCCCCTGATCGAGTATAACAAAGTCGCCTAATCGAGCATAACAAAGTCCACTGATCGAGTATAACAAATGCCCCTCATCGAGTATAACACAGGCCCCTAATCGAGTATAACAAAGGCCCCTAATCGAGTATAACAAAGTGCCCTGATCGAGTGTAACAAAGGCCCCTGATCATGTATAACAAAGGCCCCTCATCGAGTATAACAAAATCCCATGATCGAGTATAACATAGTCTCCAAATCGAGTATAACAAAGTACCCTTGTCGAGTATAACAAAGTCACTTGATCGAGTATAACAAAGTCCCCGATCGAGTATAACAAAGTCCCCCGGTCGAGTATTACAAAGGCCCCTCATCGAGTATAACAAAGTCCTTTGATTGAATATCACAAAGTCCCCTGATCGAGTATAACAAAGGCCCCTGATCGAGTATAACAAAGTCCTTTGATTGAGTATAACAAAGTCCCCTGATCGAGTATAACAAAGGCCCCTGATCGAGTATAACAAAGCCCCCTGATGGAGTATAACAAAGGCCTTTGATTGAGTATAACATAGTCTCCTGATCGAGTATAACAAAGGCCCCTGATGGAGTATAACAAAGTCCTTTGATTGAGTATAACAAAGTCCCCTGATCGAGTATAACAAAGGCCCCCGATCGTGTATAACAAAGCCCCCGGATCGAGTATAACAAAGTCGTTTAATTGAGTATAACAAAGTCCCCTGATCGAGTATGACAAAGGCCCCTCATCGAGTAAAACAAAGGCCCCTAATCGAGTATAACAAAGGCCCCTCATCGAGTATAATAAAGACCACCTGATCGAGTGTAACAAAGGCCCTTCATCGAGTATAACATATTCCCCAGATCGAGTATAACAAAATCCTCTGATCGAATATAACAAAGTCCCCTGATCGAGTATAACAAAGTCCCCTAATCGATTATAACAAAGTCTCCTGGTCGAGTATGAAGTAGTCACCTGATCGAGTATAACAAAGCCCTCTGTTCGAGTATAACAAGGGCCACTAATCGAGCATAACAAAATCCCCTGATCGAGTATAACAGAGTCCCCTGATCGAGAATAACAGAGTCCCCTAATCGAGTATAACAAAGGTCCCTGATCGAGTATAACAAAGTCCCCTCATCGAGTATAACAAAGCCCCCTCATCGAGTATAACAAAGCCCCCTGATCGAGAATAAGAAAGTCCCTTGATCGAGTATAACATAGGCCCATGATCAAGTATAACAAAGGCCCATGATCGAGTATAACAAAGCCCGTTGATCGAGTATAACAAAGTCTTTTGATTGAGTATAACAAAGTCCGCTGATCGAGTATAACAAAGTCCCCTGAGCGAGTATAACAAAGTCCCCCGGTCGAGTATAACAAAGCCCCTCATCGAGTATAACAAAGCCCCCTCATCGAGTATAACAAAGCCCCCTTGCCGAGTATAACAAAGACCCCTGATCGAGTATAAGAGAGTCCCCTGGACGAGTATAACAAGGTTCCCTGATCGTGTATAACAAATTCCCCTCTTTGAGTATACCAAAGCCCCCTCATTGAGTATAACAAAGCCCCCTGGTCGAGTATAACAAAGTACCCTAATCGAGTATAACAAAGTCCCCTCATCGAGTATAACAAAGTTCCCTCACAGAGTATAACAAAGGCCCCTTATCGAGAAAAACAAAGGCCCCTCATCGGGTTTAACAAAAGCCCCTGATCGAGTATATCGAGGTCCCATGATCGAGTATAACAAAGTCCTCTGAAAGAGTATAACAAAGGCCCCTCATCGAGTATAAGAAAGGCCCTTAAAAGAGTATAACAAAGTTCCCTCATCGAGTATAACAAAGCCCCCTGTTCGAGAGTAACAAAGCCCCCTGGAGTATAACAAAGCCCCCTGATCGAGTATAAGAAAGTCCCTGATCGAGTATAAGAAAGTCCCCTGATCGAGTATAACAAAGGCCCCTCTTCGAGTATGACAAAGGTCCCAGATAGAGTATAAAAAACCCCCCTGATCGAGTATAACAAAGTCCTTTGATAGAGTATAACAAATTCCCCTGATCGAGTATAACAAAGTCCCCTGATCGAGTAAAACAACGTCCCCTGGTCGAGTATAACAAAGCCCCCTGACCGAGTATAACAAAGCCCCCTGATCGAGTATGACAAAGCACCCTAGTCGAGTATAACAAATTCCCCTGGTCGAGTATAACAAAGTCCCCAGAACGAGTAGAAAAAGGCCCCTGATCGAGTATAACAAAGTCCCCTAATCGTGTATAACAAAGTCCTCTGGTCGAGTATAACAAAGCCCCCTGATCGAGGTTAACAGGGTCCCCTGATCGAGTATAACAGAGTCCCCAAATCGAGTATAACAAAGGCCCCTCATCGAGTATAACAAAGTCCTCTCATCGAGTATAACAAACCCCCCTAATCGAGTATAACAAAGCCCCCTGATCGAGTATAAGAAAGCCCCTTGATCGAGTATAACAAAGTCCCCTCATCCAGTATAACAAAGGCCCATGATCAAGTATAACAAAGGCCCCTGATCGAGTATAACAAAGCCCTCTGATCGAGTATAACAAAGTCCCCTGATCGAGTATAACAAAGTCCCCTGGTCGAGTATAACAAAGCCCCCTGATCGAGTATAATAAAGCCCCCTCATCGAGTATAACAAAGCCCCCTTATTGAGTATACCAAAATTCCCTCACAGAGTTTAATAAAGGCCCTTTAGTGAGAAAAAAAAGGCCACCTCATCGGGTTTAACAAAGCCCCCTGATCGAGTATAACAAGGTCCCCTGATCGAGTATAACAAAGTCCCCTGAACGAATATAACAAATGCCCCTGATCGAGTATAACAAAGGCCCCTAAAAGAGAATAACAAAGTCCCCTCATCGAGTATAACAAAGGCCACTAATCGAGTATAACAAAGTCCCCTCATCGAGTATAATACAGTCCCCTAATCGAGTATAACAATGGCCCCTGATCGAGTAAAGCAAAGTCCCATCATCGAGTATAACGAAGCCCCCTGATTAAGTATAACAAAGCCCCGTGATCGAGTATGAGAAAGTCCCCTGATGGAGTATAACAAAGTTCCCTGGTCGAGTATAACAAAGTCCCCTAATCGACTTTAAAAATGTCCCCTGTTCGAGTATAACAAAGCCCCCAGGTTGAGTATATCAAAGTCCCCTGGTCGAGTATAACAAAGTCCCCTAATCGAATATAAAAATGTCCCCTGATCGAGTATAACAAAGGCCCCTCATCGAGTATAACAAAGTCCCCTGATCGAGCATAACAAAGTCTCCTAATCGAGCATAACAAAGTCCACTGATCGAGTATAGCAAAATCCCCTCATCGAGTATAACACAGGCCCCTAATCGAGTATAACAAAGGCCCCTGATCGAGTATAACAAAGTCCCCTGATCGAGTATAACAAAGTACCCTGGTTGAGTATAACAAAGTCACCTGATCGAGTATAACAAAGCCCCCTGTTCGAGTATAACAAAGACCCCTGATTGAGTGTAACAAAGGCCCTTCATCGAGTATAACATATTCCCCAGATCGAGTATATAACAAAGTCTTCTTATCGAGTATAACAAAGTCCCCTGATCGAGTATAACAAAGCCTTCTAATCGAGTATAACAAAGTCCCCTGGTCGAGTATAAAGTAGTCACCTGATCGAGTATAACAAAGCCCCCTGTTCGAGTATAACAAAGGCCACTAATCGAGCATAAAAAGTCCCCTAATCGAGTATAACAGAGTCCCCTGATGGAGAATAACAGAGTCCCCTAATCGAGTATAACAAAGGTCCCTCATCGAGTATAACAAAGTCCCCTGATCGAGTATAACAAAGCCCCCTCATCGAGTATAACAAAGCCCCCTGATCGAGAATAAGAAAGTCCCTTGATCGAGTATAACAAAGGCCCATGATCAAGTATAACAAAGGCCCCTGATTGGAATAACAAAGCCCCCTGATAGAGTATAACAAAGTCTTTTGATTGAGTATAACAAAGTCCCCTGGTCGAGTATAACAAAGTCCCCTGATCAAGTATAACAAAGTCCCCTGGTCGAGTATAACAAAGCCCTTCATCGAGTATAACAAAGCCCCCTCATCGAGTATAACAAAGCCACCTTGTCGAGTATAACAAAGTCTCCTGATCGAGTATAACAGAGTCCCCTGCTCGAGTACAACAAGGTCCCCTGATCGAGTATAACAAATCCCCCTCATTGAGTATAACAAAGCCCCCTCATTTAGTATAACAAAGCCCCCTGGTCGAGTATAACAAAGTACCCTAATCGAGTATAACAAAGTCCCCTCATCGAGTATAACAAAGTCCCCTCACAGAATATAACAAAGGCCCCTTATCGAGAAAAACAAAGGCCCCTCATCGAGTTTAACAAAGGCCCCTGATCGAGTATATCGAGGTCCCCTGATCGAGTATAACAAAGTCCTCTGAAAGAGTACAACAAAGGCCTCTCATCGAGTATAACAAAGGCACTTAAAAGAGCATAACAAAGTCCCCTCATTGAGTATAACAAAGCCCCCTCATCGAGTATAACAAAGCCCCCTGTTCGAGAATAACAAAGCCCCCTGGAGTATAACAAAGCACCCTGATCGAGTATAAGAAAGTCCCCTGATCGAGTGTAACAAAGGCCCCTGATCGAGTATAACAAAGGACCCTCATCAAGTATAACAAAGTCCATTGATCGAGTATAACAAAGTCCCCTCATCGAGTATTACAAAGGCCCCTCATCGAGTATAACAATTCCTTTGATTGAGTATAACAAAGTCCCCTTATCGAGTATAACAAATCCCCCTGATCGAGTATAACAAAGGCTATTGATCGAGTATAACAAAGTCCTTTGATTGAGTATAACAAAGTCCCCTGATCGAGTGTAACAAAGTCCTTTGATTGAGTATAACAAAGTCCCGTCATCGAGTATAACAAAGGCCCCTCATCGAGTATAACAAAGGCCAATAATCGAGTGTAACAAAGTCCCCTGGTCGAGTATAAAGTAGTCACCTGATCGAGTATAACAAAGTCCCCTGTTCGAGTATAACAAAGACCCCTCATCGAGTGTAACAAAAGCCCTTCATCGAGTATAACATATTCCCCAGATCGAGTATAACAAAGAACTCTGATCGAGTATAACAAAGTCCCCTGATCGAGTATAACAAAGTCCTTTGATTGAGTATAACAAAGTCCCCCTGGTCGAGTATAACAAAGCTCCCTGATCGAGTATACCAAAGCCTACTCATCGAGTATAACAAAGCCCCATGTTCGAGTATAACAAAGACCACTAATCGAGTATAACAGAGTCCCCTAATCGAGTATAATAAAGGCCCCTCATCGAGTATAACAAACCCCCCTGATCGAGTATAACAAAGCCCCCTGATTGAATATAACAAAGTCCATTGATCGAGTATAACAAAGTCCCCTGATCGAGTATAACAAAGGCCCATGATCAAGTATAACAAAGGCCCCTGATCGAGTAAAGCAAAGCCCCCTGTTCGAGTATAACAAAGTCCTTTGATGAAGTATAACAAAGTAACCTGATCGAGTATAACAAAGTCCCCTGATCGAGTAAAACAAAGTCCCCTGGTCGAGTATAACAAAGTCCTTTGATTGTGTATAACAAAGTCCCCTTATCGAGTATAACAAAGGCCCCTCATCGAGTACAACAAAGGCCAATAAACGAGTATAACAAAGGCCTCTGATCGAGTATAACAAAGACCCCTGATCGAATGTAACAACTCCTTTCATCGAGTATAACATATTCCCCAGATCGAGTATAACAATGTCCTCTGATCGAGTATAAGAAAGGCCCCTCATCGAGTATAACAAAGGTCCCTGATCGAGTAGGGTGTGTCATACGGAGGCGAATTTTTTTTTTTTGAGTTTGAAAAATCGGCCCATGGTATTAATGATGCAGTTCTATGTGCAGAATCATGTGATATCTTCAGAATTGAAAAGTTTTCATTTTTTGCTAGGTAAATTTTAACTTGAAATCTTATGAAAATTCAGTATTCTCACCCTTTTATCAACACCACTAAATAGCTTATTTAAAGTAAAGTAAATGTATCAGGTTAATTTATTAGGATGAAAATGATCCAGAATAGCGAAACGAATGATCTTGACACATTTATTAAATTTAATATTCCTTTAGAAAACAAAATCATCAAATACAAAACCCGGTTTTACTACTACGACCCGGTGTTGCTGCACACCATAGAGAACATGTCTTTCTTGCTTCTGTTTCTACTCATCACCTCCCTGCTGACCACCTGAGCTCGGATGTAGCCTTCCCTCCTCTCCTGGCTGTACACGTGACTGCTGGCCTCGCTCACTTGCTGTACACAACGCTCTATACTCTGGGTGTGCGAGGGCCAGGCAGGGACATGCATGGGGTTGTCCAGGAAAGCTCTGACTTGAACATTGGTGAGGCTGCAGGTAAGAGGGGGCTCACTGCCAGCCTGGATGTTATCCAGATCTATGAGATCAGTGAGGGTCTTGGCACCTAGATTGACTTCAGGAGTCTTCCTGACCCTGAAGGAATCGTCACCAACTGATTCGTCATGCCCAGATCCTCTCATAAGTCTCATATCCAAGATCTTTTTGACTGCCACTCTTCTCTCCTCCTCATCCTTACTGCAGAGCATTGTCTGCAGAACTGCCTCGGGATGAGCATACCAGGAAGATCTCTTCACAGTCTGCTCCACAATCTGAACAACCTTCCTTGGCTGACTCCTCAGGAGCTCAAGCTGGAAGAGAACATGCCTCGACCTTCGGAGAACGATGACTTGACCTTGGTGTTGAACCAATTTGGCAAGTAGACACTCACGATGAATTGGACAATAAGTCTCAGGTTGTGAGCTTTTCCTTCAGTTTATGATGAGCGACCCAAATTCTGCAGAACCTGAGAGCCGTTGTGAGCCACCTAGAATGTGAGACTGGACCTATCTGCAGGTAAGCAAGTCTATCAGGCATGACCCCAGTTTTGATGGCACTGCAAATCATGTAACCATAGTACTGGTCAGTACTCAGGTCGTCAATGACAGTATGTACAAGCTCAACGAGTGGAGGGCCAACTGTGATTTTTTCAAAGCTCGGATTTATTTCTAACTCAGTGGCAGAGTCCAGCATCTTGCCAAGAGGACCAGACCATCTGTTGTTTGAAAGAGTCTTGTCATCCAGCTCCTGGATCAGATGTCTGAGTGGCAACTCGTTGGTGTGGAGGTCACAAACAATCCAGACCAGCTTCCTCCCAATCTTCCGCTCTATCCACTGTATGACCCCCCTTGCCACCCTGTGTTCGTGTTGGTGCTGTCCCCTCCAATGGCCTGCAGGGTCTGGTCTACGTTCCTCTCTCTGAGCCAGTTCACAATGTTATCTGCCACTATCTCAGCTGGTTTCCTGATGTCATCTTTCTCTGGAGTGAAATGCCACAAATACTTCCCTCCTGGTTCACTGCAGCAGGAGTAGTGTTCCTCTTTCACCATGGCAGGGAACAACTTGTCAGAATCTCCAACTTTCATGAACACTTTAGTGTCATCCCTTCTCCCATCAAAGAACAAACAATTGATTCCATTTTCTCTTATCCCCTTATCAAACTCCTCTTCTAGGTTTCTGACAAGTTTCTCCTGAGCTCTCCTTACTTTGTTATGATCTATCACCAGGTGAACATCATCAGGTGTTATCAAACCACCGTCAATCCAGGCAGCTGTTGCTATCTCTGCAGTTTCTCTGAGACCAGTGTGGTGTCGCATGCTGGCCAGAGCTATGCTCGGGATATCTTTCCTATTTCGAATCTTATGCCTGGAAGGTTTGGGATCATTATTTTCTGGGTTAGGGACAAAGTCACCATTCTCCTGGTCAGCACTCGGATCAGCCATGGGGAAGTCATTAAACTCTGAATCAGCTTGACTCCAATCATTGGCCTTTTTTACCTCACCCTGGGCCTTCTCAAGTCTCTTTTCCTCGGCAACTCTTCTCCTCTTCTGTCTCTCTGTGGCAGCCTCCTGTCTCTTGGACTCCGGAATATCTTGGCTAGAAATCATGAGAGCCCCTATACTGCCAGTCTTCTCTCTCTGTGCTTTGACAAATGCCAGTTCGATCACAGGAATCTTCAGTTCACGCTTGCAAATACAGGAGATGTGGGCCTCGGATTTACAGTCACGATCGCATCCAAACTCAGGACAGAGAACAATTGGGCACTTGCAAGTAATTATGTCAAATAACTGGTCCAGTTGCTTGGCAAAGCTGTCCTTAACTGCAAGTTTTCCTCTCCCAAGAGAGATATCTCTTGCCTTTTCCCAACTGGCTAGCAGTCTCTCACTAATCTTCTTCTGACTTGTTATGACTGGAGGCTTGAACTGAGCGTTAGCCAGAGTGTACTGTGCCAAGACAGCTTTGGTCATATCACTGGCAATGTCTTTGTTTGTGTAAGTTCTTTGGTTCTTTTCACTGATTTGCCTGATTAAAACACCGTATCTCAAAGCATCTCTCAATGTAGGCAACTCCGACTTCAGGAGCTCTCTTCCAGACCCAAGATAGTGACTGAGATGGCTGGATTTTTGGTTGCTCGTCCTGACACAAGCAGCCATCGCAAATATTATCAACTTATAAATGCATCAGAATCTGAAACAGAAAAAAATATTGTTAGTTGGGTTGTTAAAGAATGAAGTCAGAAAGCAATGTTCACTATTTAATTGTAATGCACTAATGCAGCTGTACGTTAGATTTTCGATAAATTTCACGCTAAAATTTACCTAGCAAAAGGTTGCAAAATATTGAAACTGAAATTATTTTCTGTTTATATACACTAAAATCTACCAAAAAAGTAATGGGCCATTAGTTTTAGCTGATCTTCCCTCCTATGACACACCCTACTGATCGAGTATAACAAAGTCCCCTCATCGAGTATAACAAAGGCCTTTCATCGTGTATAACAAAGGCCCCTTATCGAGTATAACATAGTCACTGATCGAGTATAACAAAGGCCCCTGATCGAGTATAACAAAGTCCCCTAATCGAGCATAACAAAGTCCACTGATCGAGTATAACAAAGCCCTCTCATCGAGTATAACACAGGCCCTTAATCGAGTATAACAAAGGCCCCTGAACGAGTATAACAAAGTCCCCTGATCGAGTGTAACAAAGGCCCCTCATCGAGTATAACAAAGGCCCCTCATCGAGTATAACAAAGCCCTATGATCGAGTATAACAAAGTCCCCTCATCGAGTATTACAAAGGCCCCTCATCGAGTATTACAAGGTCCTTTGATTGAGTATAACAAAGTCCCCTGATCGATTATAACAATGGCCCCTGATCGAGTATAACAAAGTCCTTTGATTGAGTATAACAAAGTCCCCTGATCGAGTATAACAAAGGCCCCTGATCGAGTATAACAAAGCCCCCTGGTCGAGTATAACAAAGTCCTTTGATTGTGTATAACAAAGTCCCCTTATCGAGTATAACAAAGGCCCCTCATCGAGTACAACAAGGGCCAATAAACGAGTATAACAAAGGCCTCTGATCGAGTATAACAAAGACCCCCGATCGAATGTAACAAAGGCCTTTCATCGAGTATAACAGATTCCCCAGATCGAGTATAAGAATGTCCTCTAATCGAGTATAAGAAAGGCCCCTGATCGAGTATAACAAAGGTCCCTGATCGAGTATAACAAAGTCCCCTCATCGAGTATAACAAAGGCCTCTCATCGAGTATAACAAAGGCCCCTTATCGAGTATAACATAGTCACTGATCGAGTATAACAAAGGCCCCTGATCGAGTATAACAAAGTCCCCTAATCGAGCATAACAAAGTCCACTGATCGAGTATAACAAAGCCTCCTCATCGAGTATAACACAGGCCCTTAATCGAGTATAACAAGGCCCCTGAACGAGTATAACAAAGTCCCCTGATCGAGTGTAACAAAGGCCCCTGATCGAGTATAACAAAGGCCCCTCATCGAGTATAACAAAGCCCTATGATCGAGTATAAGAAAGTCCCCTCATCGAGTATTACAAAGGCCCCTCATCGAGTATTACAAGGTCCTTTGATTGAGTATAACAAAGTCCCCTGATCGATTATAACAATGGCCCCTGATCGAGTATAACAAAGTCCTTTGATTGAGTATAACAAAGTCCCCTGATCGAGTATAACAAAGGCCCCTGATCGAGTATAACAAAGCCACCTGATCGAGTATAACAAAGTCCTTTGATTGACTATAACAAAGTCCCCTGATCGAGTATAACAAAGGCCCCTGATCGAATATAACAAAGCTCTTTGACTGAGTATAACAAAGTCCCCTGATCGAGTATAACAAAGTCCTTTGATTGAGTATAACAAAGTCTCCTGATCGAGTATAACAAAGGCCCCTCATCGAGTATAACAAAGGCCAATAATCGAGTATAACAAAGTCTCCTGGTCGAGTATAAAGTAGTCACCTGATCGGGTATACCAAAGCCCCCTGTTCGAGAAGAACAAAGACCCCTGATCGAGTGTAACAAAAGCCCTTCATCGAGTATAACATATTCCCCAGATCGAGTATAACAAAGAACTCTGATCGAGTATAACAAAGTCCCATGATCGAGTATAACAAAGTCCTTTGATAGAGTATAACAAAGTCCCCTTGTCGAGTATAATAAAGCCCCCTGATCGAGTATACCAAAGCCTACTCATCGAGTATAACAAAGCCCCATGTTCGAGTATAACAAAGACCACTAATCGAGTATAACAAAGTCCCCTGACCGAGTATAACAAAGTCCCCTGATCGAGTATAACAGAGTCCCCTAATCGAGTATAATAAAGGCCCCTCATCGAGTATAACAAAGTCCCCGGATCGAGTATAACAAACCCCCTTGATCGAGTATAACAAAGTCCCTTCATCCAGTATAACAAAGGCCCATGATCAAGTATAACAAAGTCCCCTGATCGAGTATAACAAAATCCCCTGATCGAGTGTAACAAAGTCCCCTGGTCGAGAATAACAAAGTCCCCTAATCGAGTTTAACAAAGCCCTCTCATCGAGTATAACAAAGCCCCCCTGTCGAGTATAACAAAGGCCCCTGATCGAGTATAACAGAGTCCCCTGATCGAGTATAACACAGTCCCCTAATCGATTATAACAAAGGCCCCTCATCGAGTATAACAAAGTCCCCTGATCGAGTATAACAAACCCCCCTAATCGAGTATAACAAAGCCCCCTGATCGAGTATAAGAAAGCCCCTTCAACGAGTATAACAAAGTCCCCTCATCCAGTATAACAAATGCCTATGATCAAGTATAACAAAGGCCCCTGATCGAGTATAACAAAGTCCCCTGTTCGAGTATAACAAAGTCCTTTGATTAAGTATAACAAAGTCCCCTCATCGAGTATAACAAAGTCCCCTGATCGAGTATAACAAAGCCCCCTGATCGAGTATAACAAAGTCCTTTGATTATGTATAACAAAGCCCCCTCATCGAGTATAACAAAGTCCCCTGATCGAGTATAACAAAGTCCTTTGGTCGAGTATAACAAAGCCGCCTGATCGAGTATAACAAAGCCCCCTCATCGAGTATAACAAAGCCCCCTTGTCGAGTATAACAAAGTACCCTAATCGAGTATAACAAAGTCCCCTCATTGAGTATAAAAAAATTCCCTCACAGAGTATAACAAAGGCCCCTAATCGAGAAAAAAATGGCCACCTCATCGGGTTTAACAAAGGCCCCTGATCGAGTATGACAATGTCCCCTGATCGAGTATAACAAAGTTCCCTGAACGAGTATAACAAACGCCCCTGATCGAGTATAACAAAGGCCCCTAAAAGAGTATAACAAAGCCCCCTGATCGAGTATAACAAAGCCCGCTGTTCGAGTATAACAAGGACCACTAATCGAGTATAACAAAGTCCCATCATCGAGTATAACACAGTCCCCTAATCGAGTATAACAAAGACCCCTGATCGAGTAAAATAAAGTCCCCTCTTCGAGTATAACGAAGCCCCCTGATTGAGTATAACAAAGCCCCCTGATCGAGTATGAAAAGTCCCTTCATCGAGTATAACAAAGTTCCCTGATCGAGTATAACAAAGGCCCCTCATCGAATATAGAAATTTCCCCTGATCGAGTATAACAAAGTCCCCTAATCGAGCATAACAAAGTCCACTGATCGAGTATAACAAAGGCCCCTCATCGAATATAGAAATTTCCCCTGATCGAGTATAACAAAGTCCCCTAATCGAGCATAACAAAGTCCACTGATCGAGTATAACAAAGGCCCCTGATCTAGTAAAACAAAGTCCCCTGATCGAGTGTAACAAAGGCCCCTGATCGAGTATTACAAAGGCCCCTCATCGAGTATAACAAAGTCCCCAAATCGAGTATAACAAAGAACCCTGGTCGAGTATAACAAAGTCACCTGATCGAGTATAAGAAAGTCCCCAATCGAGTATAACAAAGCCCCCTGATCGAGTATTTTAAAGGCCCCTCATCGAGTATAAAAAAGTCCTTTGATTGATTATAACAAAGTCCCCTGATCGAGTATAACAAAGGCCCCTAATCGAGTATAACAAAGTCCTTTGATTGAGTATAACAAAGTCCCCTGATCGAGTATAACAAAGGCCCCTGATCGAGTATAACAAAGCCCCCTGAACGAGTATAACAAAGTCCTTTGATTGAGTATAACAAAGTCCCCTGATCGAGTATAACAAAGTCCCCTGATAGAGTATAACAAAGTCCTTTGCTTAAGTATAACAAAGTCCCCTGATCGAGTATAACAAAGTCCCCTCATCGAGTATAACAAAGTCCCCTTATCGAGTATAACAAAGTATTTTGATTGAGTATAAGTAAGTCCCCTGATCGAGTATAACAAAGGCCCCTGATCGAGTATAACAAAGCCCCCTGATCGAGTATAACAAAGTCCTTTGATTGAGTATAACAAAGTCCCCTCATCGAGTATAACAAAGGCCCCTGATCGAGTATAACAAAGTCCTTTGATTGAGTATAACAAAGTCCCCTCATCGAGTATAACAAACGCCCCTGATCGAGTATAACAAAGCCCCCTGATCGAGTATAACAAAGTCCTTTGATTGAGTATAACAAAGTCCCCTGATCGATTATAACAAAGCCCCCTCATCGAGTATAACAAAGGCCAATAATCGAGTATAACAAAGGCCCCTGATCGAGTATAACAAGGTCACCTGATCGAGTATAACAAAGTCCCCTGAACGAGTATAACAAACGCCCCCTATCGAGAATAACAAAGGACCCTAAAAGAGTATAACAAAGTCCCTCATCGAGTAAAAACAAAGTCCCCTGATTGAGTATAACAAAGGCCCCTGTTCGAGTATAACAAAAGCCACTTATCGAGGATAACAAAGTCCCCTCATAGAGTATAACACATTCCCTAATCGAGTATAACAAAGGCCCCTGATCGAGTAAAACAAAGTCCCCTCATCGAGTATAACGAAGCCCCCTGATTGAGTATAACAAAGCCCCCTAATCGAGTATGAGAAAGTCCCCTCATCGAGTATAACAAAGTTCCCTGATCGAGTATAACAAAGGCCCCTAATCGAGTATAACAAAGCCCCCTGGTCGAGTATAACAAAGTCCCTTGGTCGAGTATAACGAAGCCCCCAGGTTGAGTATAACAAAGTCCCTTGGTCGAGTATATCAAAGTCCCCTGATCGAGTATAAAAATGTCCCCTGATCAAGTATAACAAAGGCCCCTCATCGAAAATAGAAATTTCCCCTGATCGAGTATAACAAAGGCCCCTGATCGAGTATAACAAAGTCCCCTGATCGAGTATAACAAAGTCGCCTAATCGAGCATAACAAAGTCCATTGATCGAGTATAACAAATGCCCCTCATCGAGGATAACATAGGCCCCTAATCGAGTATAACAAAGGCCCTTGATCGAGTATAACAAAGTGCCCTGATCGAGTGTAACAAAGGCCCCTGATCGTGTATAACAAAGGCCCCTCATCGAGTATAACAAAGTCCCGTGATCGAGTATAACATAGTCTCCAAAAGGAGTATAACAAAGTACCCTTGTCGAGTATAACAAAGTCACTTGATCGAGTATAACAAAGTCCCCGATCGAGTATAACAAAGTCCCTCGATCGAGTATTACAAAGGCCCCTCATCGAGTATAACAAAGTCCTTTGATTGAATATCACAAAGTCCCCTGATCGAGTATAACAAAGGCCCCTGATCGAGTATAACAAAGTCCTTTGATTGTTGTATAACAAAGTCCCCTATAACAAAGTCCCCTGATCGAGTATAACAAAGTCCCCGGAGTATAACAGTATCGAGTATACAAAAGCCTCCTCATCGAGTATAACAAAGCCCCCTTGCCGAGTATAACAAAGACCCCTGATCGAGTATAACAGAGTCCCCTGGACGAGTATAACAAAGTCCCCTGATCGAGTATAACAAAGTCCCCTAATCGATTATAACAAAGTCCCCTGGTCGAGTATGAAGTAGTCACCTGATCGAGTATAACAAAGCCCTCTGTTCGAGTATAACAACGGCCACTAATCGAGCATAACAAAGTCCCCTGATCGAGTATAACAAAGGTCCCTGATCGAGTATAACAAAGTCCCCTCATCGAGTATAACAAAGCCCCATCATCGAGTATAACAAAGCCCCCTGATCGAGAATAAGAAAGTCCCTTGATCGAGTATAACATAGGCCCATGATCAAGTATAACAAAGGCCCATGATCGAATATAACAAAGCCCCTTGATCGAGTATAACAAAGTCTTTTGATTGAGTATAACAAAGTCCCCTGATCGAGTATAACAAAGTCCCCTGATCGAGTATAACAAAGTCCCCCGGTCGAGTATAACAAAGCCCCTCATCGAGTATAACAAAGCCCCCTCATCGAGTATAACAAAGCCCCCTTGCCGAGTATAACAAAGACCCTGATCGAGTATAACAGAGTCTCCTGGACGAGTATAACAAGGTTCCTTGATCGAGTATAACAAATTACCCTCTTTGAATATACCAAAGCCCCCTCATTGAGTATAACAAAGCCCCCTGGTCGAGTATAACAAAGTACCCTAATCGAGTATAACAAAGTCCCCTCATCGAGTATAACAAAGTCCCCTCACAGAGTATAACAAAGGCCCCTTATCGAGAAAAACAAAGGCCCCTCATCGGGTTTAACAAAAGCCCCTGATCGAGTATATCGAGGTCCCCTGATCGAGTATAACAAAGTCCTCTGAAAGAGTATAACAAAGGCCCCTGATCGAGTATAAGAAAGTCCCCTGAACGAGTATAAGAAAGTCCCCTGATCGAGTATAACAAAGGCCCCTCTTCGAGTATGACAAAGGTCCCTGATAGAGTATAACAAACCCCCCTGATCGAGTGTAACAAAGTCCTTTGATAGAGTATAACAAATTCCCCTGATCGAGTATAACAAAGTCCCCTGATCGAGTAAAACAACGTCCCCTGGTCGAGTATAACAAAGCCCCCTGACCGAGTATAACAAAGCCCCCTGATCGAGTATAACAAAGCACCCTAGTCGAGTATAACAAAGTCCCTGGTCGAGTATAACAAAGTCCCCAGAACGAGTATAAAAAGGCCCCTGATCGAGTATAACAAAGTCCCCTGATCGTGTATAACAAAATCGTCTGGTCGAGTATAACAAAGCCCCCTGATCGAGGTTAACAGGGTCCTCTGATCGAGTATAACAGAGTCCCCTAATCGAGTATAACAAAGGCCCCTCATCGAGTATAACAAAGTCCTCTCATCGAGTATAACAAACCCCCCAAATCGAGTATAACAAAGCCCCCTGATCGAGTATAAGAAAGCCCCTTGATCGAGTATAACGAAGTCCCCTCATCCAGTATAACAAAGGCCCATGATCAAGTATAACAAAGGCCCCTGATCGAGTATAACAAAGCCCTCTGATCGAGTATAACAAAGTCCCCTAATCGAGTATAACAAAGTCCCCTGGTCGAGTATAACAAAGCCCCCTGATCGAGTAGAATAAAGCCCCCTCATCGAGTATAACAAAGCCCCCTCATTGAGTATACCAAAATTCCCTCACAGAGTATAATAAAGGCCCTTTATCGAGAAAAAAAAGGCCACCTCATCGGGTTTAACAAAGCCCCCGGATCGAGTATAACAAGGTCCCCTGAACGAGTATAACAAATTCCCCTGAACGAGTATAACAAATGCCCCTGATCGATTATAACAAAGGCCCCTGAACGAGTATAACAAAGTCCCCTCATCGAGTATAACAAAGCCCCCTGATCGAGTATAAGAAAGCCCCCTGTTCGAGTATAACAAAGGCCACTAATCGAGTATAACAAAGTTCCCTCATCGAGTATAATACAGTCCCCTAATCGAGTATACCAAAGGCCCCTGATCGAGTAAAACAAAGTCCCATAATCGAGTATAACGACGCCCCCTGATTGAGTATAACAAAGCCCCGTGATCGAGTATGAGAAAGTCCCCTGATCGAGTATAACAAAGTTCCCTGGTCGAGTATAACAAAGTCCCCTAATCGACTTTAAAAATGTCCCCTGTTCGAGTATAACAAAGCCCCCAGGTTGAGTATAACAAAGTCCCCTGGTCGAGTATAACAAAGTCCCCTAATCGACTATAAAAATGTCCCCTAATCGAGTATAACAAAGGCCCCTCATCGAGTATAACAAAGTCCCCTGATCGAGTATAACAAAGTCTCCTAATCGAGCATAACAAAGTCCACTAATCGAGTATAGCAAAGGCCCCTCATCGAGTATAACACAGGCCCCTAATCGAGTATAACAAAGGCCCCTGATCGAATATAACAAATTCCCCTGATCGAGTGTAAAAAAGGCCCCTCATCGAGTATAACTAAGGCCCCTCATCGAGTATAACAAAGTCCCATGGTCGAGTATAACAAAGTCCCCAAATCGAGTATAACAAAGTACCCTGGTCGAGTATAACAAAGTCACCTGATCGAGTATAACAAAGCCCCCTGTTCGAGAATAACAAAGACCCCTGATTGAGTGTAACAAAGGCCCTTCATCGAGTATAACATATTCCCCAGATCGAGTATATAACAAAGTCTTCTGATCGAGTATAACAAAGTCCCCTGATCGAGTATAACAAAGTCTCCTAATCGAGTATAACAAAGCCCCCTGATAGAGTATAACAAAGTCTTTTGATTGAGTATAACAAAGTCCCCTGATCGAGTATAACAAAGTCTTCTGATCGAGTATAACAAAGCCCCCTGATCGAGAATAAGAAAGTCCCTTGATCGAGTATAACAAAGGCCTATGATCAAGTATAACAAAGGCCCCTGATCGAGTATAACAAAGCCCCCTGATAGAGTATAACAAAGTCTTTTGATTGAGTATAACAAAGTCCCCTGATCGAGTATAACAAAGTCCCCTGATCGAGTATAACAAAGTCTCCTAATCGAGTATAACAAAGTCCCCTGGTCGAGTATAAAGTAGTTACCTGATCGAGTATAACAAAGCCCCCTGTTCGAGTATAACAAAGGCCACTAATCGAGCTTAACAAAGTCCCCTGATCGAGTTTAACAGAGTCCCCTGATGGAGAATAACAGAGTACCCTAATCGAGTATAACAATGTTCCCTGAACGAGGATAACAAAGTCCCCTCATCGAGTATAACAAAGCCACCTCATCGAGTATAACAAAGCCCCCTGATCGACAATAAGAAAGTCCCTTGATCGAGTATAACAAAGGCCTATGATCAAGTATAACAAAGGCCCCTGATCGCGTATAACAAAGCCCCCTGATAGAGTATAACAAAGTCTTTTGATTGAGTATAACAAAGTCCCCTGATCGAGTATAACAAAGTCCCCTGATCAAGTATAACAAAGCCCCTCATCGAGTATAACAAATCTCCCACATCGAGTATAACAAAGGCCCCTGATCGAGTATAACATGGTCACCTGATCGAGTATAACAAAGTCCCCGGAACGAGTATAACAAACGCTCCTGATCGAGTATAACAAAGGCCCCTAGAAGAGTATAACAAAGTCCCTCATCTAGTAAAACAAAGTCCCCTGATTGAGTATAACAAAGTCCCCTGTTCGAGTATAACAAAAGCCACTAATCGAGTATAACAAAGTCCCCTCATCGAGAATAACACATTCCCCTAATCGAGTATAACAAAGGCCCCTGATCGATTAAAACAAAGTCCCCTCATCGAGTATAACTAAGCCCCCTGATTGAGTATAACAAAGCCCCCTGATCGAGTATGAGAAAGTCCCCTCATCGAGTATAACAAAGTTCCCTGATCGAGTATAACAAAGGCCCCTCATCGAGTCAAACAAAGGTCCCTGATCGAGTAAAACAAAGCCCCCTGGTCGAGTATAACAAAGTCCCTTGGTCGAGTATAACGAAGCCCCCGGGTTGAGTATAACAAAGTCCACTGGTCGTGTATAACAAAGTCCCCTGATCGAGTATAAAAATGTACCCTGATCGAGTATAACAAAAACCCCTCATCGAATATAGAAATTTCCCCTGATCGAGTATAACAGAGGCCCCAGATCGAGTATAACAAAGTCCCCTGATCGATTATAACAAAGTCGCCTAATCGAGCATAACAAAGTCCATTGATCGAGTATAACAAAGGCCCCTCATCGAGTATAACATAGGCCCCTAATCGAGTATAACAAAGGCCCCTCATCGAGTATAACAAAGTCCCATGATCGAGTATAACATAGTCCCCAAATCGAGTATAACAAAGTCCCCGATCGAGTATAACAAAGTCCCTCGATCGAGTATTACAAAGGCCCCTCATCGAGTATAACAAAGTCCTTTGATTGAATATCACAAAGTCCCCTGATCGAGTATAACAAAGGCCCTGATCGAGTATAACAAAGTCCTTGAATGAGTATAACAAAGACCCCTGATCGAGTATAACAAAGGCCCCTGATCGAGTATAACAAAGCCCCCTGATGGAGTATACCAAAGTCCTTGATTGAGTATAACAAAGTTCCCTGATCGAGTATAACAAAGGCCCCTGATCGAGTATAACAAAGGCCCCTGATCGAGTATAAGAAAGTCCCTTGATCGAGTATAACAAGTCCCCTGATCGAGTATAACAAAGTCCCCAGGTCGAGTATAACAAAGCCCCCTGATCGAGTATAACAAAGCCCCCTGATCGAGTATAACAAAGCCCCCTTGTCGAGTATAACAAAGTCCCCTGATCGAGTATAACAGAGTCCCCTGATCGGGTATAACAGAGTCCCCTAATCGAGTATAACAAAGGCCCCTCATCGAGTATAGCAAAGTCCCCTGATCGAGTATAACAAACCCCCCTGATCGAGTAAAACAAAGCACCCTGATCGAGTATAAGTAAGTCCCTTGATCGAGTATAACAAAGTCGCCTCATCCAGTATAACAAAGGCCCATGATCAAGTAAAACAAAGGCTCTGTTCGAGTATTACAAAGCCCCCTCATCGAGTATAAAAAGTCCTTTGATTAAGTATAACAAAGTCCCCTTATCGAGTATAACAAAGTCCCCTGATCGAGTATAACAAAGTCCCATGGTCGAGTATAACAATGCCCCCTAATCGAATTTAACAAAGTTCCCTCATCGAGTATAACAATGCCCCCTTGTCGAGTATAACAAAGTCCCCTGGTCGAGTATAACAAAGTCCCCTAATCGAGTATAACAAAGTCCCCTCATTGAGTATAGCAAAATTCCCTCACAGAGTATAACAAAGGCCCCTTATCGAGAAAAACAAAGGCCACCTCATCGGGTTTAACAAAGGCCCCTGATCGAGTATAACAAGGTCCCCTGATCGAGTATAACAAATTCCCCTGAACGAGTATAACAAACGCCCCTGATCGAGTAAAATAAAGGCCCCTAAAAGAGTATAACAAAGTCCCCTCATCGAGTATAACAAAGCCCCTTCATTGAGTATAACAACGCCCCCTGTTCGAGAATAACAAAGCCCCCTGGAGTATAACAAAGCCCCCTGATCGAGTATAAGAATGTCCCCTGATCGAGTATAACAAAGTCCCCTGATCGAGTATAACAAAGGCCCCTCTTCGAGTATGACAAAGGTCCCTGATCGAGTATAACAAAGCCCCCTGATCGAGTATAACAAAGTACTTTGATTGAGTATAACAAATTCCCCTGATCGAGTATAACAAAGTCCCTTGATCGAGTATAACAAAGTCACCTTATATAGTTTAAAAATGTGCCCTGATCGAGTATAACAAAGGCCCCTCATCGAATATAGAAATTTCCCCTGATCGAGTATAACAAAGTACTTTGATTGAGTATAACAAATTCCCCTGATCGAGTATAACAAAGGCCCCTTATCGAGAAAAACAAAGGCCACCTAATCGGGTTTAACAAAGGCCCCTGATCGAGTATAACAAGGTCCCCTGATCGAGTATAACAAACTCCCCTGAACGAGTATAACAAAGGTCCCTGATCGAGTATAATAAAGTCCCCTCATCTAGTATAACGAAGTCCCCTGATTGTGTATAACAAAGCCCCCTGATCGAGTATGAGAAAGTCCCCTGTTCGAGTATAACAAAGTTCCCTGATCGAGTATAACAAAGGCCCCTCATCGAGTATAACAAAGGTCCCTGATCGACTATAACAAAGCCCTCTGATCGAGTATAACAAAGTCCCTTGGTCGAGTATAACAAAGACCCCAGGTTGAGTATAACAAAGTCCCCTGGTCGAGTATAACACAGTCCCCTTATATAGTTTAAAAATGTGCCCTGATCGAGTATAACAAAGGCCCCTCATCGAATATAGAAATTTCCCATGATCGAGTATAACAAAGGCCCCTGATCGAGTATAACAAAGTCCCCTGATCGAGTATAACAAAGGCCTCTCATCGAGTATAACAAAGGCCCCTCATCGAGTATAACAAAGTCCCCTGATCGAGTATAACAAACCCCCCTGATCGAGTATAACAAAGCCCCCTGATCGAGTATAACAAAATCCCTTGATCGAGTACAACAAAGTACTCTCATCCAGTATAACAAAGGCCCATGATCAAGTATAACAAAGGCCCATGATAAAGTATAACAAAGCTCCCTGATAGAGCATAACAAAGTCTTTTGATTGAGTATAACAAAGTCCCCTGATCGAGTATAACAAAGTCCCCTGGTCGAGTATAACAAAGCCCCTCATCGAGTATAACAAAGCCCCCTCATCGAGTATAACAAAGCCCCCTTGTCGAGTATAACAAAGCCCCTGATCGAGTATAACAGAGTCCCCTGGTCGAGTATAACAAGGTCCCCTGATCGAGTATATCAAATCCCCCTCATTGAGAATAACAAAGCCTCCTCATTGAGTATAACAAAGCCCCCTGGTCGAGTATAACAAAGTACCCTAATCGAGTATAACAAAGTCCCCTCATCGAGTATAACAAAGTCCCCTCACAGAGTATAACATTGGCCCCTTATAGAGAAAAACAAAGGCCCCTCATCGGGTTTAACAAAGGCCCCTCATCGAGTATATCGAGGTCCCCTGATCGAGTATAACAAAGTCCTCTGAAAGAGTATAACAAAGGCCCCTCATCGAGTATAACAAAGGCCCTTAAAAGAGTATAACAAAGTCCCCTCATCGAGTATAACCAAGCCTCTTCATTGAGTATAACAAAGCCCCCTGTTCGAGAATAACAAAGCCCCCTGGAGTATAACAAAGCCCCCTGATCGAGTATAAGAAAGTCCCCTGATCGAGTATAACAAAGTCCCCTGATCGAGTATAACAAAGGCCCCTCTTAGAGTATGACAAAGGTACCTGATCGAGTATAACAAAGCCCCCTGATCGAGTATAACAAAGTACTTTGATTGAGTATAACAAATTCCCCTGATCGAGCATAACAAAGTCCCCTGATCGAGTAAAACAAAGTCCCCTGGTCGAGTATAACAAGGCCTCCTGATCGAGTATAACAAAGCCCAGTGATCGAGTATAACAAAGCCCCCTAGTCGAGTATAACAAAGTCCCCTGGTCGAGTATAACAAAGTCCCCAGAACGAGTATAAAAAGGATCCTGATCGAGTATAACAAAGGCCCCTCATCGAGTATAACAAAGTCTCCTAGTCGAGCATATCAAACTCACCTGGTCGTGTATAAAAAAACCCTGCTCGAGTATAACAAAGTCCCTGATCGAGAATAACAAAGTCCTTTGATTGAGTATAACAAAGCCCCTGGTCGAGTATAACAAAGCCCCCTGATCGGGTATAACAAAGCCCCCTCATCGAGTATAACAAAGCCCCCTGTTCAAGTATAACAAAGGCCACTAATCGAGTATAACAAAGTCCCCTGATCGAGTATAACAAACGTCCCTGATCGAGTATAACAAACCCCCCTGATCAAGTATAACAAAGCCCCCTGATCGAGTATAAGACAGTCCCTTGATCGAGTATAACAAAGTCCCCTCATCCAGTATAACAAATGCCCATAATCTACTATAACAAAGCCCCTGATCGAGTATAACAAAGCCCCCTGGTCGAGTATAACAAAGTCCTTTGATTAAGTATAACAAAGTCCCTTCATCGAGTATAACAAAGTCTCCTGATCGAGTATAACAAAGTCCCCTGGTCGAGCATACAAAGCCCCCTGATCGATTATAACAAAGCCCTCGCATCGAGTATAACAAAGGCCCCTCATCGAGTATAACAAAGTCCCCTAATCGAGTATAACAAACCCCCCTAATCGAGTATAACATAGCCCCCTGATCGAGTATAAGAAAGCCCCTTGATCGAGTATAACAAAGTCCCCTCATCCAGTATAACAAAGGCCCTTGATCAAGTATAACAAAGGCCCCTGATCGAGTATAACAAAGCCCCCTGATCGAGTATAACAAAGTCCTTTGATTAAGTTTAACAAAGTCCCCTGATCGAGTATAACAAAGTCCCCTGATCGAGTATAACAAAGTCCCCTGGTCGAGTATAACAAAGCCCCCTCATCGAGTATAACAAAGCCCCCTCATCGAGTATAGCAAAGCCCCCATGTCGAATATAACAAAGTCCCCTGGTCGAGTATACCAAAGTACCCTAATCGAGTATAACAAAGTTCCCTCATTGAGTATAACAAAATTCCCTCGCAGAGTATAACAAAGGCCCCTAATCGAGAAAAAAAAGGCCACCTCATTGGGTTTAACAAAGGCCCCTGATCGAGTATAACAAGGTCACCTGATCGAGTATAACAAAGTCCCCTGAACGAGTATAACAAACGCCCCTGATCGAGTAAAACAAATGCCCCTAAAAGAGTATAACAAAGTCCCTCATCGAGTATAACAAAGTCCCCTGATTGAGTATAACAAAGCCCCCTGTTCGAGTATAACAAAAGCCACTAATCGAGTATAACAAAGTCCCCTCATCGAGTGTAACACATTCCCCTAATCGAGTATAACAAAGGCCCCTGATCTAGTAAAACAAAGTCCCTTCATCGAGTATAACGAAGCCCCCTAATTGAGTATAACAAAGCCCCCTGATCGAGTATGAGAAATTCCCCTCATCGAGTAAAACAAAGGTCCCTGATCGAGAATAACAAAGCCCCCTGGTCGAGTATAACAAAGTCCCTTGGTCGAGTATAACAAAGCCCACCAGGTTGAGTATAAGAAAGTCCCCTGGTCGAGTATAACAAAGTCCCCTGATCGAGTATAACAAAGTCCCCTGGTCGAGTATAACAAAGCCCCTCATCGAGTATAACAAAGCCCCCTCATCGACTATAACAAAGTCCCCTTGCCGAGTATAACAAAGTCCCCTGATCGAGTATAACAGAGTCCCCTGGTCGAGTATAACAAGGTTCCCTGATCGAGTATAACAAATCCCCCTCATTGAGTATAACAAAGCCCCCTCATTGAGTATAACAAAGCCTCCTGGTCGAGTATAACAAAGTACCCTAATCGAATTTAACAGAGTCCCCTCATCGAGTATAACAAAGTCCCCTCACAGAGTGTAACAAAGGCCCCTTATCGAGAAAAACAAAGGCCCCTCATCGGGTTTAACAAAGGCCCCTGATCGAGTATATCGAGGTCCCCTGATCGAGTATATCGAGGTCCCCTGATCGAGTATAACAAAGTTCCCTCATCGAGTATAACAAAGCCCCCTGTTCGAGAATAACAAAGCCCCCTGGAGTATAACAAAGCCCCTTGATCGAGTATAAGAAAGTCCCCTGATCGAGTATAAGAAAGTCCCCTGATCGAGTATAACAAAGGCCCCTCTTCGAGTATGACAAAGGTCCCAGATAGAGTATAACAAAGCCCCCCTGATCGAGTATAACAAAGTCCTTTGATTGAGTATAACAAATTCCCCTGATCGAGTATAACAAAGTCCCCTGATCGAGTAAAACAAAGTCCCCTGGTCGAGTATAACAAAGCCCCCTGATCGAGCATAACAAAGCCCCCTGTTCGAGTATAACACAGCACCCTAGTCGAGTATAACAAAGTCCCCTGGTCGAGTATAACAAAGTCCCCTCATCCAGTATAACAAAGTCCTTTGATTAAGTATAACAAAGTCCCCTGATCGAGTATAACAATGTCCCCTGATCGAGTATAACAAAGTCCCCTGTTCGAGTATAACAAAACCCCCTGATCGAGTATAACAAAGCCCCCTGATCGAGTATAACAAAGCCCCCTCATTGAGTATACCAAAATTCTCTCCCAGAGTATAACAAAGGCCCTTTATCGAGAAAAAAAAGGCCACCTCATCGGGTTAAACAAAGGCCCTGATCGAGTATAACAAGGTTCCCTTGATCGAGTATATAAAGTCTCCTGATCGAGTATAACAAAGTCCCTTCGAGCATACAAAGCAAAGTCCCCTGATCGAGTATAACAATGTCCCCTGATCGAGTATAACAAAGTCCCCTGTTCGAGTATAACAAAACCCCCTGATCGAGTATAACAAAGCCCCCTGATCGAGTATAACAAAGCCCCCTCATTGAGTATACCAAAATTCTCTCCCAGAGTATAACAAAGGCCCTTTATCGAGAAAAAAAAGGCCACCTCATCGGGTTAAACAAAGGCCCCTGATCGAGTATAACAAGGTTCCCTTGATCGAGTATATCAAAGTCCCCTGAACGAGTATAACAAATGCCCCTGATCGAGTATAACAAATACCCCTAAAAGAGTATAACAAAGTCCCCTCATCGAGTATAACAAAGCCCCCTGATCGAAGATAAGAAAGCCCCCTGTTCGAGTATAACAAAGACCACTAATCGAGTATAACAAAGTCCCCTAATCGAGTATAACAAAGGCCCCTGATCGAGTAAAACAAAGTCCCATCATCGAGTATAACGAAGCCCCCTGATTGAGTATAACAAAGCCCCGTGATCGAGTATGAGAAAGTCCCCTGATCAAGTATAACAAAGTTCCCTGATCGATTATAACAAAGTCACCTGGTCGAAGATAACAAAGTCCCCTAATCGACTATAAAAATGTCCCCTGTTCGAGTATAACAAAGCCCCCAGGTTGAGTATAACAAAGTCCCCTGGTCGAGTATAACAAAGTCCCCTTATATAGTTAAAAATGTCCCCTGATCGAGTATAACGAAGGCCCCTCATCGAATATAGAAATTTCCCCTGATCGAGAATAACATAGGCCCCTGATCGAGTATAACAAAGGCCCCTCATCGAATATAGAAATTTCCCCAGATCGAGTATAACAAAGGCCCCTCATCGAGTATAACAAAGTCCCCCGATCGAGTATAACAAAGGCCTCTCATCGAGTATAACAAAGGCCCCTCATCGAGTATAACATAGTCACTGATCGAGTATAACAAGGCCCCTAATCGAGTATAACAAAGTCCCCTAATCGAGCATAACAAAGTCCACTGATCGAGTATAACAAAGGCTCCTCATCGAGTATAACAAAGGCCCCTAATCGAGTATAACAAAGGCCCCTGATCGAGTATAACAAAGTCCTCTGATCGAGTGTAACAAAGGCCCCTGATCGAGTTTAACAAAGGCCCTTCATCGAGTATAACAAAGTCTCATGATCGTGTATAACAAAGTCCCCAAATCGAGTATAACAAAGTCCCCTAATCGAGTATAACAAAGTCCCCTCATTGAGTATAACAAAATTCCCTCACAGAGTATAACAAAGGCCCTTTGTCGAGAAAAACAAAGGCCACCTCATCGGGTTTAACAAAGGCCCCTGATCGAGTATAACAAGGTACCCTGATCGAGTATAACAAAGTCCCCTAAACGAGTATAACAAACGCCCCTGATCGAGTAAAACAAAGGCCCCTAAAAGAGTATAATACAGTCCCCTCATCGAGTATAACAAAGCCCCCTGTTCGAGTATAACAAAGGCCAGTAATCGAGTATAACAAAGTCCCATCATCGAGAATAACAGAGTCCCCTCATCGAGTATAAGACAGTCCCCTAATCGAGTACAACAAGGGCCCCTAATCGAGTAAAACAAAGTCCCCTAATCGAGTATAACGAAGCCCCCTGATTGTGTATAACAATGCCCCCTGATCGAGTATGAGAAAGTCCCCTGATCGAGTATATAAAGGCCCCTCATCGAGTATAACAAAGGCCCCATTTCGAGTATAAGAAAATCCCAAGATCGAGTATAACAAAGAATCCTGATATAGTATAACAAAGTCCCTTGATCGAGTATAACAAAGTCCCCTGATCGAGTATAATAGTACCCTGATCGAGTGTAACAAAGGCCTCTCATCGAGTATAACAAAGGCCCCTCATCGAGTATAACAAAGTCCACTGATCGAGTATAACAAAGGCCCCTCATCGTGTATAACAAAGGCCACTAATCGAGTATAACAAAGGCCCCTGATCGAGTATAACAAACGCCCTTAATCGAGTATAACAAAGGCCCCTGATCGAGTATAGCACAGTCCCCTGGTCGAGTATAACAAAGTCCCCTGAACGAGTATAACTAAGTCCTTTGTTCGAGTATAACAAAGTCCCTTGAACGAGTATAACAAAGGCCCCTCATCGAGTATAACAAAGGCCCCTGGTCGAGTATAACAAAGTCCCCTGAATGAGTATAACAAACCTTCCCTGATCGAGTAAAACAAAGGCTCCTAAAAGAGTATAACAAAGTCTCCTCATCGAGTATAACAAAGCCCCCTGATCGAGCATAACAAAGACCCCTGTTCTAGTATAACAAAGGCCACTAATCGAGTATAACAACATCCCCTCATCGAGTATAACAGAGTCCCCTCATCGAGTATAAGACAGTCCCCTAATCGAGTATAACAAAGGCAACTGATCGAGTAAAACAAAGTCCCCTCATCGAGTATAACGGAGCCCCCTGATTGTGTATAACAAAGTTCCCTGATCGAGTATAACAAAGGCCCCTGATCGAGTATAACAAAGCCCTCTGATCGAGTATAACAAAGTCCTTTGGTTGAGTATAACAAAGTCCCCTCATCGAGTATAACAAAGGCCCCTGATCGAGTAAAACAAAGTCCCCTCATCGAGTATAACGAAGCTCCATGATTGTGTATAACAAAGTTCCCTGATCGAGTAAAACATAGTCCCCTCATCGAGTATAACGAAGCCTCCTGATTGTGTATAACAAAGCCCCCTGATCGAGTATGAGAAAGTCCCCTGATCGAGTATAACAAGGTTCCCTGATCGAGTATAGCAAAGGCCCCTCATCGAGTATAACAAAGGTCCCTGATCGAGTATAACAAAGCCCCCTGATCGAGTATAAAAAAGTCCCTTGGTCGAGTATAACAAAGCCCCCAGGTTGAGTATAACACAGCCCCCTGGTCGAGTGTAACAAAGTCCCCTAATCGAGTTTAAAAATGTCTCCTGATGGAGTATAACAAAGGCCCCTCATCGAATATAGAAATTTCCCCTTATCGAGTATAACAAAGGCCCCTGATCGAGTATAACAAAGGCCCCTGATCGAGTATAAGAAAGTCTCCTGATCGAGTATAACAAAGGCCTCTCATCGAGTATAACAAAGGCCACTCATCGAGTATAACATAGTCACTGATCGAGTATAACAAAGTCCCCTAATCGAGCATAACAACGTCCACTGATCGAGTATAACAAAGGCCCCTCATCGAGTATAAGAAAGGCCCCTAATCGAGTATAACAAAGGCCCCTGATCGAGTATAACAAAGTCACCTGATCGAGTGTAACAAAGGCCCGTGATCGAGTATAACAAAGGCCCTTCATCGAGTATAACAAAGTCCCATGATCGAGTATACCAAAGACCCCAATTCGAGTATAACAAATTACCCTTGTCGAGTATAACAAAGTCACCTGATCGAGTATAACAAAGTCCCCGATCGAATATAACAAAGTCCCCTGATCGAGTATTACAAAGGCCCCTCATCGAGTATAACAGAGTCCTTTGATTGAGAATAACAAAGTCCCCTGATCGAGTATAACAAAGGCCCCTGATCGAGTATAACAAAGTCCCCTGATCGAGTATTACAAAGGCCCCTCATCGAGTATAACAAAGTCCTTTGATTGAGTATAACAAAGTCCCCTGATCAAGTATAACAAATCCCCCTGGTCGAGTATAACAAAGCCCCATGATCGAGTATAAGAAAGTCCTTTGATCGAGTATAACAAAGTTCCCTCATCCAGTATAACAAAGGCCCATGATCAAGTATAACAAAGGCCCCTGATCGAGTATAACAAAGCCTCCTCATCGAGAATAACAAAGTCCTTTGATTAAGTATAACAAAATCCCCTCATCGAGTATAACAAAGCCCCTGATCGAGTATTACAAAGGCCCCTCATCGAGTATAACAGAGTCCTTTGATTGAGAATAACAAAGTCCTTTGATTGAGAATAACAAAGTCCCCTGATCGAGTATAACAAAGGCCCCTGATCGAGTATAACAAAGACCCCTGATCGAGTATAACAAAGTCCTTTGATTGAGTATAACAAAGTCCCCTGATCAAGTATAACAAATCCCCCTGGTCGAGTATAACAAAGCCCCATGATCGAGTATAAGAAAGTCCTTTGATCGAGTATAACAAAGTTCCCTCATCCAGTATAACAAAGGCCCATGATCAAGTGTAACAAAGGCCCCTGATCGAGTATAACAAACCCTCCTCATCGAGAATAACAAAGTCCTTTGATTAAGTATAACAAAATCCCCTCATTGAGTATAACAAAGCCCCCTCATTGAGTATAACAAAGCCCCCTGGTCGACTATAACAAAGCATCCTAATCGAGTATAACAAAGTCCCCTCACAGAGCATAACAAAGGCCACTTATCGAGAAAAACAAAGGCCCCTCATCGGGTTTAACAAAGGCCCCTCATCAAGTATAAGGAGGTCCCCTGATCGAATATAACAAATCTTCTGAACGAGTATAACAAAGGCCCCTCATCGAGTATAATAAAGGCTTTTAATCGAGCATAACAAACTCCCCTTATCGAGTATACCAAAGCCCCCTGATTGAGTATAACAAAGCCCCCTGATCGAGTATGAGAAGGTCCCCTAATCGAGTATAACAAAGTACCCTTGTCGAGTGTAACCAATTCCCCTGATCGAGTATAACAAAGCCCCTTCATCGAGTATAACAAAGCCCCCTAGTCGAGTATAACAAAGGCCCGTGATCGAGAATAAAAATGTCCCCTCATCGAGTATAACAAAGGCCCCTAATCGAGTATAACAAAGTCCTTTGATTGAGTATAACAGTTTCCCCTGATCGAGTATAACAAAGTCCCCTGATCGAGTAAAACAAAGTCCCCTAATCGAGTATAACAAAGTCCTCTCATCGAGTATAACAAAGGCCCCTCATCGAGTATAACAAAGGCCCCTCATCGAGTATAACAAAGGCCCCTGGTCGTGTATAACAAAGTCACCTGATAGAGTATAACAAAGTCCCCTGATCGAGTATAACAAAGTCCCCTGATCGAGTATAACAAAGTTCCCCTATCGAGTATAACAAAGCCCCCTGATCGAGCATAACAAAGGCCCCTCATCGAGTATAACAAAATCCCAAGATGCAGTATAACAAAGAACCCTGATCGAGTATAACAAAGTCCCCTGATCGATTATAACAAAGTCCCCTGATCCAGTATAACAGGTCCCTGATCGAGTATAACAAAGTTCCCCTATCGAGTATAACAAAGCCCCCTGATCGAGTATAACAAAGGACCCTCATCGAGTATAACAAAGTCCCCTCATCGATGATATCAAAGCCCCCTAGTCGAGTATAACAAAGTCCCCTGGTTGAGTGTAACCAAGTCCCCTGATCGAGTATAACAAAGTCCCTTCATCGAGTATAACAAAGACCCCTCATCGGGTTTAACAAAGGCCCCTTATCGAGTATAACGCGGTCCCCTGATCGTGAATAACAAAGTCCCCTTAACGAGTATAACAAAGGCCCCTCATCGAGTATAACAAAGGCCCCTAAAAGAGTATTCAAAGTCCCCTCATTGAGTATAACAAAGTCCCCTCATGGAATATTACAAAGTCTCCTGGTCGAGAATAACAAAGTCCCCTGGTCGAGTATAACAATGTCCCCTGATCGAGTATAACAGAGGCCCCTGGTCAAGTATAACAAAGTTTCCTGGTCGAGTATAACAAAAACCCTGATCGAGTATCACAAAGTCCCCTCATCGAGCAAAAATAGGCCCCTCATCGTGTATAACAAAGCCCCCTCATCGAGTATAACAAGGTTCCCTGATCGAATATAACAAAGTCCTTGACCGAGTGTAACAAAGTCCCTTTATCGAGTATAGCATTGTCTTTAGATCGAGTATCACAAATTCCCCTAATCAAGCAAAACAAAGTCCCCTAATCGAGTATAACAAAGTCCCTTGGTCGAGGATATCAAAGTCCCCTGCTCGAGTATAACAAAGTCCCCTGATCGAGTATATCAAAGTCCCCTAATCAAGTATAAAAATGGCCCCTGATCGAGTATAACAAAGTCCTCTGATCGAGTAGAACAAAGGCCCCTGATCGAGTATAACAAAGGCCCCTTATCGAGTATAACAAAATCCCAAGATCGAGTATAACAAATAACCCTGATCGAGAATAACAAAGTCCACTGATCGAGTATAACAAAGGTCCCTCATCGAGTATAACAAAGGCCCCTGATCGAGTATAACAAAGTCCCAAGATCGAGTATAACAAAGTACCCTAATCGAGAATAACAAAGTCCCCAGGTCGAGTATAACAAAGTCACCTGATCGAGAATAACAAAGTTCCCTGATCGAGTATAACAAAGTCCCCTGATCGAGTATAACAAAGGCCCCTCATCGAGTATAACAAAGTCTCCTTTTCGAGTGTAACAAAATCCCAAGATCTTGTATAACAAAGAACCCTGATCGAGTATAACAAAGTCTCCTGATCGAGTATAACAAAGTCATTGATCGACTATAAAAAAGTCCCCTGATCGAGTATAAATTAGTCACTGATCGAGTATAACAAAGGCCCTGATCGAGTATAACAAAGTCCCCTAATCGAGTATTACAAAGTCCACTGATCGAGTAAAACAAAGGCCCCACATCGAGTATAACAAAGGCCCCGAATCGAGTATAACAAAGTCCCCTGATCGAGTGTAACCGAGGCCCCTCATCGAGTATAACAAATTCCCCTCATCGAGTATAAGAAAGTCCCATGATCGAGTATAACAAAGTTTCTTCATCGAGTATAACAAAGTCCTCTCATCGAGTATAACAAAGTTTCTGATCGAGTATAACAAAGGCCCCTGATCGAGTATAACATAGGCCCCTGATCGAGTATAGTAAAGTCCCCTGATCGAGTATAAGAAAGTCCTAAGATCGAGTATAACAAAGTACCCTAATTGAGTATAACAAAGGCCCCTCATCGAGTATAAGAAAGGCCCCTAATCGAGTATAACAAAGGCCCCTGATCGAGTATAACAAAGTCACCTGATCGAGTGTAACAAAGGCCCGTGATCGAGTATAACAAAGGCCCTTCATCGAGTATAACAAAGTCCCATGATCGAGTATACCAAAGACCCCAATTCGAGTATAACAAAGTACCCTGGTCGAGTATTACAAAGGCCCCTCATCGAGTATAACAGAGTCCTTTGATTGAGAATAACAAAGTCCCCTGATCGAGTATAACAAAGGCCCCTGATCGAGTATAACAAAGCCCCCTGATCGAGTATAACAAAGTCCTTTGATTGAGTATAACAAAGTCCCCTGATCAAGTATAACAAATCCCCCTGGTCGAGTATAACAAAGCCCCATGATCGAGTATAAGAAAGTCCTTTGATCGAGTATAACAAAGTTCCCTCATCCAGTATAACAAAGGCCCATGATCAAGTATAACAAAGGCCCCTGATCGAGTATAACAAAGCCTCCTCATCGAGAATAACAAAGTCCTTTGATTAAGTATAACAAAATCCCCTCATCGAGTATAACAAAGCCCCCTGATCGAGTATTACAAAGGCCCCTCATCGAGTATAACAGAGTCCTTTGATTGAGAATAACAAAGTCCCCTGATCGAGTATAACAAAGGCCCCTGATCGAGTATAACAAAGCCCCCTGATCGAGTATAACAAAGTCCTTTGATTGAGTATAACAAAGTCCCCTGATCAAGTATAACAAATCCCCCTGGTCGAGTATAACAAAGCCCCATGATCGAGTATAAGAAAGTCCTTTGATCGAGTATAACAAAGTTCCCTCATCCAGTATAACAAAGGCCCATGATCAAGTATAACAAAGGCCCCTGATCGAGTATAACAAAGCCTCCTCATCGAGAATAACAAAGTCCTTTGATTAAGTATAACAAAATCCCCTCATTGAGTATAACAAAGCCCCCTCATTGAGTATAACAAAGCCCCCTGGTCGACTATAACAAAGCATCCTAATCGAGTATAAAAAGTCCCCTCACAGAGTATAACAAAGGCCACTTAACGAGAAAAACAAAGGCCCCTCATCGGGTTTAACAAAGGCCCCTCATGAAGTATAAGGAGGTCCCCTGATCGAATATAACAAATCTTCTGAACGAGTATAACAAAGGCCCCTCATCGAGTATAATAAAGGCTTTTAATCGAGCATAACAAACTCCCCTCATCGAGTATACCAAAGCCCCCTGATTGAGTATAACAAAGCCCCCTGATCGAGTATGAGAAGGTCCCCTAATCGAGTATAACAAAGTAAACTGGTCGAGTGTAACCAAGTCCCCTGATCGAGTATAACAAAGCCCCCTCATCGAGTATAACAAAGCCCCCTAGTCGAGTATAACAAAGGCCCGTGATCGAGAATGAAAATGTCCCCTCATCGAGTATAACAAAGGCCCCTAATCGAGTATAACAAAGTCCTTTGATTGAGTATAACAGTTTCCCCTGATCGAGTATAACAAAGTCCCCTGATCGAGTAAAATAAAGTCCCCTAATCGAGTATAACAAAGTCCTCTCATCGAGTATAACAAAGGCCCCTCATCGAGTATAACAAAGGCTCCTCATCGAGTATAACAAAGCCCCCTGATCGAGTATAACAAAGTCTTTTGATTGAGTATAACAAAGTCCCCTGATCGAGTATAACAAAGGCCCCTCATCGAGTATAACAAAGGCCCCTGGTCGTGTATAACAAAGTCACCTGATAGAGTATAACAAAGTCCCCTGATCGAGTGTAACAAAGTCCCCTGATCGAGTATAACAAAGGCTCCTTATCGAGTATAACAAAATCCCAAGATGCAGTATAACAAAGAACCCTGATCGAGTATAACAAAGTCCCCTGATCGAGTATAACAAAGTCCCCTGATCCAGTATAACAGGTCCCTGATCGAGTAAAACAAAGTTCCCCTATCGAGTATAACAAAGCCCCCTGATCGAGTATAACAAAGGCCCCTCATCGAGTATAACAAAGTCCCCTCATCGATGATATCAAAGCCCCCTAGTCGAGTATAACAAAGTCCCCTGGTCGAGTGTAACCAAGTCCCCTGATCGAGTATAACAAAGTCCCTTCATCGAGTATAACAAAGACCCCTCATCGGGTTTAACAAAGGCCCCTTATCGAGTATAACGCGGTCCCCTGATCGTGAATAACAAAGTCCCTTTAACGAGTATAACAAAGGCCCCTCATCGAGTATAACAAAGGCCCATAAAAGAGTATTCAAAGTCCCCTCATTGAGGATAACAAAATCCCCTCATGGAATATTACAAAGTCTCCTGGTCGAGAATAACAAAGTCCCCTGGTCGAGTATAACAAAGTCCCCTGATCGAGTATAACAGAGGCCCCTGGTCAAGTATAACAAAGTTTCCTGGTCGAGTAAAACAAAGTCCCCTGATCGAGTATACCAAAGTTTCCTGGTCGAGTATAACAAAAACCCTGATCGAGTATCACAAAGTCCCCTCATCGAGCAAAAATAGGCCCCTCATCGTGTATAACAAAGCCCCCTCATCGAGTATAACAAGGTTCCCTGATCGAATATAACAAAGTCCCTTGACCGAGTATAACAAAGTCCCTTTATCGAGTATAGCATTGTCTTTAGATCGAGTATCACAAATTCCCCTAATCGAGCAAAACAAAGTCCCCTAATCGAGTATAACAAAGTCCCTTGGTCGAGGATATCAAAGTCCCCTGCTCGAGTATAACAAAGGCCCCTGGTCGAGTATAACAAAGTCCCCTGATCGAGTATATCAAAGTCCCCTAATCAAGTATAAAAATGGCCCGTGATCGAGTATAACAAAGTCCTCTGATCGAGTATAACAAAGGCCCCTGATCGAGTATAACAAAGGCTCCTTATCTAGTATAACAAAATCCCAAGATCGAGTATAACAAATAACCCTGATCGAGAATAACAAAGTAAACTGATCGAGTATAACAAAGGTCCCTCATCGAGTATAACAAAGGCCCCTGATCGAGTATAACAAAGTCCCTTGACCGAGTATAACAAAGTCCCTTTATCGAGTATAGCATTGTCTTTAGATCGAGTATCACAAATTCCCCTAATCGAGCAAAACAAAGTCCCCTAATCGAGTATAACAAAGTCCAAGATCGAGTATAACAAAGTACCCTAATCGAGTATAACAAAGTCCCCAGGTCGAGTATAACAAAGTCACCTGATCGAGTATAACAAAGTTCCCTGATCGAGTATAACAAAGTCCCCTGATCGAGTATAACAAAGGCCCCTCATCGAGTATAACAAAGTCTCCTTTTCGAGTGTAACAAAATCCCAAGATCGTGTATAACAAAGAACCCTGATCGAGTATAACAAAGTCTCCTGATCGAGTATAACAAAGTCATTGATCGACTATAACAAAGTCCCCTGATCGAGTATAAAATAGTCACTGATCGAGTATACCAAAGGCCCTGATCGAGTATAACAAAGTCCCCTAATCGAGTATAACAAAGTCCACTGATCGTGTAAAACAAAGGCCCCACATCGAGTATAACAAAGGCCCCGAATCGAGTATAACAAAGTCCCCTGATCGAGTGTAACCGAGGCCCCTCATCGAGTATAACAAATTCCCCTCATCGAGTATAAGAAAGTCCCATGATCGAGTATAACAAAGTTTCTTCATCGAGTATAACAAAGTCCTCTCATCGAGTATAACAAAGTTTCTGATCGAGTATAACAAAGGCCCCTGATCGAGTATAACATAGGCCCCTGATCGAGTATAGTAAAGTCCCCTGATCGAGTATAAGAAAGTCCTCAGATCGAGTATAACAAAGTACCCTAATTGAGTAAAACAAAGGCCCCTCATCGAGTATAACAAAGGCCCCTCATCGAGTATAAGAAAGTCCTAAGATCGAGTATAAGAAAGTACCCAAATCGAGTATAACAAAGTCCCCTTGTCGAGTATAACAAAGTCACCTCATGGAGTATAACAAAGTCCCCTGATCGAGTATAACAAAGTCCCCTGATCGAGTATAACATAGGCCCCTCATCGAGTATAACAAAGGCCCCTGGTCGAGTATAAGAAAGTCCCCTGATCGAGTATATCAAAGTCCCCTAATCAAGTATAAAAATGGCCCCTAATCGAGTATAACAAAGTCCTCTGATCGAGTATATCAAAGGCCCCTGATCGAGTATAACAAAGGCCCCTAATCGAGTATGACAAAGTCCCCTGAACTAGTATAACAAAGTCCCCTGATCAAGTATAACAAATTTCCCTGAACGAGTGTAAAAAAGGCCCCTTATCGAGGTTAACAAAGGCCCCTGATCGAGTATAACAAAGTCTCCTAGTTGAGCATAACAAACTCCCCTGGTCGTGTATAAAAAAGTCCCCTGCTCGAGTATAACAAATTCCCCAGATCGAGTATAACAAAGTCCCTTGATCGAGTATAACAAAGTCTCCTGATCGAGTATAACAAAGTCCCCTCATCGAGTATAACAGTACCCTCATCGATTATAACAAAGTCCCCATATCGAGTATAACAAAGGCCCCTCATCGAGTATAACAAAGGGCCCTCATCGAGTATAACAAAGGCCCCTTATCGAGTATAACAAAATCCCAAGATCGAGTATAACAAAGACCCCTAATCGAGTATAACAAAGTCCCCTGGTCGAGTATAACAAAGTCACCTGATCGAGTATAACAAAGTCCTCTGATCGATTATAACAAAGTCCCCCGCATCGAGTATAACAAAGGCCCCTCATCGAGTATAACAAAGTCTCCTTTTCGAGTATAACAAAATCCCAAGATCGTGTATAACAAAGAACCCGGATCGAGTATAACAAAGTCTCCTGATCGAGTATAACAAAGTCATTGATCGACTATAACAAAGTCCCCTGATCGAGTATAACATAGTCACTGATCGAGTATAACAAAGGCCGTGATCGAGTATAACAAAGTCCCCTAATCGAGTATAACAAAGTCCACTGATCGAGTAAAACAAAGTCCCCTGATCGAGTGTAACCGAGGCCCCTCATCGAGCATTACAAATTCCCCTCATCGAGTATAAGAAAGTCCCATGATCGAGTATAACAAAGTCCCTTCATCGAGTATAACAAAGTTACTGATTGAGTATAACATAGTCACTGATCGAGTATAACAAAGGCCCCTGATCGAGTATAATAAAGTCCCCTAATCGAGTATAAGAAAGTCCTAAGATCGAGTATAACAAAGTACCCTAATTGAGTATAACAAAGGCCCCTCATCGAGTATAACAAAGGCCCCTGATCGAGTATAAGAAAGTCCTAAAATCGAGTATAAGAAAGTCCTAAGATCGAGTATAAGAAAGTACCCTAATCGAGTATAACAAAGTCCCCTGGTCGAGTATAACAAAGTCACCTGATCGAGTATAACAAAGTCCCCTAATCGAGTATAACAAAGTCCCCTGATCGAGTATAACATAGGCCCCTCATCGAGTAAAACAAAGTCCCCTGATCGAGTATAACAAAGTCCCCTGGTCGAGGATATCAAAGTCCCCTGATCGAGTATAACAAAGGCCCCTGGTCGAGTATAAGAAAGTCCCCTGATCGAGTATATCAAAGTCACCTAATCAAGTATAAAAATGGCCCCTGATCGAGTATAACACAGTTCTCTGATCGAGTATAACAAAGGCCCCTGATCGAGTATAACAAAGGCCCCTAATCGAGTATGACAAAGTCCCCTGAACTAGTATAAGAAAGTCCTTTGATCGAGTATAACAAAGTTCCCTGAACGAGTATAAAAAAGGCCCCTGATCGAGTTTAACAAAGGCCCCTGATCGAGTATAATAAAGTCCCCTGATCGAGTATAAGATAGTCCTAAGATCGAGTATAACAAAGTACCCTAATTGAGTATAACAAAGGCCCCTCATCGAGTATAACAAAGGCCCTAATCGAGTATAACAAAGTCCCCTAGTTGAGCATAACAAACTCCCCTGGTCGTGTATAAAAAAGTCCCCTGCTCGAGTATAACAAATTCCCCAGATCGAGTATAACAAAGTCCCTTGATTGAGTATAACAAAGTCCCCTCATCGAGTATAACAAAGTCCCCTCATCGAGTATAACAGTAGCCTCATCGATTATAACAAAGTCCCCATATCGAGTATAACAAAGGCCCCTCATCGAGTATAACAAAGGCCCCTCATCGAGTATAACAAAGGCTTCTGATCGAGTATAACAAATTCCCAAGATCGAGTATAACAAAGTCCTTTAATCGAGTATAACAAAGTCCCCTGATCGAGTATAACAAAGTCCCCTGATCGAGTATAACAAAGTCCCCTGATCGAGTATAACAAAGGCCCCTCATCGAGTATAACAAAGTCTCCTTTTCGAGTATAACAAAATCCCAAGATCGTGTATAACAAAGAACCCTGATCGAGTATAACAAAGTCCCCTGATCTAGTATAACAAAGTCCCCTGATCCAGTATAACAGGTCCCTGATCGAGTATAACAAAGTTCCCCTATCGAGTATAACAAAGCCCCCTGATCGAGTATAACAAAGGCCCCTCAACGAGTATAACAAAGTCCCCTCATCGATGATATCAAAGCCCCCTAGTCGAGTATAACAAAGTCCCCTGGTCGAGTGTAACCAAGTCCCCTGATCGAGTATAGCAAAGTCCCCTCATCGAGTATAACAAAGACCCCTCATCGGGTTTAACAAAGGCCCCTTATCGAGTATAACGAGGTCCCCTGATCGTGAACAACAAAGTCCCCTTAACGAGTATAACAAAGGCCCCTCATCGAGTATAACAAAGGCCCCTAAAAGAGTATTCAAAGTCCCCTCATTGAGTATAACAAAATCCCATCATCGAGTATAACAAAACCCCCTGTTCAAGTATAACAAAGGCCACTAATCGAGTATAACAAAGTCCCCTGATCGAGTATAACAGAGTCACCTGATCGAGTATAACAAAGTCCTTTGATTGAGTATAACAAAGTTCCCTGATCGAGTATAACAAAGGCCCCTGATCGAGTATACCAAATCCCCCTCATCGAGTATAACAAAGCCCCCTTGTCGAGTATAACAAAGTCCCCTGGTCGAGTATAACAATGTACCCTAATCGAGTATAACAAAGTCCCTCATCGAGCATAACAAAGTCCCCTCACAGCGTATAACAAAGGCCCCTTCATTGAGAAAAACAAAGGCCCCTCATCGAGTATAACAAAGGCCCCTCATCGAGTATAACAAAGGCCCATGATCAAGTATAACAGAGTCCTCTAATCGAGTATAACAAAGGCCCTTAATCGAGTATAACAAAGTCCCCTCATCGGGTATAACAAAGTCCCCTCATCGAGTATAACAAAGGCCCCTCATCGAGTATAACAAAGCCCCCTCATCGAGTATAACAAAGGTCCCTGATAGAGCATAACAAAGCCCCCTCATCGAGTATAACAAAGTCCTTTGATTGAGTATAATAAATTCATCTGATCGAGTGTAACAAAGTCCCCTATTCGAGTAAAACAAAGTCCCTTGGTCGAGTATAACAAAGCCCCTTGATCGAGTATAACAAAGTCCCCTAATCGAGTATAACAAAGCCCCCTAGTCGAGTATAACAAAGTACCCTGGTCGAGTGTAACCAAGTCCCCTGATCGAATACAACGCCCCATAGTCGAGTATAACAAAGTCCCCTGGTCGAGTGTAATCAAGTCCCCTGATTGAGTATAACAAAGCCCCCCACATCGAGTATAACAAAGCCCCCTGGTCGAGTATAACAAAGTCCATTGGTTCTTTATAACAAAGCCCCCAGGTCGAGTAAAACAAAGTCCCCTGATCGAGTATAACAAAGTCCCCTGGTCGAGGATATCAAAGTCCCCTGCTCGAGTATAACAAAGGCCCCTGGTCGAGTATAACAAAGTCCCCTAATCGAGTATATCAAAGTCCCCTAATCAAGTATAAAAATGGCCCCTGATCGAGTATAACAAAGTCCTCTGATCGAGTATAACAAAGGCCCTGATCGTGTATAACAAAGGCTCCTTATCGAGTATAACAAAATCCCAAGATCGACTATAACAAAGTCCCCTGATCGAGTATAACATAGTCACTGATCGAGTATAACAAAGGCCCTGATCGAGTATAACAAAGTCCCCTAATCGAATATAACAAAGTCTACTGATCGAGTAAAACAAAGGCCCCACATCGAGTATAACAAAGGCCCCGAATCGAGTATAACAAAGTCCCCTGATCGAGTGTAACCGAGGCCCCTCATCGAGTATAACAAATTCCCCTCATCGAGTATAAGAAAGTGCCATGATCGAGTATAACAAAGTCCCTTCATCGAGTATAATAAAGTCCTCTCATCGAGTATAACATAGTCACTGATCGAGTATAACAAAGGCCCCTGATCGAGTATAGTAAAGTCCCCTGATCGAGTATAAAGAAGTCCCCTCATCGAGTATAACAAAGCCCCCTAGTCGAGTATAACAAAGTCCCCTGGTCGAGTGTAACCAAGTCCCCTGATCGAGTATAACAAAGTCCCCAAATCGAGTATAACAAAGTCCCCTCATCGAGTATAACAAAGTCCCCTGATCGAGTATAACATAGTCACTGATCGAGTATAACAAAGGTCCCTGATCGAGCATAATAAAGTCCCCTAATTGAGTATAAAAAAGGTCCCTGATCGAGTATAACAAGGGCCCCTGATAGAGTATAACAAAGTCCCAAGACCGAGTATAACAAAGAACCCTGATTGAGTATAACAAAGTCCCCTGATCGAGTATAACAGTACCCTGATCGAGTATAATAAAGTCCCCTAATCGAGTATATCAAAGGCCCCTGATCGAGTATAACAAGGGCCCCTGATGGAGTATAACAAAGTCCCAAGATCGAGTATTACAAAGTCCCCTAATCGAGTATAACAAAGGCCCCTGATCGTGTATAAAAAAGTCCCCTGATCGAGGATAAGAAAGGCCCCTCATCGAGTATAACAAAGGTTCCTTATTGAGTATAACAAAATCCCAAGACCGAGTATAACAAAGTCCACTGATTGAGTATAACGAAGTCCCCTGATCGAGTATAACAGTACCCTGATCGATTGTAACAAAGTTCCCTAACCGAGTATAGCAAAGGTTCCTTATTGAGTATAACAAAATCCCAAGACCGAGTATAACAAAGTCCACTGATTGAGTATAACAAAGGACCCTCATCGAGTATAACAAAGGCCCCTCATCGAGTATAACAAAGGCCACTAATCAAGCATAACAAACTCCCCTGATCGAGTATAACAAAGTTCCCTGGTCGAGTATAACAAAGTCCCCTGATCGAGGATTACAAAGGCCCCTGATCGCGTATAACAAAGTCCCCTGATCGAGTATAACAAAGTCCCCTGATCGAGTATAACAACGGCCCCTTATCGACTATAACAAAATTTCATGATCGAGAATAACAAAGAACCCTGATCGAGTATAACAAAGTCCTTTGATCGAATATAACAAAGACCCCAGATCGATTATAACAAGGTCCCCTGTTCGAGTGAAACATAGCCCCCTTATCGGGTATAACAAAGTCTACTGGTCGAGTATAACAAAGCCCCCTGGTCGAGTATAAGAAAGTCACCTGATCGAGTATAACAAAGTCCCCTCATCGAGTATATCAAAGTCCCCTGGTTGAGTATGACAAAGTACCCTGATCGAGTATAACAAAGTCCCCTCATCGAGTATAACAAAGTCCCTTGTAGAGTATAACAAAGGCCCTTTATCGAGAAAAACAAAGGCCCCTTCAACGGGTATAACAAGGGCCCCTGATCGAGTATAACAAAGTCCCTCATCGAATATACCAAAGGCCCCGAAAAGAGTTTAACAAAGTCCCCTGATCGAGTATAACAAAGCTCCCTGATCGAGTATAACAAAGCCCCCTGTTTGAGTATAACAAAGGCCACTAATCGAGTATAACAAAGCCCCCTGATCGAGTATAACAGAGGCCCCTGATCGAGTATAACAAAGTCCCCTGATCGAGTATAACAAAGAGCCCTAATCGAGTATAACAAAGTCCCCTGATCGAGTATAACAAAGAGCCCTTATCGAGTATAACAAAGTCCTTTCATTGACTATAACAAAGTCCCCTGATCGAGTATAACAAAGTCCCCTGATCGAGTATAACAGAGTACCCTAATCGAGTATAACAAAGACCCCTGATCGAGTATAAGAAAGTCCCTTGATCGAGTATAACAAAGCCCCCTGATTGAGTATAACAAAGTCCTTTGATTGACTATAACAAAGTCCCCTGGACGAGTATAACAAAGCCCCCTCATCGAATATAACAAAGCCCCCTCATCGAGTATAATAAAGCCCAGTTGTCGAGTATAACAAAGTCCCCTTTTCGAGAGTAACAAAGGCCCCTCATCGAGTAAAACAAAGGCCCCTTGTCGAGTACAACAAAATCCTAAGATCGAGTATAACAAAGAACCCTGATCGAGTATAACAAAGTCCCCCGATCGAGGTAGCAAAAGTCCCTGATCGTAACAAGTATAACAAAGGCCCATGATCAAGTACAACAAAGGCCCCTCATCGAGTATAACAAAAGCCACTGATCGAGTATAACAAAGTCCCCTGATCGAGTATAAAAATGTCCCCTGATCGAGTATAACAAAGGCCCCTGATCGAGTATAACAAACTCCCCTAATCGAGTATAGCAAAGTCCCTTGACTGAGTACAACAAACGCCCCCTATCGAGTATAACAAAGTCATCTGATCGTGTATAACAAAATCCCGTGATCGAGTATGACAAAGGCCCCTGATCGAGTATAACAAAGGCCCCTAATCGAGTATAACAAAGTTCCCTGATCGAGTATAACAAAGTCCCCTGATCGAGTATAACAAAGCCCCCTTATCGAGTTTAACAAAGTACCCTGATCGAGTATAAGAAAGTCCCTTGATCGAGTATAACAAAGTCTCCTGATCGAGTATAACAAAGGCTCATGATCAAGTATAACAAAGGCCCCTGATCGAGTATAACAAAGCCCCCTGATCGAGTATAACAAAGTTCCCTGACCGAGAATAACAAAGTCCCCTGATCGAGTATAACAAAGTCCCCTGGTCGAGGATATCAAAGTCCCCTGATCGAGTATAACAAAGTACCCTGGTCGAATATAACAAAGTCCCCTGATCGAGTATAACAAAGTCCCCTCATCGAACATAACATAACCCCCTGGTTGTGTATAACAAAGCCCCCTCATTGAGTATAATATAGTTCCCTGATTGAATATAACAAAGACCCTTGACCGATAATAACAAAGTTCCCTTATCGAGTATAGCATTTTCCCCTGATCGAGTATAACAAATTCCCCTGATCGAGTATAACAAAGTCCCCTGGTCAAGGATATCAAAGTCCTCTTATCGAGTATAACAAAGTCCCCTTATCGAGTATAACAAAGTCCCCTGATCGAGTATAACAAAGATCCCTCATCAAGTATAGAAATGACCCCTGATCGAGTATAACAAAGTCCCCTCATCGAGTATAACATAGGCCCCTGATCGAGTATAACAAAGGCCCCTGATCGAGTATAACACAGTCTCCTAATCGAATAAAGCAAAGGCCCTGATCGAGTATAACAAAGTCCCCTGATCGAGTATAACAAATTCCCCTGATCGAGTATAACAAAGACCCATGATCATGTATAACAAAGCCCCCTGATCGAGTATAAGAAAGTCCCTTGATCGAGTATAACAAATTCCCCTGATCGAGTATAACAAAGACCCATGATCATGTATAACAAAGCCCCCTGATCGAGTATAAGAAAGTCCCTTGATCGAGTATAACAAAGGCCCATGATCAAGTATAACAAAGGCCCATGATCATGTATAACAAAGCCAACTCATCGAGCATAAGAAACGCACCGTGATCGAGTATGGCAAAGGCCCCTAATCGAGTATAACAAAGTCCCCTGATCGAGTATAAGCAAAGTCCCCTGAACGAGTATAAAAAAGGCCCGTGATCGAGTTTAACAAAGGCCCCTAATCGAGTATAAGAAAGTCCCCTAGTCGAGTATAACGAACTCCCCTGGTCGTGTTTAAAAAAGTCCCCTTCTCGAGTATAACTAATTTACCAGATCGAGTATAACAAAGTCCCCTGATCGAGTATAACAAAGTCCCCTGATCGAGTATAACAAAGGCCTCATGATCAAGTATAATAAAGGCCCCTCATCGAGTATAACAAAAGCCCCTGATCGAGTATAACAAAGGCCCCTGATCGAGTATAACAAAGGCCCCTGATCGAGTATAACAAAGGCCCCTCATCGAGTATAACAAAGGCCCCTCATCGAGTATAACAAAGTCCCCTCATCGAGTATAACAAAGGCCCTCATCGAGTATAACAAAGTCCCCTCATCGAGTATAACAAAGTCCCTCATCGAGTATAACAAAGTCCCCTGATCGTGTATAATCAAAGTCCCCTGATCGAGATCGAGTATAACAAAGTCCCTGATCGAGTATACAAAGGCCCAGCATCGAGTATAACAAAGGCTCCTTATCGAGTATAACAAAATCCCAAGATCGAGTATAACAAAGAACCTGAACGAGTATAACAAAGTCTCTTGATCGAGTAAAACAAAGTCCCCTCATCGAGTATAACAGTACCCTCATCGGGTATAACAAAGTCCCCTTATCGAGTATAACAAAGCCCCCTGATCGAGTATAACAAAGTCCAGTGAACGAATATAACAAAGTCACTCAACGAGATATTACAAAGGCCCCTAATCGAGTATAACCAAGGCCCCTCATCGAGTATAACAGAGGCCCCTCATCGAGTATTACAAAGTCCCATGATCGAGTATAACAAAGTCCCCTAATCGAGTATAACAAAGTACCCTGGTCGAGTATAACGAAGTCACCTGATCGAGTATAACAAAGTCCCCGGGTCGAGTATAACAAAGTCCCCTGATCGAGTATAACAAAGGCCTCTTATCGAGTATAACAAAGGCACCTTATCGAGTAGAACAAAATCACAAGATCGAGTATAAAAAAGAACCCTGATCGAGTATAACAAGGTCCCCTTATTGAGTATTACAAAGTCCCCTGATCGAGCATAACAGTACCCTGAGCGAGTATAACAAACTCCCCTGATCGAGTATAACAAAGTCCCCTGATCGAGTATAACAAAGCCCCCTTATCAAGTATAACAAAGTCCCCTGATCGTGTATAACAAAGTCCCCTGATCAAGTATAACAAAGGCTCATGATCAAATATAACAAAGGCCCCTCATCGAGTATAACAAAGCCCCCTCATCGAGTATAACAAAGTTCCCTGACCGAGAATAACAAAGTCCCCTATTCGAGTATAACAAAGTCCCCTGGTCGAGGATATCAAAGTCCCCTGATCGAGTATAACAAAGTAACCTGGTCGAGTATAACAAAGTCCCCTGATCGAGTATAACAAAGTCCCTTCATCGAGCATAACGTAGGCCCCTGGCCTTGTATAACAGAGCCCCCTCATTGAGTATAACAAAGTCCCTTGACAGAGAATAACAAAGTTCCCTGGTTGAGGATAACAAAGTCCCCTGATCGAGTAACAAAGGCCCCGGATCGAGTATAACAAAGTCCCCTGATCGAGTATAACAAAGGCCCATGATCAAGTATAACAAAGGCCCCTCATCGAGTATAAGAAAAGCCACTGATCGAGTATAACAAAGTCCCCTGATCGAGTATAAAAATGTCCCCTCATCGAGTACAACAAAGGCCTCTGATCGAGTATAACAAAGGCCCCTGATCGAGTATAACAAACTCCCCTAATCGAGTATAGCAAAGTCCCTTGACTTAGTACAACAAACGCCCCCTATCGAGTATAACAAAGTCCTCTGATCGTGTATAACAAAATCCCGTGATCGAGTATGACAAAGGCCCCTGATCGAGTATAACAAAGGCCCCTAATCGAGTATAACAAAGTTCTCTGATCGAGTATAACAAAGTCCCCTGATCGAGTATAAGAAAGTCCCTTGATCGAGTATAACGAATCCCCCTGATTGAGTATAACAAAGTCCTTTGATTGAGTAAAACAAAGTCCCCTGATCGAGTATAACAAAGTCCCCTAATCAAGTATAACAAAGGCCCATGATCAAGTATAACAAAGCCAACTCATCGAGCATAAGAAACGCACCGTGATCGAGTATGGCAAAGGCCACTGATCGAGTATAACAAAGTCCCCTGATCGAGTATAAGCAAAGTCCCCTGAACGAGTATAAAAAAGGCCCCTGATCGAGTTTAACAAAGGCCCCTGATCGAGTATAAGAAACCCCTAGTCGAGTATAACAAACTCCCTGGTCGTTTGAAAAGTCCCCTTCTCGAGTATAACTTCAGATCGAGTATAACAAAGTCCCTAATCGAGTATAACAAAGTCCCCTGATCGAGTATAACAAGGCCCATGATCAAGTATAACAAAGGCCCTCATCGAGTATAACAAAAGCCCTGATCGAGTATAACAAAGTCCCCTGATCGAGTATAAAATGTCCCCTATAAGGCCCCTGATCGAGTATAACAAAGGCCCCTGATCGAGTATAAACAAAGGCTCCTGATCGAGTATAACAAAGGCCCTCTTCGAGTATAACAAAGGCCCCTCATCGAGTATAACAAAGTCCCTCATCGAGTATAACAAAGGCCCCTCATCGAGTATAACAAAGGCCCCTGGTCGAGTATAACAAAGTCACCTGATGGAGTATAACAAAATCCCCTGATCGTGTATAACAAAGTCCCCTGATCGAGTATAACAAAGGCCCAGCATCGAGTATAACAAAGGCTCCTTATCGAGTATAACAAAATCCCAAGATCGAGTATAACAAAGAACCCTGAACGAGTATAACAAAGTCTCTTGATCGAGTAAAACAAAGTCCCCTCATAGAGTATAACAGTACCCTCATCGGGTATAACAAAGTCCCCTTATCGAGTATAACAAAGCCCCCTGATCGAGTATACCAAGTCCAGTGAACGAATATAACAAAGTCACTCAACGAGTATAACAAAGGCCCCTAATCGAGTATAACCAAGGCCCCTCATCGAGTATAACAGAGGCCCCTCATCGAGTATTACAAAGTCCCATGATCGAGTATAACAAAGTCCCCTAATCGAGTATAACAAAGTACCGTGGTCGAGTATAACGAAGTCACCTGATCGAGTATAACAAAGTCCCCGGGTCGAGTATAACAAAGTCCCCTGATCGAGTATAACAAAGGCCTCTTATCGAGTATAACAAAGGCACCTTATCGAGTAGAACAAAATCACAAGATCGAGTATAAAAAAGAACCCTGATCGAGTATAACAAGGTCCCCTTATTGAGTATTACAAAGTCCCCTGATCGAGCATAACAGTACCCTGAGCGAGTATAACAAACTCCCCTGATCGAGTATAACAAAGTCCCCTGATCGAGTATAACAAAGCCCCCTTATCAAGTATAACAAAGTCCCCTGATCGTGTATAACAAAGTCCCCTGATCAAGTATAACAAAGGCTCATGATCAAGTATAACAAAGGCCCCTCATCGAGTATAACAAAGCCCCCTCATCGAGTATAACAAAGTTCCCTGACCGAGAATAACAAAGTCCCCTATTCGAGTATAACAAAGTCCCCTGGTCGAGGATATCAAAGTCCCCTGATCGAGTATATCAAAGTAACCTGGTCGATTATAACAAAGTCCCCTGATCGAATATAACAAAGTCCCTTCATCGAGCATAACGTAGGCCCCTGGCCTTGTATAACAGAGCCCCCTCATTGAGTATAGCAAAGTCCCTTGACAGAGGATAACAAAGTCCCCTGATCGAGTATAACAAAGGCCCCGGATCGAGTATAACAAAGTCCCCTGATCGAGTATAACAAAGGCCCATGATCAAGTATAACAAAGGCCCCTCATCGAGTATAAGAAAAGCCACTGATCGAGTATAACAAAGTCCCCTGATCGAGTATAAAAATGTCCCCTCATCGAGTATTACAGAGGCCTCTGATCGAGTATAACAAAGGCCCCTGATCGAGTATAACAAACTCCCCTAATCGAGTATAGCAAAGTCCCTTGACTGAGTACAACAAACGCCCCCTATCGAGTATAACAAAGTCCTCTGATCGTGTATAACAAAATCCCGTGATCGAGTATGACAAAAGCCCCTGATCGAGTATAACAAAGGCCCCTAATCGAGTATAGCAAAGTTCTCTGATCGAGTATAACAAAGTCCCCTGATCGAGTATAACAAAGCCCCCTTATCGAGTTTAACAAAGTCCCCTGATCGAGTATAAGAAAGTCCCTTGATCGAGTATAACAAAGTCCCCTGATCGAGTATATCAAAGTCCCCTAATCAAGTATAAAAATGGCCCCTGATCGAGTATAACAAAGTCCTCTGATCGAGTATAACAAAGGCCCCTGATCGAGTATAACAAAGGCTCCTTATCTAGTATAACAAAATCCCAAGATCGAGTATAACAAATAACCCTGATCGAGAATAACAAAGTAAACTGATCGAGTATAACAAAGGTCCCTCATCGAGTATAACAAAGGCCCCTGATCGAGTATAACAAAGTCCCTTGACCGAGTATAACAAAGTCCCTTTATCGAGTATAGCATTGTCTTTAGATCGAGTATCACAAATTCCCCTAATCGAGCAAAACAAAGTCCCCTAATCGAGTATAACAAAGTCCCAAGATCGAGTATAACAAAGTACCCTAATCGAGTATAACAAAGTCCCCAGGTCGAGTATAACAAAGTCACCTGATCGAGTATAACAAAGTTCCCTGATCGAGTATAACAAAGTCCCCTGATCGAGTATAACAAAGGCCCCTCATCGAGTATAACAAAGTCTCCTTTTCGAGTGTAACAAAATCCCAAGATCGTGTATAACAAAGAACCCTGATCGAGTATAACAAAGTCTCCTGATCGAGTATAACAAAGTCATTGATCGACTATAACAAAGTCCCCTGATCGAGTATAAAATAGTCACTGATCGAGTATACCAAAGGCCCTGATCGAGTATAACAAAGTCCCCTAATCGAGTATAACAAAGTCCACTGATCGTGTAAAACAAAGGCCCCACATCGAGTATAACAAAGGCCCCGAATCGAGTATAACAAAGTCCCCTGATCGAGTGTAACCGAGGCCCCTCATCGAGTATAACAAATTCCCCTCATCGAGTATAAGAAAGTCCCATGATCGAGTATAACAAAGTTTCTTCATCGAGTATAACAAAGTCCTCTCATCGAGTATAACAAAGTTTCTGATCGAGTATAACAAAGGCCCCTGATCGAGTATAACATAGGCCCCTGATCGAGTATAGTAAAGTCCCCTGATCGAGTATAAGAAAGTCCTCAGATCGAGTATAACAAAGTACCCTAATTGAGTAAAACAAAGGCCCCTCATCGAGTATAACAAAGGCCCCTCATCGAGTATAAGAAAGTCCTAAGATCGAGTATAAGAAAGTACCCAAATCGAGTATAACAAAGTCCCCTTGTCGAGTATAACAAAGTCACCTCATGGAGTATAACAAAGTCCCCTGATCGAGTATAACAAAGTCCCCTGATCGAGTATAACATAGGCCCCTCATCGAGTATAACAAAGGCCCCTGGTCGAGTATAAGAAAGTCCACTAATCGAGTATATCAAAGTCCCCTAATCAAGTATAAAAATGGCCCCTAATCGAGTATAACAAAGTCCTCTGATCGAGTATATCAAAGGCCCCTGATCGAGTATAACAAAGGCCCCTAATCGAGTATGACAAAGTCCCCTGAACTAGTATAACAAAGTCCCCTGATCGAGTATAACAAATTTCCCTGAACGAGTGTAAAAAAGGCCCCTTATCGAGGTTAACAAAGGCCCCTGATCGAGTATAACAAAGTCCCCTAGTTGAGCATAACAAACTCCCCTGGTCGTGTATAAAAAAGTCCCCTGCTCGAGTATAACAAATTCCCCAGATCGAGTATAACAAAGTCCCTTGATCGAGTATAACAAAGTCTCCTGATCGAGTATAACAAAGTCCCCTCATCGAGTATAACAGTACCCTCATCGATTATAACAAAGTCCCCATATCGAGTATAACAAAGGCCCCTCATCGAGTATAACAAAGGGCCCTCATCGAGTATAACAAAGGCCCCTTATCGAGTATAACAAAATCCCAAGATCGAGTATAACAAAGACCCCTAATCGAGTATAACAAAGTCCCCTGGTCGAGTATAACAAAGTCACCTGATCGAGTATAACAAAGTCCTCTGATCGATTATAACAAAGTCCCCCGCATCGACTATAACAAAGGCCTCTCATCGAGTATAACAAAGTCTCCTTTTCGAGTATAACAAAATCCCAAGATCGTGTATAACAAAGAACCCGGATCGAGTATAACAAAGTCTCCTGATCGAGTATAACAAGGTCATTGATCGACTATAACAAAGTCCCCTGATCGAGTATAACATAGTCACTGATCGAGTATAACAAAGGCCGTGATCGAGTATAACAAAGTCCCCTAATCGAGTATAACAAAGTCCACTGATCGAGTAAAACAAAGTCCCCTGATCGAGTGTAACCGAGGCCCCTCATCGAGCATAACAAATTCCCCTCATCGAGTATAAGAAAGTCCCATGATCGAGTATAACAAAGTCCCTTCATCGAGTATAACAAAGTTACTGATTGAGTATAACATAGTCACTGATCGACTATAACAAAGTCCCCTGATCGAGTATAAAATAGTCACTGATCGAGTATAACAAAGGCCCTGATCGAGTATAACAAAGTCCCCTAATCGAGTATAACAAAGTCCACTGATCGTGTAAAACAAAGGCCCCACATCGAGTATAACAAAGGCCCCGAATCGAGTATAACAAAGTCCCCTGATCGAGTGTAACCGAGGCCCCTCATCGAGTATAACAAATTCCCCTCATCGAGTATAAGAAAGTCCCATGATCGAGTATAACAAAGTTTCTTCATCGAGTATAACAAAGTCCTCTCATCGAGTATAACAAAGTTTCTGATCGAGTATAACAAAGGCCCCTGATCGAGTATAACATAGGCCCCTGATCGAGTATAGTAAAGTCCCCTGATCGAGTATAAGAAAGTCCTCAGATCGAGTATAACAAAGTACCCTAATTGAGTAAAACAAAGGCCCCTCATCGAGTATAACAAAGGCCCCTCATCGAGTATAAGAAAGTCCTAAGATCGAGTATAAGAAAGTACCCAAATCGAGTATAACAAAGTCCCCTTGTCGAGTATAACAAAGTCACCTCATGGAGTATAACAAAGTCCCCTGATCGAGTATAACAAAGTCCCCTGATCGAGTATAACATAGGCCCCTCATCGAGTATAACAAAGGCCCCTGGTCGAGTATAAGAAAGTCCCCTGATCGAGTATATCAAAGTCCCCTAATCAAGTATAAAAATGGCCCCTAATCGAGTATAACAAAGTCCTCTGATCGAGTATATCAAAGGCCCCTGATCGAGTATAACAAAGGCCCCTAATCGAGTATGACAAAGTCCCCTGAACTAGTATAACAAAGTCCCCTGATCGAGTATAACAAATTTCCCTGAACGAGTGTAAAAAAGGCCCCTTATCGAGGTTAACAAAGGCCCCTGATCGAGTATAACAAAGTCCCCTAGTTGAGCATAACAAACTCCCCTGGTCGTGTATAAAAAAGTCCCCTGCTCGAGTATAACAAATTCCCCAGATCGAGTATAACAAAGTCCCTTGATCGAGTATAACAAAGTCTCCTGATCGAGTATAACAAAGTCCCCTCATCGAGTATAACAGTACCCTCATCGATTATAACAAAGTCCCCATATCGAGTATAACAAAGGCCCCTCATCGAGTATAACAAAGGGCCCTCATCGAGTATAACAAAGGCCCCTTATCGAGTATAACAAAATCCCAAGATCGAGTATAACAAAGACCCCTAATCGAGTATAACAAAGTCCCCTGGTCGAGTATAACAAAGTCACCTGATCGAGTATAACAAAGTCCTCTGATCGATTATAACAAAGTCCCCCGCATCGACTATAACAAAGGCCCCTCATCGAGTATAACAAAGTCTCCTTTTCGAGTATAACAAAATCCCAAGATCGTGTATAACAAAGAACCCGGATCGAGTATAACAAAGTCTCCTGATCGAGTATAACAAAGTCATTGATCGACTATAACAAAGTCCCCTGATCGAGTATAACATAGTCACTGATCGAGTATAACAAAGGCCGTGATCGAGTATAACAAAGTCCCCTAATCGAGTATAACAAAGTCCACTGATCGAGTAAAACAAAGTCCCCTGATCGAGTGTAACCGAGGCCCCTCATCGAGCATAACAAATTCCCCTCATCGAGTATAAGAAAGTCCCATGATCGAGTATAACAAAGTCCCTTCATCGAGTATAACAAAGTTACTGATTGAGTATAACATAGTCACTGATCGAGTATAACAAAGGCCCCTGATCGAGTATAATAAAGTCCCCTAATCGAGTATAAGAAAGTCCTAAGATCGAGTATAACAAAGTACCCTAATTGAGTATAACAAAGGCCCCTCATCGAGTATAACAAAGGCCCCTGATCGAGTATAAGAAAGTCCTAAAATCGAGTATAAGAAAGTCCTAAGATCGAGTATAAGAAAGTCCCCTAATCGAGTATAACAAAGTCCCCTGGTCGAGTATAACAAAGTCACCTGATCGAGTATAACAAAGTCCCCTAATCGAGTATAACAAAGTCCCCTGATCGAGTATAACATAGGCCCCTCATCGAGTAAAACAAAGTCCCCTGATCGAGTATAACAAAGTCCCCTGGTCGAGGATATCAAAGTCCCCTGATCGAGTATAACAAAGGCCCCTGGTCGAGTATAAGAAAGTCCCCTGATCGAGTATATCAAAGTCACCTAATCAAGTATAAAAATGGCCCCTGATCGAGTATAACACAGTTCTCTGATCGAGTATAACAAAGGCCCCTGATCGAGTATAACAAAGGCCCCTAATCGAGTATGACAAAGTCCCCTGAACTAGTATAAGAAAGTCCTTTGATCGAGTATAACAAAGTTCCCTGAACGAGTATAAAAAAGGCCCCTGATCGAGTTTAACAAAGGCCCCTGATCGAGTATAATAAAGTCCCCTGATCGAGTATAAGATAGTCCTAAGATCGAGTATAACAAAGTACCCTAATTGAGTATAACCCCTCATCGAGGCCCTAATCGAGTATAACAAAGTCCCTCATCGAGTATAACAAAGTCCTCACAGCAAAGGCCCCTTCATTGAGAAAAACAAAGGCCCCTCATCGAGTATAACAAAGGCCCCTCATCGAGTATAACAAAGGCCCCTGATCGAGTATAACAAAGGCCCATGATCAAGTATAACAGAGTCCTCTAATCGAGTATAACAAAGGCCCTTAATCGAGTATAACAAAGTCCCCTCATCGGGTATAACAAAGTCCCCTCATCGAGTATAACAAAGCCCCCTGATTGAGTATAACAAAGACCCCTGATCGAGTATGAGAAAGTCCCCTGATCGAGTATAACAAAGTCCCCTGATCGAGTATAACAAAGGCCCCTCATCGAGTATAACAAAGGTCCCTGATAGAGCATAACAAAGCCCCCTCATCGAGTATAACAAAGTCCTTTGATTGAGTATAATAAATTCATCTGATCGAGTGTAACAAAGTCCCCTATTCGAGTAAAACAAAGTCCCTTGGTCGAGTATAACAAAGCCCCTTGATCGAGTATAACAAAGTCCCCTAATCGAGTATAACAAAGCCCCCTAGTCGAGTATAACAAAGTACCCTGGTCGAGTGTAACCAAGTCCCCTGATCGAATACAACGCCCCATATTCGAGTATAACAAAGTCCCCTGGTCGAGTGTAATCAAGTCCCCTGATTGAGTATAACAAAGCCCCCCACATCGAGTATAACAAAGCCCCCTGGTCGAGTATAACAAAGTCCATTGGTTCTTTATAACAAAGCCCCCAGGTCGAGTAAAACAAAGTCCCCTGATCGAGTATAACAAAGTCCCCTGGTCGAGGATATCAAAGTCCCCTGCTCGAGTATAACAAAGGCCCCTGGTCGCGTATAACAAAGTCCCCTAATCGAGTATATCAAAGACCCCTAATCAAGTATAAAAATGGCCCCTGATCGAGTATAACAAAGTCCTCTGATCGAGTATAACAAAGGCCCCTGATCGTGTATAACAAAGGCTCCTTATCGAGTATAACAAAATCCCAAGATCGACTATAACAAAGTCCCCTGATCGAGTATAACATAGTCACTGATCGAGTATAACAAAGGCCCTGATCGAGTATAACAAAGTCCCCTAATCGAATATAACAAAGTCTACTGATCGAGTAAAACAAAGGCCCCACATCGAGTATAACAAAGGCCCCGAATCGAGTATAACAAAGTCCCCTGATCGAGTGTAACCGAGGCCCCTCATCGAGTATAACAAATTCCCCTCATCGAGTATAAGAAAGTGCCATGATCGAGTATAACAAAGTCCCCTGATCGAGTATAACAAAGTCCCCAAATCGAGTATAACAAAGTCCCCTCATCGAGTATAACAAAGTCCCCTGATCGAGTATAACATAGTCACTGATCGAGTATAACAAAGGTCCCTGATCGAGCATAATAAAGTCCCCTAATTGAGTATAAAAAAGGTCCCTGATCGAGTATAACAAGGGCCCCTGATAGAGTATAACAAAGTCCCAAGACCGAGTATAACAAAGAACCCTGATTGAGTATAACAAAGTCCCCTGATCGAGTATAACAGTACCCTGATCGAGTATAATAAAGTCCCCTAATCGAGTATATCAAAGGCCCCTGATCGAGTATAACAAGGGCCCCTGATGGAGTATAACAAAGTCCCAAGATCGAGTATTACAAAGTCCCCTAATCGAGTATAACAAAGGCCCCTGATCGTGTATAAAAAAGTCCTCTAATCGAGGATAAGAAAGGCCCCTCATCGAGTATAACAAAGGTTCCTTATTGAGTATAACAAAATCCCAAGACCGAGTATAACAAAGTCCACTGATTGAGTATAACGAAGTCCCCTGATCGAGTATAACAGTACCCTGATCGATTGTAACAAAGTTCCCTAACCGAGTATAGCAAAGGTTCCTTATTGAGTATAACAAAATCCCAAGACCGAGTATAACAAAGTCCACTGATTGAGTATAACAAAGGACCCTCATCGAGTATAACAAAGGCCCCTCATCGAGTATAACAAAGGCCACTAATCAAGCATAACAAACTCCCCTGTTCGAGTATAACAAAGTTCCCTGGTCGAGTATAACAAAGTCCCCTGATCGAGGATTACAAAGGCCCCTGATCGCGTATAACAAAGTCCCCTGATCGAGTATAACAAAGTCCCCTGATCGAGTATAACAACGGCCCCTTATCGACTATAACAAAATTTCATGATCGAGAATAACAAAGAACCCTGATCGAGTATAACAAAGTCCTTTGATCGAATATAACAAAGACCCCAGATCGATTATAACAAGGTCCCCTGTTCGAGTGAAACATAGCCCCCTTATCGGGTATAACAAAGTCTACTGGTCGAGTATAACAAAGCCCCCTGGTCGAGTATAAGAAAGTCACCTGATCGAGTATAACAAAGTCCCCTCATCGAGTATATCAAAGTCCCCTGGTTGAGTATGACAAAGTACCCTGATCGAGTATAACAAAGTCCCCTCATCGAGTATAACAAAGTCCCTTGTAGAGTATAACAAAGGCCCTTTATCGAGAAAAACAAAGGCCCCTTCAACGGGTATAACAAGGGCCCCTGATCGAGTATAACAAAGTCCCTCATCGAATATACCAAAGGCCCCGAAAAGAGTTTAACAAAGTCCCCTGATCGAGTATAACAAAGCTCCCTGATCGAGTATAACAAAGCCCCCTGTTTGAGTATAACAAAGGCCACTAATCGAGTATAACAAAGCCCCCTGATCGAGTATAACAGAGGCCCCTGATCGAGTATAACAAAGTCCCCTGATCGAGTATAACAAAGAGCCCTAATCGAGTATAACAAAGTCCCCTGATCGAGTATAACAAAGAGCCCTTATCGAGTATAACAAAGTCCTTTCATTGACTATAACAAAGTCCCCTGATCGAGTATAACAAAGTCCCCTGATCGAGTATAACAGAGTACCCTAATCGAGTATAACAAAGACCCCTGATCGAGTATAAGAAAGTCCCTTGATCGAGTATAACAAAGCCCCCTGATTGAGTATAACAAAGTCCTTTGATTGACTATAACAAAGTCCCCTGGACGAGTATAACAAAGCCCCCTCATCGAATATAACAAAGCCCCCTCATCGAGTATAATAAAGCCCAGTTGTCGAGTATAACAAAGTCCCCTTTTCGAGAGTAACAAAGGCCCCTCATCGAGTAAAACAAAGGCCCCTTGTCGAGTACAACAAAATCCTAAGATCGAGTATAACAAAGAACCCTGATCGAGTATAACAAAGTCCCCCGATCGACTATAACAAAGTCCCCTGATCGAGCATAACAAAGTCGCCTGATCGAGTATAACACTACCCTGATCGAGTATCACAAAGTCCCCTGATCGAGTAGAACAAAGCCCCCTTATCGTGTATAACAAAGTCCCTTGACAGAGAATAACAAAGTCCCTTGATCGAGTATAACAAAGTCCCCTGATCGAGTATAACAAAGTCCCCTGGTTGAGGATAACAAAGTCCCCTGATCGAGTATAACAAAGGCCCCGGATCGAGTATAACAAAGTCCCCTGATCGAGTATAACAAAGGCCCATGATCAAGTACAACAAAGGCCCCTCATCGAGTATAACAAAAGCCACTGATCGAGTATAACAAAGTCCCCTGATCGAGTATAAAAATGTCCCCTGATCGAGTATAACAAAGGCCTTTGATCGAGTATAACAAAGGCCCCTGATCGAGTATAACAAACTCCCCTAATCGAGTATAGCAAAGTCCCTTGACTGAGTTCAACAAACGCCCCCTATCGAGTATAACAAAGTCATCTGATCGTGTATAACAAAATCCCGTGATCGAGTATGACAAAGGCCCCTGATCGAGTATAACAAAGGCCCCTAATCGAGTATAACAAAGTTCCCTGATCGAGTATAACAAAGTCCCCTGATCGAGTATAACAAAGCCCCCTTATCGAGTTTAACAAAGTTCCCTGATCGAGTATAACAAAGACCCCTGATCGAGTATAAGAAAGTCCCTTGATCGAGTATAACAAAGCCCCCTGATTGAGTATAACAAAGTCCTTTGATTGACTATAACAAAGTCCCCTGGACGAGTATAACAAAGCCCCCTCATCGAATATAACAAAGCCCCCTCATCGAGTATAATAAAGCCCAGTTGTCGAGTATAACAAAGTCCCCTTTTCGAGAGTAACAAAGGCCCCTCATCGAGTAAAACAAAGGCCCCTTGTCGAGTACAACAAAATCCTAAGATCGAGTATAACAAAGAACCCTGATCGAGTATAACAAAGTCCCCCGATCGAGTATAACAAAGTCCCCTGATCGAGCATAACAAAAGTCGCCTGATCGAGTATAACACTACCCTGATCGAGTATCACAAAGTCCCCTGATCGAGTAGAACAAAGCCCCCTATCGAGTATAACAAAGTCCCTTGACAGAGAATAACAAAGTCCCTTGATCGAGTATAACAAAGTCCCCTGATCGAGTATAACAAAGTCCCCTGGTTGAGGATAACAAAGTCCCCTGATCGAGTATAACAAAGGCCCCGGATCGAGTATAACAAAGTCCCCTGATCGAGTATAACAAAGGCCCATGATCAAGTACAACAAAGGCCCCTCATCGAGTATAACAAAAGCCACTGATCGAGTATAACAAAGTCCCCTGATCGAGTATAAAAATGTCCCCTGATCGAGTATAACAAAGGCCTTTGATCGAGTATAACAAAGGCCCCTGATCGAGTATAACAAACTCCCCTAATCGAGTATAGCAAAGTCCCTTGACTGAGTACAACAAACGCCCCCTATCGAGTATAACAAACTCATCTGATCGTGTATAACAAAATCCCGTGATCGAGTATGACAAAGGCCCCTGATCGAGTATAACAAAGGCCCCTAATCGAGTATAACAAAGTTCCCTGATCGAGTATAACAAAGTCCCCTGATCGAGTATAACAAAGCCCCCTTATCGAGTTTAACAAAGTACCCTGATCGAGTATAAGAAAGTCCCTTGATCGAGTATAACAAAGTCTCCTGATCGAGTATAACAAAGGCTCATGATCAAGTATAACAAAGGCCCCTGATCGAGTATAACAAAGCCCCCTGATCGAGTATAACAAAGTTCCCTGACCGAGAATAACAAAGTCCCCTGATCGAGTATAACAAAGTCCCCTGGTCGAGGATATCAAAGTCCCCTGATCGAGTATAACAAAGTACCCTGGTCGAATATAACAAAGTCCCCTGATCGAGTATAACAAAGTCCCCTCATCGAACATAACATAACCCCCTGGTTGTGTATAACAAAGCCCCCTCATTGAGTATAATATAGTTCCCTGATTGAATATAACAAAGACCCTTGACCGATAATAACAAAGTTCCCTTATCGAGTATAGCATTTTCCCCTGATCGAGTATAACAAATTCCCCTGATCGAGTATAACAAAGTCCCCTGGTCAAGGATATCAAAGTCCTCTTATCGAGTATAACAAAGTCCCCTTATCGAGTATAACAAAGTCCCCTGATCGAGTATAACAAAGATCCCTCATCAAGTATAGAAATGACCCCTGATCGAGTATAACAAAGTCCCCTCATCGAGTATAACATAGGCCCCTGATCGAGTATAACAAAGGCCCCTGATCGAGTATAACACAGTCTCCTAATCGAATAAAGCAAAGGCCCTGATCGAGTATAACAAAGTCCCCTGATCGAGTATAACAAATTCCCCTGATCGAGTATAACAAAGACCCATGATCATGTATAACAAAGCCCCCTGATCGAGTATAAGAAAGTCCCTTGATCGAGTATAACAAATTCCCCTGATCGAGTATAACAAAGACCCATGATCATGTATAACAAAGCCCCCTGATCGAGTATAAGAAATTCCCTTGATCGAGTATAACAAAGGCCCATGATCAAGTATAACAAAGGCCCATGATCATGTATAACAAAGCCAACTCATCGAGCATAAGAAACGCACCGTGATCGAGTATGGCAAAGGCCCCTGATCGAGTATAACAAAGTCCCCTGATCGAGTATAAGCAAAGTCCCCTGAACGAGTATAAAAAAGGCCCGTGATCGAGTTTAACAAAGGCCCCTAATCGAGTATAAGAAAGTCCCCTAGTCGAGTATAACGAACTCCCCTGGTCGTGTTTAAAAAAGTCCCCTTCTCGAGTATAACTAATTTACCAGATCGAGTATAACAAAGTCCCCTGATCGAGTATAACAAAGTCCCCTGATCGAGTATAACAAAGGCCTCATGATCAAGTATAATAAAGGCCCCTCATCGAGTATAACAAAAGCCCCTGATCGAGTATAACAAAGGCCCCTGATCGAGTATAACAAAGGCCCCTGATCGAGTATAACAAAGGCCCCTCATCGAGTATAACAAAGGCCCCTCATCGAGTATAACAAAGTCCTCATCGGTAACCAACAGCGTCATCAGGTATAACAAAGGCCCTCGAGTATAACAAAGGTCCCCTCATCGAGTATAACAAAGGCCCCTCATCGAGTATAACAAAGGCCCCTGGTCGAGTATAACAAAGTCACCTGATCGAGTATAACAAAATCCCCTGATCGTGTATAACAAAGTCCCCTGATCGAGTATAACAAAGGCCCAGCATCGAGTATAACAAAGGCTCCTTATCGAGTATAACAAAATCCCAAGATCGAGTATAACAAAGAACCTTGAACGAGTATAACAAAGTCTCTTGATCGAGTAAAACAAAGTCCCCTCATCGAGTATAACAGTACCCTCATCGGGTATAACAAAGTCCCCTTATCGAGTATAACAAAGCCCCCTGATCGAGTATAACAAAGTCCAGTGAACGAATATAACAAAGTCACTCAACGAGATATTACAAAGGCCCCTAATCGAGTATAACCAAGGCCCCTCATCGAGTATAACAGAGGCCCCTCATCGAGTATTTCAAAGTCCCATGATCGAGTATAACAAAGTCCCCTAATCGAGTATAACAAAGTACCCTGGTCGAGTATAACGAAGTCACCTGATCGAGTATAACAAAGTCCCCGGGTCGAGTATAACAAAGTCCCCTGATCGAGTATAACAAAGGCCTCTTATCGAGTATAACAAAGGCACCTTATCGAGTAGAACAAAATCACAAGATCGAGTATAAAAAAGAACCCTGATCGGTATAACAGGTTCCTTATTGAACAAGGTCCTGATCGGCATAGCAGTACCTGAGCAGGTATAACAAAGTCCCCTGATCGAGTATAACAAAGTCCCCTGATCGAGTATATTAAAGTCCCCTTATCAAGTATAACAAAGTCCACTGATCGAGTATAACAAAGACCCCTGATCAAGTATAACAAAGTCCCCTCATCGAGTATAACAAAGCCGCCTCATCGAGTATAACAAAAGCCCCTGATCAAGTATAATAAAGCCCCCTCATCGAGTATAACAAAGTCCCCTGATCGAGTATAACAAAGATCCCTATTCCGAGTATAAACTTAAAGTCCCCCTGGTCAGGGATATCAAGTCCCTGATCGAGTATAACAAAAGTAAGCCTGGTCGAGAGTATAACAAAGTCCTGATCGAAACCGCCAACAAAAAGTCCCTTCATCGAGCATAACGTAGGCCCCTGGCCTTGTATAACAGAGCCCCCTCATTGAGTATAACAAAGTCCCTTGACAGAGAATAACAAAGTTCCCTGGTTGAGGATAACAAAGTCCCCTGATCGAGTAACAAAGGCCCCGGATCGAGTATAACAAAGTCCCCTGATCGAGTATGACAAAGGCCCATGATCAAGTATAACAAAGGCCCCTCATCGAGTATAAGAAAAGCCACTGATCGAGTATAACAAAGTCCCCTGATCGAGTATAAAAATGTCCCCTCATCGAGTACAACAAAGGCCTCTGATCGAGTATAACAAAGGCCCCTGATCGAGTATAACAAACTTCCCTAATCGAGTATAGCAAAGTCCCTTGACTTAGTACAACAAACGCCCCCTATCGAGTATAACAAAGTCCTCTGATCGTGTATAACAAAATCCCGTGATCGAGTATGGCAAAGGCCACTGATCGAGTATAACAAAGTCCCCTGATCGAGTATAAGCAAAGTCCCCTGAACGAGTATAAAAAAGGCCCCTGATCGAGTTTAACAAAGGCCCCTGATCGAGTATAAGAAAGTCCCCTAGTCGAGTATAACAAACTCCCCTGGTCGTGTTTAAAAAAGTCCCCTTCTCGAGTATAACTAATTTCCCAGATCGAGTATAACAAAGTCCCCTAATCGAGTATAACAAAGTCCTGAGTCATGAGTATAACAAAGGCCCCTGATCGAGTATAACAAAGGCCCTGATCGAGTATAACAAAGCCCCCTGAAAGAGTATAACAAAGTCCCCTGATCGAGTATAACAAAGGCCCCTGATCGAGTATAACAAAGTCCCCTAATCTAGTATAACAAAGGCCCCTGATCGAGTATAACAAAGGCCCCTGATCGAGTATCACACAGGCCCCTCTTTAAGGTATAACAAAAGGCCCCTCATCCCGAAATAACAAAGTCCTCATCAGGTATAACACAGGCCCCTCATCGGTATAACAAAGGCCCTGGTCGAGTATAACAAAAGTCTACCCTGATAGAGTACCAACAAATCCCTGATCGTGTATAACAAGTCCCTGATCGAGTATAACAAAGGCCCAGCATCAGGCATAACAAAAGGCTCATATCAGGTATAGCAAATCCCAAGATCAGGTATATAACAAAGAACCTGAACGAGTATAACAAAGTCACTTGATCGAGTAAAACAAAGTCCCCTCATAGAGTATAACAGTACCCTCATCGGGTATAACAAAGTCCCCTTATCGAGTATAACAAAGCCCCCTGATCGAGTATAACAAAGTCCAGTGAACGAATATAACAAAGTCACTCAACGAGTATAACAAAGGCCCCTAATCGAGTATAACCAAGGCCCCTCATCGAGTATAACAGAGGCCCCTCATCGAGTATTTCAAAGTCCCATGATCGAGTATAACAAAGTCCCCTAATCGAGTATAACAAAGTACCCTGGTCGAGTATAACGAAGTCACCTGATCGAGTATAACAAAGTCCCCGGGTCGAGTATAACAAAGTCCCCTGATCGAGTATAACAAAGTCCTCTTATCGAGTATAACAAAGGCACCTTATCGAGTAGAACAAAATCACAAGATCGAGTATAAAAAAGAACCCTGATCGAGTATAACAAGGTCCCCTTATTGAGTATTACAAAGTCCCCTGATCGAGCATAACAGTACCCTGAGCGAGTATAACAAAGCCCCCTTATCAAGTATAACAAAGTCCCCTGATCGTGTATAACAAAGTCCCCTGATCGAGTATAACAAAGGCTCATGATCAAGTACAACAAAGGCCCCTCATCGAGTATAACAAAGCCCCCTGATCGAGTATAACAAAGTTCCCTGACCGAGAATAACAAAGTCCCCTATTCGAGTATAACAAAGTCCCCTGGTCGAGGATATCAAAGTCCCCTGATCGAGTATATCAAAGTAACCTGGTCGAGTATAACAAAGTCCCCTGATCGAGTATAACAAAGTCCCTTCATCGAGCATAACGTAGGCCCCTGGCCTTGTATAACAGAGCCCCCTCATTGAGTATAACAAAGTCCCTTGACAGAGAATAACAAAGTTCCCTGGTTGAGGATAACAAAGTCCCCTGATCGAGTAACAAAGGCCCCGGATCGAGTATAACAAAGTCCCCTGATCGAGTATGACAAAGGCCCATGATCAAGTATAACAAAGGCCCCTCATCGAGTATAAGAAAAGCCACTGATCGAGTATAACAAAGTCCCCTGATCGAGTATAAAAATGTCCCCTCATCGAGTACAACAAAGGCCTCTGATCGAGTATAACAAAGGCCCCTGATCGAGTATAACAAACTTCCCTAATCGAGTATAGCAAAGTCCCTTGACTTAGTACAACAAACGCCCCCTATCGAGTATAACAAAGTCCTCTGATCGTGTATAACAAAATCCCGTGATCGAGTATGGCAAAGGCCACTGATCGAGTATAACAAAGTCCCCTGATCGAGTATAAGCAAAGTCCCCTGAACGAGTATAAAAAAGGCCCCTGATCGAGTTTAACAAAGGCCCCTGATCGAGTATAAGAAAGTCCCCTAGTCGAGTATAACAAACTCCCCTGGTCGTGTTTAAAAAAGTCCCCTTCTCGAGTATAACTAATTTCCCAGATCGAGTATAACAAAGTCCCCTAATCGAGTATAACAAAGTCCCCTGATCGAGTATAACAGCGCCCATGATCAAGTATAAGAAAGGCCCCTCATCGAAAAGTATATAACAAAAGCCCCTGGATCGAAAGTATAACAAAGTCCCTGATCGAAAGTATGTCGTCCCTGATAGAGTATAAATAAAGGCCCTGATCGAGTATAACAAAGGCCCTGATCGAGTATAACAAAGGCCCCTGATCGAGTATAACAAAGGCCCCTCATCGAGTATAACAAAGGCCCCTCATCGAGTATAACAAAGTCCCCTCATCGAGTATAACAAAGGCCCCTCATCGAGTATAACAAAGGCCCCTGGTCGAGTATAACAAAGTCACCTGATCGAGTATAACAAAATCCCCTGATCGTGTATAACAAAGTCCCCTGATCGAGTATAACAAAGGCCCAGCATCGAGTATAACAAAGGCTCCTTATCGAGTATAACAAAATCCCAAGATCGAGTATAACAAAGAACCTTGAACGAGTATAACAAAGTCTCTTGATCGAGTAAAACAAAGTCCCCTCATCGAGTATAACAGTACCCTCATCGGGTATAACAAAGTCCCCTTATCGAGTATAACAAAGCCCCCTGATCGAGTATAACAAAGTCCAGTGAACGAATATAACAAAGTCACTCAACGAGATATTACAAAGGCCCCTAATCGAGTATAACCAAGGCCCCTCATCGAGTATAACAGAGGCCCCTCATCGAGTATTTCAAAGTCCCATGATCGAGTATAACAAAGTCCCCTAATCGAGTATAACAAAGTACCCTGGTCGAGTATAACGAAGTCACCTGATCGAGTATAACAAAGTCCCCGGGTCGAGTATAACAAAGTCCCCTGATCGAGTATAACAAAGGCCTCTTATCGAGTATAACAAAGGCACCTTATCGAGTAGAACAAAATCACAAGATCGAGTATAAAAAAGAACCCTGATCGAGTATAACAAGGTCCCCTTATTGAGTATTACAAAGTCCCCTGATCGAGCATAACAGTACCCTGAGCGAGTATAACAAACTCCCCTGATCGAGTATAACAAAGTCCCCTGATCGAGTATAACAAAGCCCCCTTATCAAGTATAACAAAGTCCCCTGATCGTGTATAACAAAGTCCCCTGATCAAGTATAACAAAGGCTCATGATCAAGTATAACAAAGGCCCCTCATCGAGTATAACAAAGCCCCCTCATCGAGTATAACAAAGTTCCCAAAGTTCCCTGACCGAGAATAACAAAGTCCCCTATTCGAGTATAACAAAGTCCCCTGGTCGAGGATATCAAAGTCCCCTGATCGAGTATATCAAAGTAACCTGGTCGATTATAACAAAGTCCCCTGATCGAATATAACAAAGTCCCTTCATCGAGCATAACGTAGGCCCCTGGCCTTGTATAACAGAGCCCCCTCATTGAGTATAGCAAAGTCCCTTGACAGAGGATAACAAAGTCCCCTGATCGAGTATAACAAAGGCCCCGGATCGAGTATAACAAAGTCCCCTGATCGAGTATAACAAAGGCCCATGATCAAGTATAACAAAGGCCCCTCATCGAGTATAAGAAAAGCCACTGATCGAGTATAACAAAGTCCCCTGATCGAGTATAAAAATGTCCCCTCATCGAGTATTACAGAGGCCTCTGATCGAGTATAACAAAGGCCCCTGATCGAGTATAACAAACTCCCCTAATCGAGTATAGCAAAGTCCCTTGACTGAGTACAACAAACGCCCCCTATCGAGTATAACAAAGTCCTCTGATCGTGTATAACAAAATCCCGTGATCGAGTATGACAAAAGCCCCTGATCGAGTATAACAAAGGCCCCTAATCGAGTATAGCAAAGTTCTCTGATCGAGTATAACAAAGTCCCCTGATCGAGTATAACAAAGCCCCCTTATCGAGTTTAACAAAGTCCCCTGATCGAGTATAAGAAAGTCCCTTGATCGAGTATAACAAAGTCTCCTGATCGAGGATAACAAAGACTCATGATCAAGTATAACAAAGGCCCCTGATCGAGTATAACAAAGCCCCCTGATCGAGTATAACAAAGTTCCCTGACCGAGAATAACAAAGTCCCCTGATCGAGTATAACAAAGACCCTGGTCGAGGATATCAAAGTCCCCTGATCGAGTATAACAAAGTTCCCTGGTCGAGTATAACAAAGTCCCCTGATCGAGTATAACAAAGTCCCCTCATCGAACAAAACATACCCACCTGGTTGTGTATAACAAAGCCCCCTCATTGAGTATAATAAAGTCCCCTGATTGAATATAACAAAGACCCTTGACCGAGAATAACAAAGTCCCCTTATCGAGTATAGCATTGTCCCCTGATCGAGTATAACAAATTCCCCTGATCGAGTTTAACAAAGTCCCCTGGTCGAGGATATCAAAGTCCCCTTATCGAGTATAACAAAGTCCCCTGGTCGAGTATAACAAAGTCCCCTGATCGAGTATAACAAAGATCCCTCATCAAGTATAGAAATGGCCCCTGATCGAGTATAACAAAGTCCCCTGATCGAGTATAACAAAGTCCCCTGATCGAGTATAACAAACCCTCCTTCGCGAGTATAACAAAGCCCCCTGATCGAGTATAAGAAAGTCCCTTTATCGAGTATAACAAAGTTCCCTGATCGAGTATAACAAAGGCCCATGATCATGTATAACAAAGCCCCCTGATCGAGTATAAGAAAGTCCCTTGATCGAGTATAACGAATCCCCCTGATTGAGTATAACAAAGTCCTTTGATTGAGTAAAACAAAGTCCCCTGATCGAGTATAACAAAGTCCCCTAATCAAGTATAACAAAGGCCCATGATCAAGTATAACAAAGCCAACTCATCGAGCATAAGAAACGCACCGTGATCGAGTATGGCAAAGGCCCCTAATCGAGTATAACAAAGTCCCCTGATCGAGTATAAGCAAAGTCCCCTGAAAGAGTATAAAAAAGGCCCCTGATCGAGTTTAACAAAGGCCCCTGATCGAGTATAAGAAAGTCCCCTAGTCGAGTATAACAAACTCCCCTGGTCGTGTTTAAAAAAGTCCCATTCTCGAGTATAACTAATTTCCCAGATCGAGTCTAACAAAGTCCCCTAATCGAGTATAACAAAGTCCCCTGATCGAGTATAACAAAGGCCCATGATCAAGTATAACAAAGGCCCCTCATCGAGTATAACAAAAGCCCCTGATCGAGTATAACAAAGTCCCCTGATCGAGTATAAAAATGTCCCCTGATAGCGTATAACAAAGGCCCCTCATCGAGTATAACAAAGGCCCCTGATCGAGTATAACAAAGTCCCCTAATCGTGTATAACAAAGTACCCTGGTCGAGTATAACAAAGTCACCTAATCGAGTATAACAAATTCCCCGGGTCGAGTATAACAAAGTCCCCTGATTGAGTATAACAAAGGCCTCTTATCGAGTATAACAAAGGCACCCCTTCGAGTAGAACAAAATCACAAGATCGAGTATAAAATAGAACCCTGATCGAGTATAACAAGGTCCCCTTATTGAGTATTACAAAGTCCCCTGATCGAGCATAACAGTACCCTGAGCGATTATAACAAACTCCCCTGATCGAGTATAACAAAGCCCCCTTATCAAGTATAACAAAGTCCCCTGATCGTGTATAACAAAGTCCCCTGATCGAGTATAACAAAGGCTCATGATCAAGTATAACAAAGGCCCCTCATCGAGTATAACAAAGCCCCCTGATCGAGTATAACAAAGTTCCCTGACCGAGAATAACAAAATCCCCTATTCGAGTATAACAAAGTCCCCTGGTCGAGGATATCAAAGTCCCCTGATCGAGTATAACAAAGTAACCTGGTCGAGTATAACAAAGTCCCCTGATCGAGTATAACAAAGTCCCTTCATCGAGCATAACGTAGGCCCCTGGCCTTGTATAACAGAGCCCCCTCATTGAGTATAACAAAGTCCCTTGACAGAGAATAACAAAGTCCCCTGGTTGAGGATAACAAAGTCCCCTGATCGAGTATAACAAAGGCCCCGGATCGAGTATAACAAAGTCCCCTGATCGAGTATAACAAAGGCCCATGATCAAGTATAACAAAGGCCCCTCATCGAGTATAATTAAAGCCACTGATCGAGTATAACAAAGTCCCCTGATCGAGTATAAAAATGTCCCCTCATCGAGTATAACAAAGGCCTCTGATCGAGTATAACAAAGGCCCCTGATCGAGTATAACAAACTCCCCTAATCGAGTATAGCAAAGTCCCTTGACTGAGTACAACAAACGCCCCCTATCGAGTATAACAAAGTCCTCTGATCGTGTATAATAAAATCCCGTGATCGAGTATGACAAAGGCCCCTGATCGAGTATAACAAAGGCCCCTAATCGAGTATAACAAAGTTCCCTGATCGAGTATAACAAAGTCCCCTGATCGAGTATAACAAAGCCCCCTTATCGAGTTTAACAAAGTCCCCTGATCGAGTATAAGAAAGTCCCTTGATCGAGTATAACAAAGTCTCCTGATCGAGTATAACCAAGGCTCATGATCAAGTATAACAAAGGCCCCTGATCGAGTATAACAAAGCCCCCTGATCGAGTATAACAAAGTTCCCTGACCGAGAATAACAAAGTCCCCTGATCGAGTATAACAAAGTCCCCTGGTCGAGGATATCAAAGTCCCCTGATCGAGTATAACAAAGTACCCTGATCGAGTATAACAAAGACCCATGATCATGTATAACAAAGCCCCCTGATCGAGTATAAGAAAGTCCCTTGATCGAGTATAACGAATCCCCGTGATTGAGTATAACAAAGTCCTTTGACTGAGTAAAACAAAGTCCCCTGATCGTGAATAACAAAGTCCCCTAATCAAGTATAACCAAGGCCCATGATCAAGTATAACAAAGCCAACTCATCGAGCATAAGAAACGCACCGTGATCGAGTATGGCAAAGGCCCCTGATCGAGTATAACAAAGTCCCCTGATCGAGTATAAGCAAAGTCCCCTGAACGAGTATAAAAAAGGCCCCTGATCGAGTTTAACAAAGGCCCCTGATCGAGTATAAGAAAGTCCCCTAGTCCAGTATAACAAACTCCCCTGGTCGTGTTTAAAAAAGTCCCCTTCTCGAGTATAACTAATTTCCCAGATCGAGTATAACAAAGTCCCCTAATCGAGTATAACAAAGTCCCCTGATCGAGTATAACAAAGGCCCATGATCAAGTATAACAAAGGCCCCTCATCGAGTATAACAAAAGCCCCTGATCGAGTATAACAAAGTCCCCTGATCGAGTATAAAAATGTCCCCTGATAGAGTATAACAAAGGCCCCTCATCGAGTATAACAAAGGCCCCTGATCGAGTATAACAAAGTCCCCTAATCGTGTATAACAAAGTACCCTGGTCGAGTATAACAAAGTCACCTGATCGAGTATAACAAAGTCCTCGGGTCGAGTATAACAAAGTCCCCTGATCGAGTATAACAAAGGCCTCTTATCGAGTATAACAAAGGCACCTTATCGAGTAGAAAAAAATCACAAGATCGAGTATAAAAAAGAACCCTGATCGAGTAAAACAAGGTCCCCTTATTGAGTATTACAAAGTCCCCTGATCGAGCATAACAGTACCCTGAGCGAGTATAACAAACTCCCCTGATCGAGTATAACAAAGTCCCCTTATCGAGTATAACAAAGTCCCCTGATCGAGCATAACAGTACCCTGAGCGAGTATAACAAACTCCCCTTATCAAGTATAACAAAGTCCCCTGATCGTGTATAACAAAGTCCCCTGATCGAGTATAACAAAGGCTCATGATCAAGTATAACAAAGGCCCCTCATCGAGTATAACAAAGCCCCCTGATCGAGTATAACAAAGTTCCCTGACCGAGAATAACAAAGTCCCCTATTCGAGTATAACAAAGTCCCCTGGTCGAGGATATCAAAGTCCCCTGATCGAGTATAACAAAGTAACCTGGTCGAGTATATCAAAGTCCCCTCATCGAGTATAACAAAGTCCCTTCATCGAGCATAACGTAGGCCCCTGGCCTTGTATAACAGAGCCCCCTCATTGAGTATAACAAAGTCCCTTGACAGAGAATAACAAAGTCCCCTGGTTGAGGATAACAAAGTCCCCTAATCGAGTATAACAAAGGCCCCAGATCGAGTATAACAAAGTCCCCTGATCGAGTATAACAAAGGCCCATGATCAAGTATAACAAAGGCCCCTCATCGAGTATAAGAAAAGACACTGATCGAGTATAACAAAGTCCCCTGATCGAGTATAAAAATGTCCCCTCATCGAGTATAACATGGCCTCTGATCGAGTATAACAAAAGCCCCTGATCGAGTATAACAAACTCCCCTAATCGAGTATAGCAAAGTCCCTTGACTGAGTACAACAAACGCCCCCTATCGAGTATAACAAAGTCCTCTGATCGTGTATAACAAAATCCCGTGATCGAGTATGACAAAGGCCCCTGATCGAGGATATCAAAGGCCCTAATCGAGTATAACAATGTTCCCTGATCGAGTATAACAAAGTCCCCTGATCGAGTATAACAAAGCCCCCTTGTCGAGTTTAACAAAGTCCCCTGATCGAGTATAAGAAAGTCCCTTGATCGAGTATAACAAAGTCTCCTGATCGAGTATAACAAAGGCTCATGATCAAGTATAACAAAGGCCCCTGATCGAGTATAACAAAGCCCCCTGATCGAGTTTAACAAAGTTCCCTGACCGAGAATAACAAAGTCCCCTGATCGAGTATAACAAAGTCCCCTGATCGAGTATAACAAAGTACCCTGGTCGAGTATAACAAAGTCCCCTGATCGAGTATAACAAAGTCCCCTCATCGAACATAACATACCACCCTGGTTGTGTATAACAAAGCCCCATCATTGAGTATAATAAAGTCCCCTGATTGAATATAACAAAGACCCTTGACCGAGAATAACAAAGGCCCCTTATCGAGTATAGCATTGTCCCCTGATCGAGTATAACAAATTCCCCTGATCGAGTATAACAAAGTCCCATGGTCGAGGATATCAAAGTCCCCTTATCGAGTATAACAAAGTCCCCTGGTCGAGTATAACAAAGTCCCCTAATCGAGTATAACAAAGATCCCTCATCAAGTATAGAAATGGCCCCTGATCGAGTATAACAAAGTCCCCTCATCGAGTATAACAAAGTCCCCTGATCGAGTATAACAAACCCCCCTTCGCGAGTATAACAAAGCCCCATGATCGAGTATAAGAAAGTCCCTTTATCGAGTATAACAAAGTCCCCTGATCGAGTATAACAAAGACCCATGATCATGTATAACAAAGCCCCCTGATCGAGTATAAGAAAGTCCCTTGATCGAGTATAACGAATCCCCCTGGTTGAGTATAACAAAGTCCTTTGATTGAGTAAAGCAAAGTCCCCTAATCAAGTATAACAAAGGCCCATGATCAAGTATATCAAAGCCAACACATCGAGCATAAGAAACGCACCGTGATCGAGTATGGCAAAGGCCCCTGATCGAGTATAACAAAGTCCCCTGATCGAGTATAAGCAAAGTCCCCTGAACGAGTATAAAAAAGGCCCCTGATCGAGTTTAACAAAGGCCCATGATCAAGTATAACAAAGGCCCCTCATCGAGTATAATTAAAGCCACTGATCGAGTATAACAAAGTCCCCTGATCGAGTATAAAAATGTCCCCTCATCGAGTATAACAAAGGCCTCTGATCGAGTATAACAAAGGCCCCTGATCGAGTATAACAAACTCCCCTAATCGAGTATAGCAAAGTCCCTTGACTGAGTACAACAAACGCCCCCTATCGAGTATAACAAAGTCCTCTGATCGTGTATAATAAAATCCCGTGATCGAGTATGACAAAGGCCCCTGATCGAGTATAACAAAGGCCCCTAATCGAGTATAACAAAGTTCCCTGATCGAGTATAACAAAGTCCCCTGATCGAGTATAACAAAGCCCCCTTATCGAGTTTAACAAAGTCCCCTGATCGAGTATAAGAAAGTCCCTTGATCGAGTATAACAAAGTCTCCTGATCGAGTATAACCAAGGCTCATGATCAAGTATAACAAAGGCCCCTGATCGAGTATAACAAAGCCCCCTGATCGAGTATAACAAAGTTCCCTGACCGAGAATAACAAAGTCCCCTGATCGAGTATAACAAAGTCCCCTGGTCGAGGATATCAAAGTCCCCTGATCGAGTATAACAAAGTACCCTGATCGAGTATAACAAAGACCCATGATCATGTATAACAAAGCCCCCTGATCGAGTATAAGAAAGTCCCTTGATCGAGTATAACGAATCCCCGTGATTGAGTATAACAAAGTCCTTTGACTGAGTAAAACAAAGTCCCCTGATCGTGAATAACAAAGTCCCCTAATCAAGTATAACCAAGGCCCATGATCAAGTATAACAAAGCCAACTCATCGAGCATAAGAAACGCACCGTGATCGAGTATGGCAAAGGCCCCTGATCGAGTATAACAAAGTCCCCTGATCGAGTATAAGCAAAGTCCCCTGAACGAGTATAAAAAAGGCCCCTGATCGAGTTTAACAAAGGCCCCTGATCGAGTATAAGAAAGTCCCCTAGTCCAGTATAACAAACTCCCCTGGTCGTGTTTAAAAAAGTCCCCTTCTCGATATAACTAATTTCCCAGATCGAGTATAACAAAGTCCCCTAATCGAGTATAACAAAGTCCCCTGATCGAGTATAACAAAGGCCCATGATCAAGTATAACAAAGGCCCCTCATCGAGTATAACAAAAGCCCCTGATCGAGTATAACAAAGTCCCCTGATCGAGTATAAAAATGTCCCCTGATAGAGTATAACAAAGGCCCCTCATCGAGTATAACAAAGGCCCCTGATCGAGTATAACAAAGTCCCCTAATCGTGTATAACAAAGTACCCTGGTCGAGTATAACAAAGTCACCTGATCGAGTATAACAAAGTCCTCGGGTCGAGTATAACAAAGTCCCCTGATCGAGTATAACAAAGGCCTCTTATCGAGTATAACAAAGGCACCTTATCGAGTAGAAAAAAATCACAAGATCGAGTATAAAAAAGAACCCTGATCGAGTATAACAAAGTCCCGTGATCGAGTATAACAAAGTCCCCTGATCGAGCATAACAGTACCCTGAGCGAGTATAACAAACTCCCCTTATCAAGTATAACAAAGTCCCCTGATCGTGTATAACAAAGTCCCCTGATCGAGTATAACAAAGGCTCATGATCAAGTATAACAAAGGCCCCTCATCGAGTATAACAAAGCCCCCTGATCGAGTATAACAAAGTTCCCTGACCGAGAATAACAAAGTCCCCTATTCGAGTATAACAAAGTCCCCTGGTCGAGGATATCAAAGTCCCCTGATCGAGTATAACAAAGTAACCTGGTCGAGTATATCAAAGTCCCCTCATCGAGTATAACAAAGTCCCTTCATCGAGCATAACGTAGGCCCCTGGCCTTGTATAACAGAGCCCCCTCATTGAGTATAACAAAGTCCCTTGACAGAGAATAACAAAGTCCCCTGGTTGAGGATAACAAAGTCCCCTAATCGAGTATAACAAAGGCCCCAGATCGAGTATAACAAAGTCCCCTGATCGAGTATAACAAAGGCCCATGATCAAGTATAACAAAGGCCCCTCATCGAGTATAAGAAAAGACACTGATCGAGTATAACAAAGTCCCCTGATCGAGTATAAAAATGTCCCCTCATCGAGTATAACATGGCCTCTGATCGAGTATAACAAAAGCCCCTGATCGAGTATAACAAACTCCCCTAATCGAGTATAGCAAAGTCCCTTGACTGAGTACAACAAACGCCCCCTATCGAGTATAACAAAGTCCTCTGATCGTGTATAACAAAATCCCGTGATCGAGTATGACAAAGGCCCCTGATCGAGGATATCAAAGGCCCTAATCGAGTATAACAATGTTCCCTGATCGAGTATAACAAAGTCCCCTGATCGAGTATAACAAAGCCCCCTTGTCGAGTTTAACAAAGTCCCCTGATCGAGTATAGAGACCATGATCGACATAATAATTCTGGAGTCAGAGTATAACAAAGGCTCATGATCAAGTATAACAAAGGCCCCTAATCGAGTATAACAAAGCCCCCTGATCGAGTATAACAAAGTTCCCTGACCGAGAATAACAAAGTCCCCTGATCGAGTATAACAAAGTCCCCTGGTCGAGGATATCAAAATCCCCTGATCGAGTATAACAAAGTACCCTGGACGAGTATAACAAAGTCCCCTGATCGAGTATAACAAAGTCCCCTCATCGAACATAACATACCCCCCTGGTTGTGTATAACAAAACCCCTCATTGAGTTTAATAAAGTCCCCTGATTGAATATAACAAAGACCCTTGAACCGAGAATAACAAAGTCCCCTTATCGAGTATAGCATTGTCCCCTGATCGAGTATAACAAATTCCCCTGATCGAGTATAACAAAGTCCCCTGGTCGAGGATATCAAAGTCCCCTTATCGAGTATAACAAAGTCCCCTGGTCGAGTATAACAAAGTCCCCTAATCGAGTATAACAAAGATCCCTCATCAAGTATAGAAATGGCCCCTGATCGAGTATAACAAAGTCCCCTCATCGAGTATAACAAAGTCCCCTGACCGAGTATAACAAACCCCCCTTCGCGAGTATAACAAAGCCCCCTGATCGAGTATAAGAAAGTCCCTTTATCGAGTATAACAAAGTCCCCTGATCGAGTATAACAAAGACCCATGATCATGTATAACAAAGCCACCTGATCGAGTATAAGAAAGTCCCTTGATCGAGTATAACGAATCACCCTGATTGAGTATAACAAAGTCCTTTGATTGAGTAAAACAAAGTCCCCTGATCGAGTATAACAAAGTCCCCTAATCAAGTGTAACAAAGGCCCATGATCAAGTATAACAAAGCCAACTCATCGAGCATAAGAAACGCACCGTGATCGAGTATGGCAAAGGCCCCTGATCGAGTATAACAAAGTCCCCTGATCGAGTATAAGCAAAGTCCCCTGAACGAGTGTAAAAAAGGCCCCTGATCGAGTTTAACAAAGGCCCCTGATCGAGTATAAGAAAGTCCCCTAGTCGAGTATAACAAACTCCCCTGGTCGTGTTTAAAAAAGTCCCCTTCTCGAGTATAACTAATTTCCCAGATCGAGTATAAGAAAGTCCCCTAATCGAGTATAAGAAAGTCCCCTGATCGAGTATAACAAAGGCCCATGATCAAGAATAATAAAGGCCCCTCATCGAGTATAACAAAAGCCCCTGATCGAGTATAACAAAGTCCCCTGATCGGGTATAAAAATGTCCCCTGATAGGGTATAACAAAGGCCCCTCATCGAGTATAACAAAGGCCCCTGATCGAGTATAACAAAGTCCCCTAATCGAACATAACATACCCCCTTGGTTGTGTATAACAAAGCCCCCTCATTGAGTATAATAAAGTCCCCTGATTGAATATAACAAAGACCCTTGACCGAGAATAACAAAGTCCCCTTATCGAGTATAGCATTGTCCCCTGATCGAGTATAACAAATTCCCCTGATCGAGTATAACAAAGGCCCCTGGTCGAGGATATCAAAGTCCCCTTATCGAGTATAACAAAGTCCCCTGGTCGAGTATAACAAAGTCCCCTGATCGAGTATAACAAAGATCCCTCATCAAGTATAGAAATGGCCCCTGATCGAGTATAACAAAGTCCCCTCATCGAGTATAACAAAGTCCCCTGATCGAGTATAACAAACCTCCCTCCGCGAGTATAACAAAGCCCCCTCATCGAGTATAAGAAAGTCCCTTTATCGAGTATAACAAAGTCCCCTGATCGAGTATAACAAAGACCCATGATCATGTATAACAAAGCCCCCTGATCGAGTATAAGAAAGTCCCTTGATCGAGTATAACGAATCCCCATGATTGAGTATAACAAAGTCCTTTGATTGAGTAAAACAAAGTCCCCTGATCGTGAATAACAAAGTCCCCTAATCAAGTATAACCAAGGCCCATGATCAAGTATAACAAAGCCAACTCATCGAGCATAAGAAACGCACCGTGATCGAGTATGGCAAAGGCCCCTGATCGAGTATAACAAAGTCCCCTGATCGAGTATAAGCAAAGTCCCCTGAACGAGTATAAAAAAGGCCCCTGATCGAGTTTAACAAAGGCCCCTGATCGAGTATAAGAAAGTCCCCTAGTCGAGTATAACAAACTCCCCTGGTCGTGTTTAAAAAAGTCCCCTTCTCGATTATAACTAATTTCCCAGATCGAGTATAACAAAGTCCCCTAATCGAGTATAACAAAGTCCCCTGATCGAGTATAACAAAGGCCCATGATCAAGTATAACAAAGGCCCCTCATCAAGTATAACAAAAGCCCCTGATCGAGTATAACAAAGTCCCCTGATCGAGTATAAAAATGTCCCCTGATAGAGTACAACAAAGGCCCCTCATCGAGTATAACAAAGGCCCCTGATCGAGTATAACAAAGTCCCCTAATCGTGTATAACAAAGTACCCTGGTCGAGTATAACAAAGTCACCTGATCGCGTATAACAAAGTCCCCGGGTCGAGTATAACAAAGTCCCCTGATCGAGTATAACAAAGGCCTCTTATCGAGTATAACAAAGGCACCTTATCGAGTAGAACAAAATCACAAGATCGAGTATAAAAAAGAACCCTGATCGAGTATAACAAGGTCCCCTTATTGAGTATTAAAAAGTCCCCTGATCGAGCATAACAGTACCCTGAGCGAGTATAACAAACTCCCCTGATCGAGTATAACAAAGTCCCGTGATCGAGTATAACAAAGCCCCCTTATCAAGTATAACAAAGTCCCCTGATCGTGTATAACAAAGTCCCCTGATCGAGTATAACAAAGGCTCATGATCAAGTATAACAAAGGCCCCTCATCGAGTATAACAAAGCCCCCTGGTCGAGTATAACAAAGTTCCCTGACCGTGAATATCAAAGTCCCCTATTCGAGTATAACAAAGTCTCCTGGTCGAGGATATCAAACTCCCCTGATCGAGTATAACAAAGTCCCCTGGTCGAGTATAACAAAGTCTTCTGATCGAGTATAACAAAGATCCCTCATCAAGTATAAAAATGGCCCCTGATCGAGTTATAACAAAGTCCCCTCATCGAGTATAACAAGGCCGTTGATCGAGTATAACAAAGGCCCCTTATCGAGTATAACAGAGTCTCCTACTCGAGCATAACAAAGCCCCCTTATCGAGTATAACAAAGCCCCCTGATCGAATATAAGAAAGTCCCTTGATCGAGTATAACAAAGTCCCCTGATCGAATATAACAAAGACCCATGATCAAGTATAACAAAGGCCCCTGATCGAGTATAAAGAAGCCCCCTGATTGAGTATAACAAAGTCCTTTGATTGAGTAAAACAAAGACCCCTGATCGAGTATAACAAAGTCCCCTGATCGAGTATAACAAAGTCCCCTGGTCGAGGATATCAACATCCCCTAATCGAGTATAACAAAGTCCCCTGGTCGAGTATAACAAAGTCCCCTGATCGAGTATAACAAAGATCCCTCATCAAGTATAAAAATGGCCCCTGATCGAGTTATAACTGTATAGATATGTACATACCAAGATATGTGAACACGCCTGACGCCAAGACTCTGTTACCATTCATTGTACCATTTATTCACATGTCTGTATTACTACATATTATTATAGCATGTCTGATATCTATGCTTATGTCTAATGCCTATGTCCATTTACTATGTCCCGATGTACTATGTCTGTACCGCGCTAGTCGAGTAATTAGAAGACCTCATTTATTGTCCTAGTAATGTCTAGCAACTCTCCTTGCCTAGCTAGCTATTTCCCTCAGATCGGCTCCGGCCTACCTACGGTCCGGGGTCCCTTGTGCTCGCTCCTGTATCGGTCGGCTATCACGCCAAGTCTTGTACACTTATTGAATATACCTACTGCTCGTGCTCTGGAGTTTCAAGAACCTTGTCTAGGATTGCATCCACTACATGGCGCAGTTGAGTAGCTCCAACACGACAGTTTACAAGCCTCAAGAGCCGGCCCCGTCTGTTTCCCGGCCTCTGTTTCCCGCCCAGAAGATATACTCCACAGTGCCCCTGGATTTCAAGTGCTTTGTGACCTTGTGAAGTGCCCTAAGTGAAGTGCAGTGCCTTTTATGTCTCTTTGCTATGTTTCTGCGGCCCTACAGGTAGCAGACACGCCTTCAGCCCAGTTTCCAAGACAGCACTTCCGGCATACATCCTCCATCTACGCTGGCCCGCAGGCCACTGCCTGTTTCCCCCTCCCACTGAGCCAGCTCGCCCGCGCGCGGAGGAATACAAGCACCACCACCGCCGCCAGCCGCCTGGCGCCTCCTCTCACTTCACAAATATTACAGTCAGTACTCTTTTACTTGCCCGCCAGTTCCTGCACTTAAGCAAGTCCATTGACGAAAACATAGCACTTCACCTTATTCTCCTTGTCTTTCCCATCGCAACCATACCAAACACGAGATGTCTGACCACGACGATTTGCCGGGAAATTTAGATGAGGATTATGAGGTAGACGAAGCCTCACAGACCCCCCCACCCCCCCTCACGCCTCACACGCCGGGCGCGCCAAATTCAAAGGATGGGAGCCAGGATATACGTCGGTTAATCCACTTCCTACAAGTTTCTCAAGAGAAGGAAGCCCAAAGACGTCAATTAGAGGAGGAAAAACGACGTCAAGAGGAATGGTCAAGACGTCAAGAGGAATTGTCAAGACAGTCAGAGGCATCAGCTTACCGCCTTCAACTTCAACAACAACACCAAGCTGATAACCACAAACTCCTGCGACTATTGGAATTGCTGGCAACGAGGACGACTTCACCAGCTGCCACAACCAATTCGCCAGCTTCAGCCTCTTCATCTATCCTTCAGACAACGCCCCCTCACACGTCACCTATCCCCCTTGGGTATACCTCAGTGCCCTCTCAACCACCTGCTCCAGTCTCAACTCTCGTCGACCTCTCCGTGCCTCCTCCACCGCCTGCCGTCTCGAGTACACCCCTGCACAGCAAGTCTTCAGTTCCCAGTCCCCCACCTCTTCAACCTGATGCAACATATCAAGTATACCGTCAATGGCGACGTCGTTTCGAAGACTTTGCTGTCATGTCTGACCTCAACCGAATGCCCCCTCATAAACAACTCATCCAATTAAGATCGTGCATTTCCCTCGATGTTCAACGCCTCCTAGAGCACACGCTAGCCATCCCCCCTGACTCCCCCAGGTCAGTGACAGAGGTTTTAAACGCCTTGCAGAGTCATTTCCGTGGCCTCCGCAATGAAGCTCTGCGTCGTAGGGAACTGCTATCCTGCAAACAAGCTTCTGGGGAATCATTCTCAGACTTCTATGCACGACTTAAGGACCTAACAGCCGAGGTGGACATATGTACAGGCGATCCTGTAACCTGTGCTGAGATCCAGCTCAAGATGATCTTGCTGATGGGTGTACGTGACGAGGACCTGCTTCAGAAACTCCTCACCCTCGACGCCGCCTCTTCCCTCACCGACTTCGTCACCTGTTGCAGGTCGTATGAGGCCACAAGAGAGGCTGCCTCAGCTATACACTCATCGCCATCTCAAGTCCACGCCGTCTCCACCTACAAGAGGAATCAACGCCAGATGCAGACGGCGTCCTCTCCACAGCCCCTGTCACAGTCACCAGTGTTTTCTTCCGAATCCTGCAGAAGCTGTCAGCGCCAGCACGGTCCAGGAAAGTGCCCTGCGGCTGATAGTACATGTCGAAACTGTGGGTTTCAAGGCCATTGGCCCCGCACAAGTCGATGTCCTGCCAACAAGGTCTCATGAAACGCTTGCAACAAGCAAGGACACTTCGCCAAGTGTTGCAGGTCCACCAAGAAGCCTCCATCTCCAGGTCAAAACGTCTCTTCACAGCCCGACAGAACGTCCACACCACCGTCTCCCAAGAACAACAAAGGATGCCGACGCGTGGATGATACCTCGAGTGACAGGTCCCCCAAGCCCGTCAATGTTCGTCTGTCCTACGGTACCAACTCTTCCAACCTCCTGATGATACCTGACACGGGCGCGGACATCACGGTGATTGGACCAACACACCTGGACGCCCTCAACATTCCCAGGAGTAGCCTGTCACCCACAGCCATGAACGACGTGCTCACAGCGGACGGGTCCCCGATGTCTCCACCTTTGGGTTGCTTCAAGGCAACACTACAGCTCGGTCCCAAGTCTTGCCTTGCCACAGTCCACGTCCATGAGGGCATCCAAACCCCTCTCTTGTCATGTGGCCATTGTCAGGACTTGGCCATCGTCTCATCCGAGTTCCCAAAGCCCATCCTCGCCGTGACACACCTCAACAGGTGTGCAGAGATACCTGTTTCAGCCATGACCACACCTGCTGCCGCCCGGGAGTTCTTTTTTCGTCAGTTCAGCGACGTCCTTGTCTCCAAGCCCGACCTCCAGAAGACGCCGCTCAAGAAGATGACAGGCCCCCCGATGAGAATCCACCTCAAGCCTGGCGCGACGCCTTTCGCCATCCACACACCCAGGCCTATCCCCTTTGCCATACGGGACAAGGTGAAGGCGGAGCTCGATTCTCTGGTGCAGCAGGGGATCATCAGACACGCCGGTGAGGAGCCCTCCGAGTGGTGCCACCCTATGGTCTTGGCACCCAAGCCTGTAGGTGTTCGCATCACAGTGGACCTCACCCATCTCAACTCGCAGGTCTCCCGTCCCGCCCATCCATCGCCTACGCCCATCCAAGCAGTCCGCAGCGTCACCCCGTCTGCAAAGTTCTTTACCACGGCGGATGCACTACATGGGTACTGGCAAGTCGACCTGGCGGAAGAAGATCGCCACCTCACTACATTCATCACGCCCTACGGCCGCTTCCAACACTGCCGCGGACCCATGGGCTTCGCAGCAACGGGGGATGCGTACTGCCTCCGTGGGGATATGGCTCTGCAGGGTGTCACCAACTGCGTGAAGGTCGTAGATGACATCCTGCTCTTCGACGATGATCTCCCGGCCCACTTGAACCGAGTTCATCTGATGCTCACAAGATGTCGTGCCCATGGTATCACCCTGAACAAAGATAAATTTGTGGTCGCCGCCCCCCAAGTTAACTACTGCGGCTACAACATCTCGCCAGAGGGGATCTCAGCTGATGAGGAGAAGGTCAAGGCCATCAGGGACTTCCCTACTCCAGCGAACCTGACCGACCTTCGCTCATTTATGGGCCTGGTAAATCAGCTGGCCGACTTCTCCCCTAAAATCGCCACATCAGCCCAACCTCTACGCCCCCTCATGAGCCCCAAGCGCTCTTTCCTCTGGACTCCTGACCACGACCTAGCGTTCAGGAATGTTAAGAAGGCGTTGCTGTCACCACCAGTCCTGGCACCCTTCGACCCGTCCTTACCAGTGGTCCTCCAGACCGACGCCTCCCGTCTATACGGCCTCGGATATGCCCTCCTTCAAGACCACGGCCAGGGTAGACTGCGCTTAGTTCAGTGTGGCTCCAGGTTTTTGACGGACACGGAGACCAGATACGCCACCATCGAACTAGAGATGCTGGCAGTCGCCTGGGCTATGGCCAAGTGCCGCCTTTACCTGTTCGGCCTTGGGCATTTCACCCTCATGACGGACCATTGCCCGCTCATACCCATCCTCAATCACTACACGTTGGACGCCATCGAAAATCCTCGCCTCCAACGTCTCAAAGAGAAGACCGCCCCTTACGTCTTTACAGCTGTGTGGTGCGCCGGGAAGCTTCTGTGCATACCAGACGCCCTCTCCCGAGCCCCTGTTAGTCGCCCCACACCTGAAGATGAAGTCGACTGTACCACGGCCGCGGCTCACGTTCGGTCTTTAGTGACACACACAGCCACTTCTCTTGCTGACAAGACGACGACGACGCCCTCCATCGAAGACGATAGGACTCTCCAGGAGCTTCGCATCGCCGCCGCTCAAGACCCGGCATACGTCCAACTCCTCGACTACGTCTCCGCTGGATTCCCCACCAACCGCTACGACATTCACGCCTCCGCCCTCCCCTTCTGGAAGCTAAGGGATAGCCTCTATGCGGACGGAGAGCTGGTGTTGTACGGCCCCAGGATCGTCGTTCCCGCTGCCCTCCGCCGGCGCACCTTATCCCGCCTCCATGACAGCCACCGCGGCGTTGAAGCCACCAGGCGCAGAGCCCGTCAGACCGTCTTCTGGCCTGGTATTGACGCCGATATTAAGAGCACGGTTGAGGCCTGTGAGCCTTGCCAGCAACTCCAGCCCAGCCAGCAACAAGAGCCGTACCTGTGCAATGACCTCCCAAAGCGGCCCTTTGAGTCCGTGTCCGCCGACTTCTTTAATGTGGCCGGAAAGTCTTTCCTGGTGGTCGCCGACAGGCTCTCTGGATGGCCCGTGGTAGTTCCCTGTGGTCGGGACACCACCTCTTCCAGGGTCATCCGGATGTTTTGTTGCTTCTTCCGGGAAGTCGGAGTGCCTCTCCGCCTCCGAACCGACGGTGGGCCCCCATTCAATAGCCACGAGTTCAAGAGCTTCGCCGAACGCTGGGGCGTCCACCACATCGTCACCTCCCCTCATTACCCGCAGGCGAATGGCCACGCCGAGGCAGTGGTAAAGTCCGTAAAATACCTCATCCTCAAGACAGCACCGACGGGGAACCTGGACTGCGAGGAGTTCGACAGGGGCCTACTGGAACTCCGTAACACCCCTACCCCTGCCGGACGCTCTCCTGCCCAGGTGTTGTATGGCCGCCCCCTTCGTACTTGTGTGCCTGCCCACCCCCAGTCCTTCTTAGATGAATGGCAGATCAAGGCGGACGAGTGTGACCGCCGTGAGGCTGCCCGGATGGCCCAAGTGACAAGCCACTATGATGCCCAAGCCCGCCCCCTTCCCAGGTTGGCCGTCGGCCAGCAAGTACGAATCCAGGACCCGACGTCACACCGCTGGGACAAGGTCGGGGTCGTCATGGGCCGTGGCGAGTCTCGTTCGTACCAAGTCCGCCTCCCCAGTGGTCGTGTGTGGTGGCGAAACAGACGCCACCTCCGCCCAGTGCCATCCTCTAGTGACGAACCTTCCTCCCCGTCCCCTGTGTCCCCTTGCCCAGACCAGGAACGAAGGTCGTCAGTTGATCCTCCCATTGTCCCTCGCCGCTCCCCCCGACTCATGGAAAAAGAGTCCGTAGCCGCTCGAGATTGCACTACGAGCGTAAAGGGGGAGGGAGGTGTATAGATATGTACATACCAAGATATGTGAACACGCCTGACGCCAAGACTCTGTTACCATTCATTGTACCATTTATTCACATGTCTGTATTACTACATATTATTATAGCATGTCTGATATCTATGCTTATGTCTAATGCCTATGTCCATTTACTATGTCCCGATGTACTATGTCTGTACCGCGCTAGTCGAGTAATTAGAAGACCTCATTTATTGTCCTAGTAATGTCTAGCAACTCTCCTTGCCTAGCTAGCTATTTCCCTCAGATCGGCTCCGGCCTACCTACGGTCCGGGGTCCCTTGTGCTCGCTCCTGTATCGGTCGGCTATCACGCCAAGTCTTGTACACTTATTGAATATACCTACTGCTCGTGCTCTGGAGTTTCAAGAACCTTGTCTAGGATTGCATCCACTACAATAACAAAGTCCCCTCATCGAGTATAACAAGGCCCTTGATCGAGTATAACAAAGGCCCCTCATCGAGTATAACAGAGTCTCCTAATCGAGTATAACAAAGGCCCCGATCGAGTATAACAAAGTCCCCTGATCGAGTATAACAAAGCCCCCTTATCGAGTATAACAAAGCCCCCTGATCGAGTATAAGAAAGTCCCTTGATAGAGTATAACAAAATCCCCTGACCGAGTATAACAAAGACCCATGATCAAGTATAACAAAGGCCCCTGATCGAGTATAATGAAGCCCCCTGATTGAGTTTAACAAAGTCCTTTGATTGAGTAAAACAAAGTCCCCTGATCGAGTAAAACAAAGTCCCCTGATCAAGTATAACAAAGGCCCATGATCAAGTGTAACAAAGCCAACTCATCGAGCATAACAAAGGCCCCGTGATCGAGTATGGCAAAGGCCCCTCATCGAGTATAACAAAGCCCCCTCATCGAGTATAACAAGGTCCCCTGATCGAGTATAAGCAAAGTCCCCTGATCGAGTATAACAAAGGCCCATGATCAAGTATAACAAAGGCCCCAAATCGAGTATAACAAAAGCCACTGATCGAGTATAACAAAGTCCCCTGATCGAGTATAAAAATGTCCCCTGATCGAGTATAACAAACGCCCCCTATCGAGTATAACAAAGTCCTCTGATCGTGTATAACAAAATCCCGTGATCGAGTATGACAAAGGCCCCTGATCGAGTATAACAAAGGCCCCTAATGGAGGATAACAAAGTTCCCTGATCGAGTATAACAAAGTCCCCTGATCGAGTATAACAAAGCCCCCTTATCGAGTTTAACAAAGTCCCCTGATCGAGTATAAGAAAGTCCCTTGATCGAGTATAGCAAAGTCTCCTGATCGAGTATAACAAAGGCTCATGATCAAGTATAACAAAGGCCCCTGATCGAGTAAAACAAAGCCCCCTGATCGAGTATAACCAAGTTCCCTGACCGAGAATAACAAAGTCCCCTGATCGAGTATAACAAAGTCCCCTGGTCGAGGATATCAAAGTCCCCTGATCGAGTATAACAAAGTACCCTGGTCGAGTATAACAAAGTCCCCTGATCGAGTATAACAAATTCCCCTTATCGAACATAACATACCCCCCTGGTTGTGTATAACAAAGCCCCCTCATTGAGTATAATAAAGTCCCCTGATTGAATATAACAAAGACCCTTGACCGAGAATAACAAAGTCCCCTTATCGAGTATAGCATTGTCCCCTGATCGAGTATAACAAATTCCCCTGATCGAGTATAACAAAGTCCCCTGATCGAGTATAAGAAAGTCCCCTGGTCGAGGATATCAAAGTCCCCTGATCGAGTATAACAAAGTACCCTGGTCGAGTATAACAAAGTCCCCTGATCGAGTATAACAAATTCCCCTCATCGAACATAACATACCCCCCTGGTTGTGTATAACAAAGCCCCCTCATTGAGTATAATAAAGTCCCCTGATTGAATATAACAAAGACCCTTGACCGAGAATAACAAAGTCCCCTTATCGAGTATAGCATTGTCCCCTGATCGAGTATAACAAATTCCCCTGATCGAGTATAACAAAGTCCCCTGGTCGAGGATATCAAAGTCCCCTTATCGAGTATAACAAAGTCCCCTGGTCGAGTATAACAAAGTCCCCTGATCGAGTATAACAAAGATCCCTCATCGAGTATAACAAAGTCCCCTGATCGAGTATAACAAAGCCCCCTTCGCGAGTATAACAAAGCCCCCTGATCGAGTATAAGAAAGTCCCTTTATCGAGTATAACAAAGTCCCCTGATCGAGTATAACAAAGACCCATGATCATGTATAACAAAGCCCCCTGATCGAGTATAAGAAAGTCCCTTGATCGAGTATAACGAATCCCCCTGATTGAGTATAACGAATCCCCCTGATTGAGTATAACAAAGTCCTTTGATTGAGTAAAACAAGGTCCCCTAATCAAGTATAACAAAGTCCCCTAATCAAGTATAACAAAGGCCCATGATCAAGTATAACAAAGCCAACTCAACGAGCATAAGAAACGCACCGTGATCGAGTATGGCAAAGGCCCCTGATCGAGTATAACAAAGTCCCCTGATCGAGTATAAGCAAAGTCCCCTGAACGAGTATAAAAAAGGCCCCTGATCGAGTATAAGAAAGTCCCTTAGTCGAGTATAACAAACTCCCCTGGTCGTGTTTAAAAAAGTCCCCTTCTCGAGTATAACTAATTTCCCAGATCGAGTATAACAAAGTCCCCTAATCGAGTATAACAAAGTCCCCTGATCGAGTATAACAAAGGCCCATGATCAAGTATAACAAAGGCTCCTCATCGAGTATAACAAAAGCCCGTGATCGAGTATAACGAAGTCCCCTGATCGAGTATAAAAATGTCCCCTGATAGAGTATAACAAAGGCCCCTCATCGAGTATAACAAAGGCCCCTGATCGAGTGTAACAAAGTCCCCTAATCGTGTATAACAAAGTCCCTTGACTGAGTATAACAAAGGCCCCTCATCGAGTATAACAAAGGCCCCTCTTCGAGTATAACAAAGGCCCCTGGTCGAGTATAACAAAGTCACCTGATGGAGTATAACAAAATCCCCTGATCGTGTATAACAAAGTCCCCTGCTCGAGTATAACAAAGTCACCTGATCGAGTATAACAAAGTCCCCTGATCGTGTATAACAAAGTCCCCTGATCGAGTATAACAAAGGCCCAGCATCGAGTATAACAAAGGCTCCTTATCGAGTATAACAAAATCCCAAGATCGAGTATAACAAAGAACCCTGAACGAGTATAACAAAGTCCCTTGATCGAGTAAAACAAAGTCCCCTCATCGAGTATAACAGTACCCTCATCGGGTATAACAAAGTCCCCTTATCGAGTATAACAAAGCCCCCTGATCGAGTATAACAAAGGCCAGTGAACGAATATAACAAAGTCACTCAACGAGTATAACAAAGGCCCCAAATCGAGTATAACCAAGGCCCCTCATCGAGTATAACAGAGGCCCCTCATCGAGTATTTCAAAGTCCCATGATCGAGTATAACAAAGTCCCCTAATCGAGTATAACAAAGTACCCTGATCGAGTATATCAAAGTCACCTGATCGAGTATAACAAAGTCCCCTAATCGAGTATAACAAAGTACCCTGATCGAGTATATCAAAGTCCCCTGATCGAGTATAACAAAGGCCTCTTATCGAGTATAACAAAGGCACCTTATCGAGTAGAACAAAATAACAAGATCGAGTATAAAAAACAACCCTGATCGAGTATAACAAGGTCCCCTTATTGAGTATTACAAAGTCCCCTGATCGAGCATAACAGTACCCTGAGCGAGTATAACAAAGGCTCATGATCAGGTATAACAAAGGCCCCTCATCGAGAATAACAAAGCCCCCTGATCGAGTATAACAAAGTTCCCTGACCGAGAATAACAAAGTCCCCTATTCGAGTATAACAAAGTCCCCTGGTCGAGGATATCAAAGTCCCCTGATCGAGTATAACAAAGTAACCTGGTCGAGTATAACAAAGTCCCCTGATCGAGAATAACAAAGTCCCCTCATCGAGCATAACATAGGCCCCTGGTCGTGTATAACAAAGCCCCCTCATTGAGTATAATCAAGTCCCCTGATTGAATATAACAAAGCCCTTTGACCGAGAATAACAAAGTCCCCTTATCGAGTATAGCATTGTCCCCTGATCGAGTATAACAAAGTCCCTTGGTCGAGGATATCAAAGTCCCCTGATCGAGAATAACAAAGTCCCCTGGTCGAGTATAACAAAGTCCCCTGATCGAGTATAACAAAGTCCCCTAATCAAGTATAAAAATGGCCCCTGATCGAGTTATAACAAAGTCCCCTCATCGAGTATAACAAGGCCCTTGATCGAGTATAACAAAGGCTCCTTATCGAGTATAACAGAGTCTCCTACTCAAGCATAACAAAGCCCCCTTATCGAGTATAACAAAGCCCCCTGATCGAGTATAACAAAGTCCCTTGATCGAGTATAACAAAGTCCCCTGATCGAATATAACAAAGACCCATGATCAAGTATAACAAAGGCCCCTGATCGACTATAACGAAGCCCCCTGATTCAGTATAACAAAGTCCTTTGATTGAATAAAACAAAGTCCCCTGATCGAGTATAATAAAGTCCCCTGAAAGAGTATAACAAAGTCCCCTGATCGAGTATAACAAAGTCCCCTGGTCGAGGATATCAACGTCCCCTAATCGAGTATAACAAAGTCCCCTGGTCGAGTATAACAAAGTCCCCTGATCGAGTATAACAAAGATCCCTCATCAAGTATTAAAATGGCCCCTGATCGAGTTATAACAAAGTCCCCTCATCGAGTATAACAAGGCCCTTGATCGAGTATAACAAAGGCCCCTGATCGAGTATAACAGAGTCTCCTAATCGAGTATAAGAAAGTCCCTTGATAGAGTATAACAAAATCCCCTGATCGAGTATAACAAAGACCCATGATTAAGTATAACAAAGGCCCCTGATCGAGTATAACAAAACCCCTGATTGAGTATAACAAAGTCCTTTGATTGAGTAAAACAAAGTCCCCTGATCGAATAAAACAAAGTCCCCTGATCAAGTATAACAAAGGCCCATGATCAAGTGTAACAAAGCCAACTCATCGAGCATAACAAAGGCCCCGTGATCGAGTATGGCAAAGGCCCCTGATCGAGTATAACAAAGGCCCCTCATCGAGTATAACAAAGTCCCCTGATCGAGTATAAGCAAAGTTCCCTGATCGAGTATAACAAAGTCCCCTAGTCGAGCATAACAAATTCCCCTGGTTGTGTATAAAAAAGTCCCCTTCTCGAGTATAACTAATTCCCCAGATCGAGTATAACAAAGTCCCCTAATCGAGTATAACAAAGTCCCCTGATCGAGTATAACAAAGGCTCATAATAAAGTATAACAAAGGCCCCTCATCGAGTATAACAAAGGCCCCTCATCGAGTATAACAAAGGCCCCTGGTCGAGTATAACAAAGTCCCCTGATCGTGTAAAACAAATATCCCTAATCGAGTATAACAAAGGCCCTGCATCGAGTATAACAAAGGCTCCTTATCGAGTATAAAAAAATCCCAAGATCGAGTAAAACAAAGTCCCCTCATCGAGTATAACAGTACCCTCATCGAGTATAACAAAGTCCCCTTATCATGTATAACAAAACCCCTTGATCGAGTATAACAAAGTCCAGTGAACGAATGTAACAAAGTTACTCAACGAGTATAACAAAGGCCCCTAATCGAGTATAACAAAGACCCCTGATCGAGTGTAACCAAGGCCCCTCATCGAGTATAAAAAAGGCCCCTCATCGAGTATAACAAAGTTCCATGATCGAGTATAACAAAGTACCCTGGTCGAATATAACAAAGTCACCTGATCGAGTATAACAAAGTCCCTGGGTCGAGTATAACAAAATCCTGTGATCGAGTATAACAAAGGCCCCTCATCGAGTATAACAAAGGCCCCTTATCGAGTAGAACAAATTCCCAAGATCGAGTATAACAAAGAACCCTGATCGAGTATAACAAAGTCCCCTTATCGAGTACATCAAAGTCCCCTGATCGAGTATAACAAGGTCCCCTGATCGAGTATAAGAAAGTCCCCTAGTCGAGGATATCAACGTCCCCTAATCGAGTATAACAAAGTCCCTTGGTCGAGTATGACAAAGTCCCCTGATCGAGTATAACAAAGATCCCTCATCAAGTATAAAAATGGCCCCTGATCGAGTTATAACAAAGTCCCCTCATCGAGTATAACAAGGCCCTTGATCGAGTATAACAAAGGCCCCTGATCGAGTAAAACAGAGTCTCCTAATCGAGTATAAGAAAGGCCCCGATCGAGTATAACAAAGTCCCCTGATCGAGTATAACAAAGCCCCCTTATCGAGTATAACAAAGCCCCCTGATCGAGTATAAGAAAGTCCCTTGATAGAGTATAACAAAGGCCCCTGATCGAGTATAACAGAGTCTCCTAATCGAGTATAAGAAAGGCCCCGATCGAGTATAACAAAATCTCCTGATCGAGTATAACAAAGTTCCCTGATCGAGTATAAGCAAAGTCCCCTGATTGACTATATAAAAGGCCCCAGATCGAGTTTAACAAAGGGCCCTGATCGATTATAACAAAGTCCCCTAGTCGAGCATAACAAATTCCCTTGGTCGTGTATAAAAAAGTCCCCTTCTCGAGTATAACTAATTCCCCAGATCGAGTATAACAAAGTCCCCTAATCGAGTATAACAAAGTCCCCTGATCGAGTATAGCAAAGGCCCAAGATAAAGTATAACAAAGGCCCCTCATCGAGTATAACAAAAGCCCCTGATCGAGTATAACAAAGTTCCCTGATCGAGTAAAAAATGTCCCCTGATCGAGTATAACAAAGGCCCCTCATCGAGTATAACAAAGGTCCCTTACCGAGTATAACAAAGTCCCCTAATCGAGTATAACAAAGTCCCTTGACTGAGTATAACAAAGGCCCCTCATCGAGTATAACAAAGGCCCCTCATCGACTATAACAAAGGCCCCTCATCGAGTATAACAAAGGTCCCTTACCGAGTATAACAAAGTCCCCTAATCGAGTATAACAAAGTCCCTTGACTGAGTATAACAAAGTCCCCTCATCGAGTATAACAAAGGCCCCTCATCGAGTATAACAAAGGCCCCTGGTCGAGTATAACAAAGTCCCCTTATCGTGTATAACAAAGATCCCTAATCGAGTATAGCAAAGGCCCCGCATCGAGTATAATAAAGGCTCCTTATCGAGTATAACAAAATCCCAAGATCGAGAAAAACAAAGTCCCCTCATCGAGTATAACAGTACCCTCATCGAGTATAACAAAGTCCCCTTATCAAGTATAACAAAGCCCCCTGATCGAGTATAACAAAGTCCAGTGAACGAATATAACAAAGTTACTCAACGAGTATAACAAAGGCCCCTAATCGTGTATAACAAAGACCCCTGATCGAGTGTAACAAATGCCCCTCATCGAGTATAAAAAAGGCCCCTCATCGAGTATAACAAAGTCCCATGATCGAGTATAACAAAGTACCCTGGTCGAGTATAAGAAAGTCACCTGATCGAGTATAACAAAGTCCCCGGGTCGAGTATAACAAAATCCTCTGATCGAGTATAACAAAGGCCCCTCATCGAGTATAACAAAGGCCCCTTATCGAGTAGAACAAATTCCCAAGATCGAGTATAACAAAGAACCCTGATCGAGTATAACAAAGTCCCCTTATCGAGTATAACAAAGTCCCCTGATCGAGTATAACAGTACCCTGAGCGAGTATAACAAACTCCCCTGATCGAGTATAACAAAGCCCCCTCATTGAGTATAACAAAGTCCTCTGATTGAATATAACTAAGTCCCTTGACCGGGTATAACAAAGACCCCTTATCGAGTATAACAAAGGCCCCTCATCGAGTATAACAACGGCCCCTGATCGATTATGACAATGGATCCTAATCGAGTATACCAAAGTCCCCTAGTCGAACATAACAAACTCCCCTGGTCGTGTATAAAAAAGGCCCCGCCTCGAGTATTACGAATTCTCAAGATCGAGTATAACGAAGTCCCCTAATCGAGTGTAACAAGGTCCCCTGATCGAGTATAACAAAGTCCCCTGATCGAGTATAACAAAGGCCCATGATCAAGTATAACAAAGGCTCCTCATCGAGTCTAACAAAGGCCACAAATCAAGTATAACAAACTCCCTTGATCGAGTATAAGAAAGTTCCCTGGTCGAGTATAACAAAGTCCCCTGATCGAGGATTACAAAGGCCCCTGATCGAGTATAACAAAGTCCCCTGATCGAGTATAACAAAGTCCCCAGATCGATTATAACAAGGTCCCCTGTTCGAGTGAAACATAGCCCCCTTATCGGGTATAACAAAGTCTACTGGTCGAGTATAACAAAGCCCCTGGTCGAGTATAAGAAAGTCACCTGATCGAGTATAACAAAGTCCCTCATCGAGTATATCAAAGTCCCTGGTTGAGTATGACAAAGTACCCTGATCGAGTATAACAAAGTCCCCTCATCGAGTATAACAAAGTCCCTTGATAGAGTATAACAAAGGCCCTTTATCGAGAAAAACAAAGGCCCCTTCAACTGGTATAAAAGGGCCCTGATCGAGTATAACAAAGTCCCCTCATCTAATATAACAAAGGCCCCGAAAAGAGTATAACAAAGTCCCCTGATCGAGTATAACAAAGCCCCGTGATCGAGAATAACAAAGCCCCCTGTTCGAGTATAACAAAGGCCACTAATCGAGTATAACAAAGTCCCCTGATCGAGTATAACAGAGGCCCCTGATCGAGTATAACAAAGTTCCCTGATCGAGTATATCAAAGAGCCCTTATCGAGTATAACAAAGTCCTTTCATTGACTATAACAAAGTTCCCTGATCGAGTATAACAAAGTCCCCTGATCGAGTATAACAGAGTACCCTAATCGAGGTTAACAAAGACCCTGATCGAGTATATGAAAGTCCCTTGATCGAGTATAACAAACCTCCTGATTGAGTATAACAAAGTCCTTTGATTGACTATAACAAAGTCCCTGGTCGAGTATAACAAAGCCCCTCACCGAGTATAACAAAGCCCCTCATCGAGGTATAATAAAGCCCAGTTGTCGAGTATAACAAAGGCCCTCATCGAGTAAAACAAGGCCCCTTATCGAGTATAACAAATCCCAAGATCGAGTATAACAAAGAACCTGATCGAGTATAACAAAGTCCCCCGATCAGGTATAACAAAGTCCTTGATCGAGCATAACAAGAGTCTCCTGATCGAGTATAACACTTCTCTGATCGAGTATAACAAAGTCCCTGATCGAGTTAACAAGGTCCCTAGTTCGGGTATAGCAAAGTCCCCTGAACGAGCATAACAAAGGCCCCTTTTAGAGTATAACAAAGGCCCCTAAAAGAGTATAACAAAGTCCCCTCATCGAGTACAACAACAAACCCCCCTGATCGAGTATAACAAAGTCCCTTGTTCGAGTATAACAAAGACCACGAATCGAGTATAACAAAGTCCCCTGATCGAGTATAACAAAGGTCCTTCATCGAGTAAAACAAAGCCCCCTGATCGAGTATAACAAAGTCCTTTGATTGAGTATAACAAATTTCCCTGATCGAGTATAACAGAGTCCCCTGATAAGTATAACAAAGTCCTCTGGTCGAGTATAACAAGCCCTCATCGAGTATAACAAAACCCCCCTCGAGTATAACAAAGCCCCCTAGTCGAGTATAACAAAGTCCCCTGGTCGAGTGTAACCAAGTCCCTCATCGAGTATAACAAAGCCTTCTTATCGAGTATAACAAAGCCCCCTGGTCTAGTATAACAATGTCACTTGTTTGAGAATAACAAGGCCCCCAGGTCGAGTATAACAAAGTCCCTTGGTCGAGTATAAAAATGTCCTTGATCGAGTATAACAAAGGCCCCTGATCGAGTATAAGAAAGGTACCTGATCGAGTATAACAAAGGCTCATTATCGAGTATAACAGTTCCCTTATCGAGTATAACAAAGTCCCCTAATCGTGTATAACCAAGTCCCCTGGTCGAGTATAACAAAGTCACCTGATCGAGTATATCAAAGCACCCTGATCGAGTATAACAAAGGCTCCTTATCGAGTATAACAGTTCCCTTATCGAGTATAACAAAAGTCCCTTATCGAGTATAGCAAAGCCCCATGATCGAGTATAACAAAGTCCCCTCATCGAGTATAACAACGTCCCCTGATCGAGGTTAACATCGTCACTGATCGATTATAACAAAGGCCCCTGATCGATTATAAAAAGTCCCTAATCGAGTATAACAAAGTCCAATGATCGAGTATAACAAAGGCCCCTCATTGAGTATAACAAAGGCCCCTCAATGAGTATAACAAGAGCCCCTCATCGAGTATACCAAAGTCCCCTAGTCGAACATAACAAACTCCCCTAGTCGTGTATAAAAAGTCCCGCCTCGAGTATTACGAATTCTCAAGATCGAGTATAGCAAAGTCCCCTAATCAGGTGTAACAAAGTCCCATGATCGAGTATAACAAAGTTCCCTCATCGAGTATAACAAAGTACCCTGGTCAAGTATAACAAAGTCACCTGATCGAGTATAACAAAGTCCCCGGATCGAGTATAAGAAAGTCCCTTGATCGAGTTTAACAAAGCCCCCTGATTGTGTATAACACAGTCCTTTGATTGACTATAACCAAGTCCCCTGATCGAGTATAACAAAGTCCCCTGATCGAGTATGACAAATTCCTTTGGTCGAGTATAACAAAGCCCTCATCGAGTATAACAAAGCCCCCTCATCGAGTATAACAAAGGCCCCTTATCGAGAAAAACAAAGGTCTCTGATCGGGTTTAACAAAGGCCCCTAATCGAGCATAAATAGGTCCCATTATCGAGTATAACAAAGTCCTTTGATTGACTATAACCATGTCCCCTTTTCGAGTATAACAAAGGCCCCTTGTCGAGTAAAACAAGGTCCCTGATCGAGTACAACAAATCCCCCTCATTGAGTATAACAAAGCCCCCTGGTCGAGTATAACAAAGTACCCTAATTGAGTATAACAAATTCCCGTCATCGAGTATAACAAAGGCCTCTTATCGAGAAAAACAAAGGTCCCTGATCGGGTTTAACAAAGGCCCCTAATCGAGTATAACAAGGTCCCCTGATCGAGTATAACAAAGTCCCCTGAACGAGCAAAACAAAGGCCCCTGATAGATTATAACAAAGGCCCCTAAAAGAGTATAACAAAGTCCCCTCATCGAGTATAACAAAAGCCCCTGATCGAGTATAACTAAGGCCTCTGTTCGAGCCTAACAAAGGCCACGATTCGAGTATAACAAAGTCCCCTGATCGAGTATAACAAATCCCCCTTATCGAGTATAACAAAGGCCCTGATCGAGTATAAGAAAGTCCCTTGATCGAGTATAACAAAGTACCCTGATCGAGTATAACAAAGGCCCATGATCAGGTATAACAAAGCCCCCTAATCGAGTATTAGGAAGTCCCCTGATGAGAGTATAACAAAGTTCCCTTATCGAGTATAACAAAGGCCCTGATCGAGTATAACAAAGGTCCCTCATCGAGTATAACAAAGCCCCCTTATCGAGTATAACAAAGTCCTTTGATTGAGTATAACAAATTTTCCTGATCGAGTATAGCATAGTCCCCTGATCGAGTATAACAAAGTCCCTGGTCGAGGTATAAGAAAGCCCCTCATCGAGTATAAAAAACCCCCTCATCGAGTATAACAAAGCCCCTAGTCGAGTATAACAAAGTCCCTGGTCGAGTATAAAATGTCCCTGATCGAGTATAACAAAGGCCCTGATCAGGTATACCAAACGCCCCTCATCGAGTATAACAAAGTCCCCTAATCGAGTATAACAAAGTCCCCTGATCGAGTATAACAATGACCCCTTATCGAGTATAACAAAGTCCCCAATCGAGTATAACAAAGGCCTCTCATCGAGTATAACAAAGGCGCCTCATTGAGTATAACAAAGTCTTCTGGTCGAGTATGACAAAGGCCCTCATCGGAAATATAACAAAAGGCCCTTATCGAGTATAACAAAATCCCAAGATCGAGTGTAATAAAGAGACCTGATCGAGTACAATAAAGTCCCCTGATCGAATATAACAGTTCCCTGATCGAGTATAACAAAGTCCCCTGATCAAGTATAACAAAGTCCCCTGATCGAGAATAACAAAGTCACTGATCGATTATAACGAAGTCCCCTGATTGAGTATATTATAGTCACTGATCGAGTATAACAAAGGCCACTAATCGAGAATAACAAAGCCAACTGATCGAGCATAACAAAGGCCCCCTCATCGAGTATAACAAAGTCCCATGATCGAGTATACCACAGTCCCCTGATCGAGCATAACAAAGGCCCCTGGTCGAGTATGACAAAGTCCCCTCTTGGAACATCACAAAGTCCCTAATCGAGTATAACAAAGCCCCCCTAATCGAGTATAACAAAATTCCTTTATCGAGTATAACAAAGTCCCCTGCACGAGTATAACAAAGTCCCCTGCACGAGTATAACAAAGTCCTCTGGTCGAGTATAACAAAGTCACCTGCTCAGGTATAACAAATTCCCCAGATCGAGTATAAGAAAGTCCTCTGATCGAGTATAACAAAATCCCCTCATCGAGTATAACAGTCCCCTAATCGAGTATAACAAAGTCCACTGATCGAGTATAACAAAGGGCCCCACATTAAGTATAACAAATGCCCCTAATCGAGTATATGAAAGGCCGTGATAGATTATAACAGAGTCCCTGATCGAGAGTGTAACCGGGCCCTCATCGAGTATAACAAGGCCTCTCATCGAGTATAACAAAATTCCCTAATCGGGTTTAAAAAGCACCTGGTCGAGTATAACAAGTTACCTGATCGGTATAACAAAGTCCCCGGATCAGGTATAACAAAGTCCCCTGATCGAGTATGACAAAGGCCCCTCACCGAGTATAACAAAGGCCCTTATCGAGAGTATAACAAAATCCAAGATCGAGTATAACAAGAACCCTGATCGAGTATAACAAAGTCCCTGATCGAGTATAACAGTACCTGATCGGTATAACAAAGTCCTGATCAAGTATATAAAGTCCCTGATCGAGTATAACAAAGTCACTGATCGAGTATAACAAAGTCCTGATCGAGTATATCATAGTCATTGATCGAGTATAACAAAGTCCCCTCATCGAGTATAACACATAACAAAGTCCCTGGTGGGTATAACAAGATCCTAATCAGGTATAACAAAGTCACCTGGTCGAGTTTAACAAAGTTCCTGATCGAATATAACAAAAGGCCATGGAGAATAACAAAGCCCACTCGTCGAGCATAACAAAGGCCCTGATCGAAAAGTAAATGTTACGAACCCCGCCACCAATTGTCATGATCTGCCAAACCCAGCACTACGAACCACGCAATCTATTGTCTTGATCTACCTACCCAGCACCACGAGCAACGCCATCTAGGGACGAAACACGAGTATGACTCGTCTTAGTTACCACTCCGGGGTTTCCCTTCTCCATATCCTGGTTGTTGTGTCACTTCCTCCAAGTCTTCTTTGTCAGCTCCAATTCGAGGAGAGAGCACTACACTCTGGGAAGTGACCACAGGATCACCTATCCTCTAAACCTATGGCACAGTGACTACCTACCGTCTTCTACAATACTCAGCCTTGCTCGTCAGCCATCTCAGCTCCTCACTTAAGTATTTGTAATCTTGTATTACCTCTCCCACCTCCACCTTGCTTCACGATTGTTTTTTGTTGTATTAATATGTATATACTGTTAATGTTTAGGTTAAGTATGGTTAAGGGTAATTTATAGGAAGCTGAATATTTTGTTAAGGAATTTATGGTACTTTATTATACACAACGAAAACTCGCATCCTTTGTCTACCCTTTTATAGTCCGATTGTCTTTGTTTTTTTGTTGTTGTTGCCTGTTGGGATCTGGGTAGACTTTTAACTATATTCTAAATCCCCAACTCGTAACAAATGGCGACCGTGACAGGACCCAACATTAAGTGCCATATTCCTTCCCCCCTTGTTACTCCTTGTTAATTATTCCTCCCAGTCACTTCTGTTCACACTTGCTTTACGGTGGTTTAAAGTTTCCTTTCATATGTGTGTGTGCATATATTGGTATTATCGTACAGTAAGAGTGACAGACGTAGGATATTAGGTTCCAAGTGTCATAAGGCTTACCTGTTATTACATGTGGCAGTCGTGTAGTAAGTCTTATCGAGTGTAGGGAAGAATCTCGATCTGTTTAATGCCGTACCCTCGCTCCTGAGTAGGCTGTTCTATAGTCACTAGTTTAGGGTGAAGTGATATCTTGGGACGCCCCTCTCTACCAGGACCCCATAATTATAAAGCCTCAATTATTGTTCTTCTCATTATCTCATTCAGGGTCAATCATACCAAACTCAAGGGTTGTTAATCCGGATCTTATATTAATGCCGTAATACGCCCTTCCTCTTTCAAGTATCTCAGGGTTGTTAATCCGGATCTTTATATAAAATGCCGTAATACGCCCTTCCTCTTTCAAGTATATCAGGGTTGTTAATCCGGATCTTTATATTAATGCCGTAATACGCCCTACCTCTTTCAAGTATCTCAGGGTTGTTAATCCGGATCTTTATATTAATGCCGTAATACACCCTTCCTGTTTACTCAAGGGTTGTTAATCCAGATCTTTATATAAAATGCCGTAATACGCCCTTCCTGTTTCAAGTATCTAAGGGTTGTTAATCCGGATCTTTATATTAATGCCGTAATATGCCCTTCCCCTTTCAAGTCTCTTATCCTTATCTAAGGATATTCTCAGAAGAACAATATTCATAAGTGTAATTTCCCTAGGTATAACTTGGGTAGTTTCCGGGACTTTCTGGTTATCCACTGCCGTGATATTTTCTAGGGTATCCACTTATCTTTTGACCATTAATTAATTTATCTAGGTTTTCTTAATGGCCACCTCAGGATTTGTTAAACTTGGTAGTCCTGGAGGAGTGGAAGAGCAAGATACCATTTCACATCTTGAAGCATGTGGAGGATCGTGGAGAGGTTAATTTAGGACGTGCCGCTGAGCTGGCTGATGCGTACGCCTTGCTGGTGGAGTCACTGTGCCGTAGGGAACGTGGTACTTTCCGGCATGTTAGGTCCTCCTCTGATGATAACCTTGGGGACGTGAGTGGTAGGTCGAAAGGTCCCACACTTACCCCCCCTGATGCAACCAAGTTTACTTCTTCTTACTGTAAAAAACCAGGCCATACGATCCAGACTTGTAAACACCCAAAGTGTCGAATTGCTAAAAGTAGTTCCCTGGATCCCCAATCCAAACCAATAGCAACCACCAATGTGGAAAGGCCCCATCAGGATCTCTTCTCTTCATTCACCTATGAGGGAAAATTTTCAATCATAGAGGGGTCTCGTTCTTTCCCTATTCGTATACTACGTGATACGGGCGCAGCACAATCTATCCTCCTGTTTAACGTCATTCCTGATATATCTACCGCATTTATTAATGAGTGTTCTAATTTCAGATCTCTCATCCCATTCTTACTATCCCTTAGCTAAAGTGCACCTCCAATGTCCCTTGATTACTGGGGAAGTGCAAATAGCCATTAGGAAAGATCCAATGCCTGTGAGCGGCATTCATTTATTATTGGGTAATGACTTGGTAGGAGATCTAGTGGTTCCCAACATAAAGACAGTCGACTTTCCCTTACCTGTCAACTCCACCACTGACCTTGAAGAAACTATTCCTCACCTTTTCCCATCTTGTGCTGTCACCCGGTCACAGAGTGTGCGAAATGGGCCCTCTTCATCTAAAACCATCTCCAATATCTTCCTACCCACAGAAGATCTGTACAATAAGACCATTAGTAAGGATGAGCTCATGAAAGCCGAACAATCTGATCCATCTTTGTTTAAACAGGTGATGAAAGACCTCAGTGTGGACCATTGTACATCTTCGGTTTACCACCCACACTCCCAAGGTTGCTTGGAACGGTTCCATCAAAACTTTCAAATCGATGCTAATAAACTATCTCCCCTCAACTATATAGTCCATACTCCTGATCGCAGGAAAGATTCACAACTTGTTCCCATTAATCTCATGAAACTTTACCATTCCAGGCAGTCAGAGGAAGACATCCCAGAGGCTATAAGCTAACCTGTATTGCATACGGATTTGTCAGGGCCGGAGCCGGAGACAGATGACATGGACCTATTGGAGAATTTAGACTTCCCTCTACCTAAAGAAAACCCTGCTAACAGTCACATACTCAACAACTTGGATGAGTATTTTTCTGTTCTGAATCCATCTCAAGCAAAAGATCTCACTAAGTTATTATCAACATTTCCTAAAGTCACGTCAGACCTCCCAGGGTTTTGCAATATACTTAAACATGATATTAAGCTAATCTCAGATGATGTACAACCCATTAGGCAATCAGTATATCGACTAAATCCACAAAAAAAAGAAGAGATTATGAAAAAGGAGGTAGATTTTTTGTTAAAACATAACTTAGCTGAGCCTAGTACCTCCCCCTGGGCTTCACCTTGCCTTCTCATTCCAAAACCCGATAGCATTTTTCGTTTCTGTACCGATTATCGTAAAGTGAACCAGGTCACTGTCTCAGACTCCTACCCTTTTTCTTTGATTGAAGATATAATAGACAGCATAGGCTGTGCCAAATTTATCAGTACGGTGGACTTATTGAAAGGATATTATCAAGTGGGACTCACGGATAGGGCAAAAATAATCTCAGCATTTATAACTCCATTTGGTCTTTTTCAATATTTGGTTTTGGAGTTTGGCTTTTCTAATGCTCCGGCCACATTCCAGAGGGCCATCAATTACCTAATTCAGGACCTAGGTGGGACGTTCCCCTACCTGGGTGACCTGGTGGTGGTGTCGGACGGCTGGGACGAACATCTGGTGCGTTTGGAGATACTGTTGGCACGACTGCAAGAGACTGGATTCACCATAAACCTGGCTAAATCTGCTTTTGGCCGGGCCTCAGTGACTTACTTGGGACATATCGTTGGGCATGGTATGGTCAGACCCAAGGATGCGAACGTTAAAGCCATCTTGTCCTTCCCCACTCCAAGGACGAGGAAGGAACTCATGCGCTTCCTGGGGATGTGCGGCTACTACCGTCGGTTCTGCAGTAACTTCTCCAGCGTGGCCGGACCCCTCACAGACCTTACCAGTTCTGTGGTCCCTTACATCTGGAACCAGAGGTGCGACCAGTCTTTCCACCGCCTCAAAGCCTTCCTTGCCTCCAAGCCTGTAGTCCACCCCCCTGACTACACCTTGCCCTTCCATCTGCAAATCGACGCTAGCGGTGTCGGAGTGGGGGCTGTGCTCCTACAACCCGACCCAACCACTGATGTCCTTCACCCTGTGGCATACTACTCCGCCTAGTTTGAAAAACATCAGACCAACTACTCGACCATAGAGAAGGAGGCTCTGGCTCTGGTGTTGGCAATAAAGAAGTTTGAATGTTACCTCCAGTCTTGCCCACAAACAACCCTAGCCTTCACCGACCATAACCCACTCACGTTCATCCAAACCAACAAGACCTCCAACCAGCGAATCCTCCGCTGGGCTCTCCTCACCCAGCCCTATAATCTACAAGTCCGGCACATAAAGGGGGTGGACAACCTAATTGCGGACTCCTTATCCCGAGCTCCAGTGAAAATGCAGCAGCTACTCTCCAGACTCACCAGGTGATCACCTCCTTCGCGCCCGCGCTACGGAGGTCTTTGGAGGGGGGTGTGTTACGAACCACGCCACCAATTGTCATGATCTACCTACCCAGCACTACGAACCACGCCATCTATTATCCTGATCTACCTACCCAGTACCACGAGCAACGCCATCTACGGACGAAACACGAGTATGACTCGTCTTAGTTACCACTCCCGGGTTCCCCTTCTCCATATCCTGGTTGTTGCGTCGCCTCCTCAAAGTCTTCTTTGTCATCTCCAGTTCGAGGAGAGTTCAGTTCACTCTGGGAAGTGACCACAGGATCACCTATCCTGGAAACCTACGGCACAGTGACTACCTACCGTCTTCTACAATACTCAGCCTTGCTCGTCTGCAATCTCAGCTCCGCACTTAAGTATTTGTAAACTTATATTGCCTCCCCCGCCTCCACCTTGCTTCAAAATTGTTTATGTTGTATAAATATGTATATACTGTTAATGTTTAGGTTAAGTATGGTTAAGGGTAAATTATAGAAAGCCGAATATTTTGTTAAGGAATTTATGGTACTTTATTATACACAACAAAAACTCGCATCCTTTGTCTACCCTTTTATAGTCCGATTGTCTTTGTTTTTTTGTTGTTGTTGCCTGTTGGGATCTGGGTACACTTTTAACTATATTCTAAATCCCCAACTCGTAACAAAAATAACAAAGTCCCCTGATCGAGTATACCAAAGTCCCCTGATCGAGCATAACAAGGGCCCCTGGTCGAGTTTGACAAAGTCCCCTCATGGAATATCACAAAGTCCCTGATCGAGTATAACAAAGGCCCCTAATCGAGTATAACAAAGTCCCTTTATCGAGCATAACAAAGTCCCCAGCACGAGTATAACAAAGTCCCTTGCATGACTATAACAAAGTCCCCTGGTTGAGTATAACAAAGTCCCCTGCTCGAGTATAACAAATTCCCCAGATCGAGTATAACAAAGTCCCTTAATCGAGTATAACAAAGTCCCCTGATCGAGTATAACAAAGTCCCCTCATCGAGTATAACAGTACCCTCATCGAGTATAACAAAGTCCCCTCATCGAGTATAACAAAGTCCCCTCATCGAGTATAACAAAGCCACTAATCGAGTATAACAAAGGCTCCTAATCGAGTATAACAAAGTCCCCTAATCGAGTATAACAAAGTATACTAATCGCGTATAACAAAGGAAACTCATCGAGTATAACAAAGGCCCCTCATCGAGTATAACAAAGGTACCTCATCGAGTATAAGAATGTCCCTTGATCGAGTATAACAAAGCCCTCTGATCGAGTATAACAAAGGCCCATGATCAAGTATAACAAATTCCCCTGATCGAGTATAACAAAGTCCCCTCATCGAGTATAAAAAAGGCCCCTCATCGAGTATAACAAAGTCCCCTCATCGAGTATATCAAAGTCCTTTGGTTGAGTATAACAAAGTAACCTCATCGAGTATAACAAAGTCCCCTCATCGAGTATAACAAAGTCCCTTGATAGAGTATAACAAAGGCCCTTTATCGAGAAAAACAAAGTCCCCTGATCGAGTATAACAAAGGCCCCTAAAAGAGTATAACAAAGTCCCCTGATCGAGTATAATAAAGCCCCCTAATCGAGCATAACAAAGCCCCGTGATCGAGTATAACAAAGCCCAGTTGTCGAGTAAAACAAAGTCCCCTGGTCGAGTATAACAAATTACCCTGATTGAGTATAACAAAGTCCCCTCATCGAGTATAACAAAGTCCCCTCATAGAGTATAACAAAGGCTCCTTATCGAGAAAAACAAAGGTCCCTCATCGGGTTTAACAAAGGCCCCTCATTGAGTATAACAAAGTCCACTGAACGAGCATAACATAGGCCCCTGTTCTAGTATAACAAAGGACCCTTAAAGAGTATAAAAAAGTCCCCTCATCGAGTATAACAAAGCCCCCTGATCGAGGATAACAAAGCCCCCTGTTCGAGTATAACAAAGGCCACTAATCGAGTATAACAATGTCCCCTTATCGAATATAACAGTCCCCTCATCAAGTATAACAAAGTCCCCTGATCGAGTATAACAAAGGCCCCTCATCGAGTATAACAAAGTCACCTGATCGAGTATAAAAAAGTCCCCTGATAGAGTATAACAAAGTCCCCTAATCGAGTATAACTAAGCCCACTGATCGAGTATAACAAAGGCCCCACATCAAGTATAACAAATGCCCCTAATCGATTATAACAAAGGCCCCTGATAGATTATAACGAAGTCCCCTGATCGAGTGTAACCAAGGCCCCTCATCGAGTATAACAAAGGCCTCTCATGGAGTATAACAAATTCCCATGATCGAGTATAACAAAGTCCCCTAATCGAGTATAAAATGTACCCTGGTCGAGTATAACAAAGTTACCTGATCGAGTATAACAAAGTCCCGGATCGAGTATAACAAAGTCCCCTGATCGAGTATGACAAAGGCCCATCATCGAGTATAACAAAGGCCCCTTATCGAGTATAACAAAATCCCAAGATCGAGTATAACAAAGAACCCTGATCGAGTACAACAAAGTCCCCTGATCGAGTATAACAGTAACATGATCGAGTATAACAAAGGCCCCTGATCAAGTATAACAAAGTCCCCTTATATAGTATATCATAGTCACTGATCGAGTATAACAAAGTCCCCTGATCGAGTAGAACATATAACAAAGTCTCCAGGTGGAGTATAACAAAGTTCCCTGATCGAGTATAACAAAGTCACCTGGTCGAGTATAACAAAGTCCCCTGATCGAGTCTACCAAAGGCCCCTAATCGAGAATAACAAAGCCAACTCATCGAGCATAACAAAGGCCCCCTGATCGAGTATAACAAAGTCCCCTGATCGAGTATACCAAAGTCCCCTGATCGAGCATAACATGGGCCCCTGGTCGAGTATGACAAAGTCCCCTCATGGAATATCACAAAGTCCCTGATCGAGTATAACAAAGCCCCCTAATCGAGTATAACAAAGTCCCTTTATCGAGTATAACAAAGTCCCCTGCACGAGTATAACAAAGTCCCTTGCATGACTATAACAAAGTTCCCTCATCGAGTATAACAAATCCTCCTAATCGAGTATAACAAAGTACCCTGATCGAGTATAACAAAGTGCCCTCATCGAGTATAACAAAGCCACTGATCGAGTATAAAAAAGGCTCCTAATCGAGTATAACAAAGTCCCCTAATCGAGTATAACAAAGTATACTGATCGAGTATAACAAAGGAAACTCATCGAGTATAACAAAGGTCCCTAATCGAGTGTAACAAAGACCCCTGATCGAGTATAACAAAGGCCTCTCATCGAGTATAACAAAGTCCCATGATCGAGTATAACAAAGTCCCCTAATCGAGTATAACAAAGTACCCTGGTCGAGTATAACAAAGTCACCTGATAGAGTATAACAAAGTCCTTTGATTGAGTGTAACAAAGTCCCCTCATCGAGTATAACAAAGGCCCCTCATCAAGTATATCAAAGGTACCTCATCGAGTATAAGAATGTCCCTAGATCGAGTATAACAAAGTCCTCTGATCGAGTATAACAAAGGCCCATGATCAAGTATAACAAATTCCCCTGATTGGGTATAACAAAGCCCCCTCATCGAGTATAACAAAGTCCTTTGATTGAGTATAACAAAGTCCCCTCATCGAGTATAACAAAGGCCCCTCATCGAGTATAACAAAGGCCCCTAATCGAGTATAACAAAGGCCCCTAATCGAGAATAACAAAGTCCCCTCATCGAGTATAACAAAAGCACCTGATCAAGTATAACAAAGTGCCCTCCTCGACTATATCAAAGTCCTTTGGTTGAGTATAACAAAGTAACCTGATCGAGTATAACAAAGTCCCCTCATCGAGTATAACAAAGTCCCTTGATAGAGTATAACAAAGGCCCCTAAAGGAGTATAACAAAATCCCCTGATCGAGTATAACAAAGCCCTCTGATCGAGCATAACAACGCCCCCGGATCGAGTACAACAAAGCCCAGTTGTCGCGTATAACAAAGTCCCCTCATCGAGTATAACAAAGTCCCCTGATTGAGTATAACAAAGGGTCCTTATCGAGAAAAACAAAGGCCCCTTATCGGGTTTAACAAAGGCCCCTCATCGAGTATAACAAGGTCCCCTCATCGAGAATAACAAAGTCCCTTGATAGAGTATAACAAAGGCCCTTTATCGAGAAAAACAAAGGCCCCTGATCGAGTATAACAAATTCCCCGTAACGAATATAACAAAGTCCCCTGATCGAGTATAACAAAGGCCCGTAAAAGAGTATAACAAAGTCCCCTGATCGAGTATAACAAAGTCCCCTCATCGAGTATAACAAAGTCCCCTCATAGAGTATAACAAAGGGTCCTTATCGAGAAAAACAAAGGTCCCTCATCGGGTTTAACAAAGGCCCCTCATCGAGTATAACAAAGTCCCCTGATCGAGTGTAACCAAGGCCCCTCATCGAGTATGACAAAGGCCCCTCATCGAGTATAATAAAGCCCCCTGTTCGAGTATAACAAAGTCCCCTGATCGAGGATAACAAAGTCCCCTGTTCGAGTATAACAAAGTCCCTGATCGAGTATAACAAAGTCCCCTGATCGAGTATCACAGTACCCTTATCGAGTATGACAAAGTCCCCTCATCGGGTTTAACAAAGGCCCCTCATCGAGTATAACAAGGTCACCTCTTCGAGTATAACAAAGCCCCCTGATCGAGGATAACAAAGCCCCCTGTTCGAGTATAACAAAGTCCCTGATCGAGTATAACAAAGTCCCCTGATCGAGTATCACAGTACCCTTATCGAGTATGACAAAGTCCCCTTATCGAGTATAACTAAGCCCCTGATCGAGTATGACAAAGTCCCATGATCGAGTATAAGATCGTAACTGATCGAGTATAACAAAGGCCCCTGATCGAGTATAACAAAGTCCCCTAATCGAGTATAACAAAGGCCCCTCATCGAGTATAACAAAGTCCCCTGATCGAGTGTAACCAAGGCCCCTCATCGAGTAAGACAAAGGCCCCTCATCGAGTATAATAAAGTCCCATGATCGAGTATAACAAAGTCCCCTGATCGAGTATAACAAAGTCCCCTGGTGGAGTATAACAAAGTCCCCTAAAATAGTATAACAAAGTCCCCTGATCAAGTATAACAAAGTCTCCTGATCGAGTATAACATATCCCTTGATCGAGTATAACAAAGTCCCCTGGTGGAGTATAACAAAATCCTCTGATCGAGTATAACAAAGGCCCCTAATCGAGTATAACAAAGGCCCCTAATCGAGAATAACAAAGTCCCCTCATCGAGTATAACAAAGGCTCCTTATCGAGAAAAACAAAGGTCCCTCATCGGGTTTAACAAAGACCCCTCATCGAGTATAACAAAGTCCACTGAACGAGCATAACATAGGCCCCTGATCTAGTATAACAAAGGACCCTTAAAGAGTAAAAAAAAGTCCCCTCATCGAGTATAACAAAGCCCCCTGATCGAGGATAACAAAGCCCCCTGTTCGAGTTTAACAAAGGCCACTAATCGAGTATAACAATGTCTCCTTATCGAATATAACAGTCCCCTCATCGAGTATAACAAAGTCCCCTGATCGAGTATAACAAGGGCCCCTCATCGAGTATAACAAAGTCACCTGATCGAGTATAAAAAAGTCCCCTGATAGAGTATAACAAAGTCCCCTAATCGAGTATAACAAAGTCCACTGATCGAGTATAACAAAGGCCCCACATCAAGTATAACAAATGCCCCTAATCGAGTATAACAAAGGCCCCTGAACGAGTATAAAAAGTACCCTGGTCGAGTATAACAAAGTTACCTGATCGAGTATAACAAAGTCCCCGGATCGAGTATAACAAAATCCCCTGATCGAGTATGACAAAGGCCCCTCATCGAGTATAACAAAGGCCCCTTATCGAGTATAACAAAATCCCAAGATCGAGTATAACAAAGAACAATGATCGAGTACAACAAAGTCCCCTGATCGAGTATAACAGTAACCTGATCGAGTATAACAAAGGCCCCTGATCAATTATAACAAAGTCCCCTGATCGAGTATATCATAGTCACTGATCGAGTATAACAAAGTCCCCTGATCGAGTAGAACATATAACAAAGTCCCCTTGTGGAGTATAACAAAGTTCCCTGATCGAATATAACAAAGGCCTCTAATCGAGAATAACAAAGCCAACTCATCGAGCATAACAAAGGCCCCCTGATCGAGTATAACAAAGTCCCCTGATCGAGTATACCAAAGTCCCCTGATCGAGCATAACAAGGGCCCCTGGTCGAGTATGACAAAGTCCCCTCATGGAATATCACAAACTCCCTGATCGAGTATAACAAAGCCCCCTAATCGAGGATTACAAAGTCCTTTTATCTAGTATAACAAAGTCCCCTGCACGAGTATAGCAAAGTCCCTTGCATGAATATACCAAAGTCCCCTCATCGAGTATAACAGTACCCTCATCGAGTATAACAAAGTCCCCTCATCGAGTATAACAAATCCTCCTAATCGAGTATAACAAAGTACCCTGATCGAGTATAACAAAGTCCCCTCATCGAGTATAACAAAGCCACTGATCGAGTATAAAAAAGGCTCCTAATCGAGTATAACAAAGTCCCCTAATCGAGTATAACAATGTATACTGATCGAGTATAACAAAGGAAACTCATCGAGTATAACAAAGGCCCCTAATCGAGTGTAACAAAGACCCCTGATCGAGTATAACAAAGGCCTCTCATCGAGTATAACAAAGTCCCATGATCGAGTATAACAAAGTCCCCTAATCGAGTATAACAAAGTACCCTGGCCGAGTATAACAAAGTCACCTGATAGAGTATAACAAAGTCCTTTGATTGAGTATAACAAAGTTTCCTCATCGAGTATAACAAAGGCCCCTCATCGAGTATAACAAAGGTACCTCATCGAGTATAAGAATGTCCCTTGATCGAGTATAACAAATTCCTCTGATCGAGTATAACAAAGGCCCATGATCAAGTATAACAAATTCCCCAGATTGAGTATAACAAAGCCTCCTCATCGAGTATAACAAAGTCCTTTGATTGAGTATAACAAAGTCCCCTCATCGAGTATAACAAAGGCCCCTCATCGAGTATATCAAAGGCCCCTTATCGAGTATAACAAAGGCCCCTAATCGAGAATAACAAAGTCCCCTCATCGAGTATAACAAAGGCCCCTGATCAAGTATAACAAAGTCCCCTCATCGAGTATATCAAAGTCCTTTGGTTGAGTATAACAAAGTAACCTGATCGAGTATAACAAAGTCCCCTCACCGAGTATAACAAAGTCCCTTGATAGAGTATAACAAAGGCTCCTAAAGGAGTATAACAAAATCCCCTGATCGAGTATAACAAAGCCCTCTGATCGAGCATAACAAAGCCCCCTGATCGAGCATAACAAAGCCCAGTTGTCGAGTATAACAAAGTCCCCTCATCGAGTATAACAAAGTCCCCTGATAGAGTATAACAAAGGGTCCTTATCGAGAAAAAACAAAGGTCCCTTATCGGGTTTAGCAAAGGCCCCCTCATCGAGTATAACAAGGTCCCCTCATCGAGTAGAACAAAGTCCCTTGATAGAGTATAACAAAGGCCCTTTATCGAGAAAAACAAAGGCCCCTGATCGGGTTTAACAAAGGCCCCTGATCGAGTATAACAAAGTCCCCTAATCGAATATGACAAAGTCCCCTTATCGAGTATAACAAAGGCCCATAAAAGAGTATAACAAAGTCCCCTGATCGAGTATAACAAAGTCCCTTCATCGAGTATAACAAAGTCCCCCCATAGAGTATAACAAAGGGTCCTCATCGAAAAAAACAAAGGTCCCTCATCGGGTTTAACAAAGGCCCCTCATCGAGTATAACAAGGTCACCCTCATCGAGTATAACAAAGCCCCCTGATCGAGGATAACAAAGCCCCCTGTTCGAGTCTAACAAAGTCCTTGATCGAGTATAACAAAGTCCCCTGATCGAGTATAACAGTACCCTTATCGAGTATGACAAAGTCCCCTTATCGAGTATAACTAAGCCCCCTGATCGAGTATGACAAAGTCCCCTGATCGAGTATAAGATCGTAACTGATCGAGTATTACTAAGGCCCCTGATCGAGCATAACAAAGCCCCTAATCGAGTATGACAAAGGCCCCTCATCGAGTATAACAAAGTCCCCTGATCGAGTGTAACCAAGGCCCCTCATCGAGTATGACAAAGGCCCCTCATCGAGTATAATAAAGTCCCATGATTGAGTATAACAAAGTCCCCTGATCGAGTATAACAAAGTCCCCTGGTGGAGTATAACAAAGTCCCCTAAAAGAGTATAACAAAGTCCCCTGCTCAAGTATAACAAAGTCTCCTGATCGAGTATAACATATCCCTTGATCGAGTATAACAAAGTCCCCTGGTGGAGTATAACAAAATCCTCTGATCGAGTATAACAAAGGCCCCTCATCGAGTGTAACAAAGGCCCCTGATCGAGTATACGAAAGTCCCTTGATCGAGTATAACAAAGACCACCTGATCGAGTATATCTTAATCACTGATTGAGTATAACAAAGTACCCTGATCGAGTATAACAAAGTCCCCTGGTGGAGTATAACAAAGTTCCCTGATCGAGTATAACAAAGTCACCTGGTCGAGTATAAAAAAGTCCCCTGATCTAGTATAACAAAGGCCCCTAATCAAGAACAACAAAGCCAACTCATCGAGCATAACAAAGGCCCCCTGATCGAGTATAACAAAGCCCCCTGATAGAGTATACCAAAGTCTCCTGATCGAGTATAACAAAGCCCCCTAATCGAGTATAACAAAGTCCCTTGATCGAGTATAACAAAGTCCCCTGCACGAGTATAACAAAGTCCCCTGCACGAGTATAACAAAGTCCCCTGGTCGATTATAACAAAGGCCTCTCCTCGAGTATAACAAATTCCCCAGATCAAGAATAACAAAGTCCCTTGATCGACAATAACAAAGTTCCCTCATCGAGTATAACAAAGTCCCCTCATTGAGTATAACAGTCCCCTCATCGAGTATAACAAAGTCACTGATTGAGAATAACAAAAGCCCCTGATCGAGTATAACAAAGTCCCCTCATCGAGTATAAAAAAGGCCCCTCATCGAGTATAACAAAGTCCCCTGATCGAGTATAACAAAGCCCCCTGGTCGAGTATAACAAAGTCCCCTGATCGAGTGTAACATAGGCCCCTGATCGAGTATAACAAAGGCCCCTCATCGAGTATAACAAAGTATAATGATCGAGTATAACAAAGGAAACTCATCGAGTATAACAAAGGCCCCTAATCGAGTGTAATAAAGATCCCTTATCGAGTATAACAAAGGCCTCTCATCGAGTATAACAAAGTCCCATGATCGAGTATAACAAAGTCCCCTAATCGAGTATAACAAAGTAATCTGGTCGAGTATAACAAAGCCCCCTGATCGAGTATAACAAAGCCCCCTCATCGAGTATAACAAAGCCCAGTTGTCGAGTATAACAAAGTCCCCTTTTCGAGTGTAACAAAGGTCCCTGGTCGAGTATAACAAGGTCCCCTGATCGAGTATAACAAATCCCCCTCATTGAGTATAACAAAGCCCTTTGGTCGAGTATAACAAAGTACCCTAATTGAGTATAACAAATTCCCCTCATCGAGTATAACAAAGTCCCCTCATACAGTATAACAAAGGCCCCTTATCGATCAAAACAAAGGTCCCCTGATCGAGTATAAGAAAGTCCCTTGATCGAGTATAACAACGTTCCCTGATCGAGTATAACAAAGGCCCATGATCAGGTAAAACAAAGCCCCCTGATCGAGTATACGGAAGTTCCCTGATGGAGTATAACAAAGTCCAGTTATCGAGTATATCAAAGGTCCCTGATCGAGTACAACAAAGCCCAGTGATCGAGTATAACAAAGTCCTTTGATTGAGTATAACAAAGCCCCCTGATCGAGTATAACAAAGTACCCTCATCGAGTATAACAAAGGCCCCTCATCGAGTATAACAAAGTCCCCTAATCGAGTATAACAAAGGCCCCTGATCGAGTATAACAAAGGCCCCTCATCGAGCATAACAAATTCACCTGATTGAGTATAACAAAGTCCCCTGATAGAGTATAACAAAGTTCCCTGATCGAGTATAACAAAGGCCCCTGATCGAGTAAAACAAAGGCTTCTTATCGAGTATAACAGTACCCTTATCGAGTATAACAAAGTCCCTTTATCGAGTATAGCAAAGCCCCCTGATCGAGTATAATAAAGTCCCCTCATCGAGTATAACAAAGTCCACCTGATCGAGTATAACATAGTCCCCTGCACGAGTATAACAAAGTCCCCTGGTCGAGAATAACAAAGGCTCCTTATCGAGTATAACAGCACCCTTATCGAGTATAACAAAGTTCCCTAATCGAGTATAACAAAGTCCACTGATCGAGTATAACAAAGGCCCCTCATCGTGTATAACAATTGCCCCTAATCGAGTATAACAAAGCCCCCTGATCGAGTATAACAAAGTTCCTTTATCGAGTATAACAAAGTCCCCTGCACGAGTATAACAAAGTCCCCTGCACGAGTATAACAAAGTCCCCTGGTCGAGTATAACAAAGGCTCCTTATCGAGTATAACAGCACCCTTACCGAGTATAACAAAGTCCCCTTATCGAGTATAACAATGGCCCCTCATCGAGTATAACAAAGGCCCTTATCAGGGGACTTTGTAATACTCAATAAGGGGACCTTGTTATACTCGATCAGGGTTCTTTTTTATACTCGATCTTGTGATTTTGTTCTACTCGATAAGGTGCCTTTGTTATACTCGATAAGAGGCCTTTGTTATACTCGATCAGGGGACTTTGTTATACTCGACCCGGGGACTTTGTTATACTCGATCAGGTGACTTTGTTATACTCGACCAGGGTACTTTGTTATACTCGATTAGGGGACTTTGTTATACTCGATCATGGGACTTTGTAATACTCGATGAGGGGCCTCTGTTATACTCGATTAGGGGCCTTGGTTATACTCGATTAGGGGGCTTTGTTATACTCGTTGAGTGACTTTGTTATATTCCTTCACTGGACTTTGTTATACTCGATCAGGGGGCTTTGTTATACTCGATAAGGGGACTTTGTTATCCCCGATGAGGGTACTGTTATACTCGATGAGGGGACTTTGTTTTACTCGATCAAGGGACTTTGTTATACTCGTTCAGGGTTCTTTGTTATACTCGATCTTGGGATTTTGTTATACTCGATAAGGAGCCTTTGTTATTCTCGATGCTGGGCCTTTGTTATACTCCATCAGGGGACTTTGTTATACACGATCAGGGGCCTTTGTTATACTCGATCAGGGGACTTTGCTATACTCGATCAAGGGCCTTTGTTAAACCCGATCAGGGCCTTTGTTTTTCTCGATAAAAGGGCTCAGTTATACTCTAACAAGGGACTTTGTTATACTCGATGAGGGGACTTTGTTATACTCGATCAAGATACTTTGTTATACTCACCCAAAGGACTTTGATATACTCGATGAGGGGACTTTGTTATACTTGATCAGGGGACTTTGTTATACTCGATTAGGGGCAATGTTATACTCGATTAGGGGCCTTTGTTATATCGATGAGGGGCCTTTGTTATACCCGATGAGGGGACCTTATTATACTCAATCAAAGGTCTTTGTTATACTCGATCAGGGGGCTTTGTTATACTCGATCAGGGGCCTTTGTTATACTTGATCATGGGCCTTTGTTATACTCGATCAGGGGACTTTGTTATACTCGATCAAGGGACATTCTTATACTCGATGAGGGGCCTTTGTTATACTCGATCAGGTGTCTTTGTTACATTCGATTAGGGGCCTTCGTTATACTCGATCAGGAGACTTTGTTTTAATCGATCAGGGGGCCTTTGTTATGCTCGATCAGTTGGCTTTGTTATTCTCGATTAGGGGCCTTTGTTATACTCGATCAAGGGACTTTCTTATACTCGACTAGGTGACTTTGTTATACTCAATCAGGGAACATTTTTATACTCCACCAGGGGAGTTTGTTATACTCGATCAGGGGATATGTTATACTCGATCAGGGTTCTTTGTTATACTCGATATTGGGATTTTGTTGTACTCGATAAGGGACCTTTGTTATACTCGATGAGGGGCCTTTGTCATACTCGATCAGGGGACTTTGTTATACTCGATCCGGGGACTTTGTTATACTCGATCAGGTGACTTTGTTATACTCGACCAGTGTATTTTGTTATACTCGATCAGGGGACTTTGTTATACTTGATCAGAGGACATTGTTATACTCGATCAGGGTACTGTTATACTCGATCAGGGGACTTTGTTAGACTCGATCCGGGGACTTTGTTATACTCTATCAGGTGACTTTGTTATACTCGACCTTGGTACTTTGTTATACTCGATTAGGGGACTTTGTTATACTCGATCATTGGACTTTGTTATACCCGATAAGGGCCTTTGTTATACTCGATGAGGGGCCATTGTTATACTCGATCAGTGGACTTTGTTATACTCGATTAGGGGACTTTGTTATACTCGATCAGGGGACTTTGTTTTACTCGATCAGTGACGATGTAATACTCGATCAAGGGGATTTGCTATACTCGATAAGGGGACTTTGTTATACTCGATAAGGGTGCTGTTATACTCGATAAGGAGCCTTTGTTATACTCGACCAGGGGACTTTGTTATACTCGTGCAGGGGACTTTGTTATACTCGTGCAGGGGACTTTGTTATACTCGATAAAGGAACTTTGTTATACTCGATCAGGGGGCTTTGTTATACTCGATTAGGGGACTTTGTAATATTCCATGAGGGGACTTTGTCATACTCGACCAGGGCCTTTGTTATGCTCGTTCAGGAGACATTGGTATACTCGATCAGGGGACTAAGTTATACTCGATCAGGGGGCCTTTTTTATGCTCAATGAGTTGGCTTTGTTATTCTCGATGAGGGGCCTTTGTTATACTCGATCAGGGGACTTTATTATACTCTACCAGGTGATTTTGTTATACTCGATCATGGAACTTTGTTATACTCCACCAGGGGACTTTGTTATATGCTATTCTCGATCATGGGGACTTTGTTATATTCGATCACGGTTCTTTGTTATACTCGATCTTGGGATTTTGATATACTCGATAAGGGGCCTTTGTTATACTCGATGAGTTTCATTTGTTATACTTTGTTATACTCGATGAGTGGACTTTGTTATACTCGAGCAGGTGACTTTGTTATACTCGACCAGGGTACTTTGTTATACTCGATTAGGGGAATTTGTTATACTCGATCATGGGACTTTGTTATACTCGATGAGGGGCCTTTGTTATACTCGATGAGGGGCCTTGGTTACACTCGATCAGGGGACTTTGTTATACTCTATCAGGGGCCTTTGTTATACTCGATTAGGGGCAATTGTTATACACGATGAGGGGCCTTTGTTTTACTCGATCAGTGGACTTTGTTATACTCGATTAGGGGACTTTGTTATACTCGATCAGGGGCATTTGTTTTACTCGATCAGTGACGATGTTATTCTCGATCAGGGGACTTTGTTATACTCGATGAGGGGACTTTGTTATACTCGATGAGGGGGCTTTGCTATACTCGATAAAGGGACTTTGTTATACTCGATAAGGGTACTGTTATACTCGATAAGGAGCCTTTGTTTTACTCGATCAGGGGCCTTTGTTATACTCGATCAGGGAACTTTGTTATACTCTATCAGGGGACTTTGTTATACTCGATCAGGTGACTTTGTTATGCTCGATGAGGGGCCTTTGTTATACTCGATGAGGGGCCTTTGTTATACTCGATTAGGGGACTTTGTTATACTCGATGAGGGGCCTTTGTTATACTCGATGAGGGGACTTTGTTATACTCGATCAGGGGACTATGATATACTCGATTAGGAAAATTTGTTATACTCAATCAAAGGACTTTGTTATACTCGATCACGGGCTTTGTTGTAATCGATCAGGGACCTTTGTTATACTCCATCAGGGGCCTTTGTTATACTCGATTACTGGATTTTGTTATACTCCATCAGGGAACTTCCGTATACTCGATGAAGGGGCTTTGTTTTACCTGATCAAGGGCCTTTGTTATACTCGATCAGGGAACTTTGTTATACTCGATCAAGGGGCTTTCGTATACTCGATCAGGGGCCTTTGTTATACTCGATAAGGTGGCTTTGTTATACTCGAGCAGGGTGCTTTGTTATACTCGATGAGGGGACTTTGTTATACTCTTTTAGGGGCCTTTGTTATACTCTATCAGGAGCCTTTGTTATGCTCGTTTATGGGACTTTGTTATACTCGATCAGGAGACCTTGTTATACTCGATTAGGGGCCTTTGTTAAATCCGATCAGGGACCTTTGTTTTGATCGATAAGGGGCCTTTGTTATACTGTATGAGGGGACTTTGTTATACTCGATGAGGGGAATTTGTTATACTCAATTAGGGTACTTTGTTATACTCGACCAAAGGGCTTTGTTATACTCAATGAGGGGGATTTGTTATACTCGATCAGGGGACCTTGTTATACTCGACCAGGGACCTTTGTTACACTCGAAAAGAGGACTTTGTTATACTCGACAACTGGGCCTTGTTATACTCGATGAGGGGGCTTTGTTATACTCGATCAGGGGGCTTTGTTATACTCGACCAGAGTACTTTGTTATACTCGATTAGGGGACTTTGTTATACTCGATCATGGGACTTTGTTATACTCGATGAGAGGCCTTTGTTATACTCGATCAGGGGTCCTTATTACGCTCGATTAGGGGCCTTTGTTATACTCGATGAGTTTCCTTTGTTATACTCGATCATTATACTTTGTTATACTCGATGAGGGGCCTTTGTTATACTCGATCAGGGGCCTATGTTACACTCGATCAGGGGACTTTGTTATACTCGACAAGGGGGCTTTGTTATACTCGATCAGGGGACTATTGTTATACTCGTTATACTCAGGGGACTTTGTTATACTCGATACTGTTATACTCGATGAGGGGACTTTGTTATACTCGATGAGGGGACTTTGTTAATCTCGATCAAGGGACTTTGTTATTCTTGATCTGGGGAATTTGTTATACTCGAGGAGGGGCCTTTGTTATACTCGACCAGGGGACTTTGTTATACTCGTGCAGGGGACTTTGTTATACTCGTGCATGGGACTTTGTTATACTCGATAAAGGGACTTTGTTATACTCGATTAGGGGGCTTTGTTATACTCGATCAGGAGACTTTGGTATACTCGATCAGGGGGCTTTGTTATACTCGATCAGGGGGGCCTTTGTTATCCTCGATGAGTTGGCTTTGTTGTTCTTGATTAGTGGCCTTTGTTATACTCGATCAGGGGACTTTTTTATACTCGACCAGGTGACTTTGTTATACTCGATCAGGGAACTTTGTTATACTCTACCAGGGGACTTTGTTATACTCGATCAGGGGACTTTGTTATACTCAATCAGTGATTTTGATATACTCGATCAGGGGTCTTTGTTATACTCGATCAAGGGACTTTCGTATACTCGATCAGGGGCCTTTGTTATACTCGATGAGGGGCCTTTGTTATACTCGATCAGAGGATATTGTTATACTCGATCAAGGGATATGGTATACTCGATCAGGAGACTTTGTTATACTTGATCAGGGGACTTTGTTATACTCTTTTAGGGGACTGTGTTATACTCCACCAGGGGACTTTGTTATACTCGGTAAGGGGACTTTGTTAAACTCAATCATGGGACTATATTATACTCGATGAGGGGCCTTTGTCATACTCGATGAGGGGCCTTGGTTACACTCGATCAGGGGACTTTGTTATACTCGATGAGGGGCCTTTGTTATACTCGATCAGAGGATATTGTTATACTCGATCAAGGGATATGGTATACTCGATCAGGAGACTTTGTTATACTTGATCAGGGGACTTTGTCATACTCGATGAGGGGCCTTGGTTACACTCGATCAGGGGACATTGTTATACTCGATCAGGGGGCTTAGTTATACTCGATAAGAGGACTTTGTCATAGGCACACCTCTGACACTACCAGGTACACCTCAGACACTCCCAGGTACACCACTGACACTCCCAGTTACACCTCCGACACTCCCAGGTACACCTCCGACACTCACAGGTACACTTCTCACACTCCCAGGTACACCTCCGACACTCCCAGGTACAACTCCGACACTCCCAGGGTACACTCCGACACTCACAGGTACACTTCTCACACTCCCAGGTACACCTCCGACACTCCCAGGTACAACTCCGACACTCCCAGGTAAACCTCAGACACTCCCAGGAACACCTATGACACTCCCAGGTACACCTCTGACACTTCCAGGTACACCTCCGATACTCCCAGGTACACCTCTGACACTCCTAGGTATTCCTCTGACACTCCCTGGTACATCTCTGACACGCCCAGGTACATCTCTGACACTCCCAGGTACACCTCCCAGGTACACCTCTGACACTCCCAGGTACATCTCTGACACTCCCAGGTACTCCATTGACACTCCCTGGTACAACCCTAACACTCCCAGGTACACCTCTGACACTCCCAGGTACACCTATGACACTCACCAGGTACACCTCAGACACTCCCAGGTACACCCCAGACACTCCCAGGTACACCCCAGACACTCCCAGGTACACTTCTCACACTCGCAAGTACACCTCCGACACTCCCAGGAACACCTCTGACACTCCCAGGTACACCTCTGACACTCCCAGGTACACCTCTGACACTCCCAGGTACTCCACTGACATTCCCTGGTACACCTCTGACACTCCCAGGTACACGTCCAACACTCCCAGATACATCTCTGACACTCCCAGTTACACCTCTGACACTCCCAGGTACACCTCTGACACTCCCAGGTACAACTCCGATACTCCCAGGTACACCTCTGACAATCCTAGGTATTCTAATGACACTCCCTGGTACATCTCTGACACTCCCAGGTACACCGCTGACACTCCCAGGTACACCGCTGACACTGCCAAGTACACCTCAGACACTGCCAGGTACACCTCAGACACTGCCAGCTACACCTCAGACACTCCCAGGTACACCTCAGACATTCCAAGGTGCAACTCTGACACTCCCAAGTGCACCTCTGACACTCCCAGGCACACCTCTAGCACTCCCAGTTACACGTCAGACACACCCAGGTACAGCGCTGACACTCCTAGGTACACCTCTGACACTCCCAGGTACTCCACTGACATTCCCTGGTACACCTCTGACACTCCCAGGTACACGTCCAACACTCCCAGATACATCTCTGACACTCACCAGGTACACCTCAGACACTCCCAGGTACACCCCAGACACTCCCAGGTACACCCCAGACACTCTCAGGTACACTTCTCACACTCGCAAGTACACCTCCGACACTCCCAGGTACACATCTGACACTCCCAGGTACACCTCTGACACTCGCAGGTACCCCTCTGACACTCCCAGGTACACCTTTGACACTCCCAGGTACTCCACTGACATTCCCTGGTACACCTCTGACACTCCCAGGTACACCGCTGACACTGCCAGGCACACCTCTGACACTTCCAGGCACTCCACTGACATTCCCTGGCACACCTCTGACACCCTGGTGGCACATCCAACACTCCCAGATACATCTCTGACACTCCCCAGGTACACATCTGACACTCCCAGGCACACCTGTGACACTCCCAGGTACACCTTTGACACTGCAGGTACACCTCCTGATACTCCCAGGTACACCGCTGACACTCCCAGGTACACCTCTGACTCTCCCAAGTACACCTCTGACACTCCCAGGTACTACTCCGACACTCCCAGGTATACCTCCGATACTCCTATGTACACCTCTGACACTCCCAGGTACACCTGTGACACTCCTAGGTATTCCTCTGACACTCCCTGGTACATCACTGACACTCCCAGGTACACCTCAGACACTCCCTGGTACACCTCTGACAATCCCAGGTACACCTCTTTCACTCCCTGGTTCTCCCCTGCGACTCCCAGGTACTGATCAGACACTCCCAGGTACACCTCAGACACTCCCAGGTACACCTCTGACAGTCCCAGGTACACCTCAGACACTCCTAGGTACACCTCTGACACTCCCAGGTACAGCTCGTACACTCCCAGGTACTCCTGTGACACTCCCTGGTACTTCAGTGACACTCCCAGGAACACCTCAGACACTCCCAGGTGCACCTCAAACACTCCCAGGTGCACCTCAGACACTCCCAGGTGCACCTCTGACACTCCCAGGTGCACCTCTGACACACCCAGGTACATCGCTGACACTCCCAGATACACCTCAGACACTGACAGGTACACTTCCTATACTCCCAGGTACACCTCTCACACTCCCAGGTACAACTCTGATACTCCCAAGTACAACTCTGACACTCCCAGGTACAACTCAGACACTCCCAGGTACACCCCTGACACTCCCAGGTACACCTCTGACACTCCCAGGTACACCCCAGACACTCCCAGGTACACTTCTCACACTCCCAGGTACACCTCTGACACTCCTAGGTACTCCTCTGTCACTCCCTGATACACGTCTAACACTCCCAGGTACACCGCTGACACTCCCAGGTACACCGCTGACGCTGCCAGGTACACCTCAGACACTGCCAGGTACACCTCAGGCACTGCCAGGTACACCTCAGACACTCCTAGGTACACTTCAGTCACTCCAAGGTGCACCTCTGACACTCCCAAGTGCACCTCTGACACTCCCAGGCACAGCTCTGACACTCCCAGGTACACCTCTTTCACTCCCTGGTTCTCCCCTGACACTCCCAGGTACGACTCAGACACTCCCAGGTACACCTTAGACACTCCCAGGTACACCTCTGACACTCCCTGGTACACCTCAGAAACTTCTAGGTACACCGCTCACACTCGCAGGTACACCTCTCACACTCCCAGGTACTCCTGTGACACTTCCTGGTACTTCTCTGACATTCCCAGGTACACCTCAAACACTTCCAGGTACACCTCCAGCTCCCAGTGCCTCAGGTTGCCTCCAGGCACACACCTCTGACACTCCCAGGTACACCGCTCACACTGCCAGTTACACCTCTGACACTCCTTGTGCACCTCTAACACTCCCAGGTACACCTCTGACACTCCCAGGTACCTCTGACACTCTAGTACTCCTGTCACTCCCTGATACCTCTAACTCCCAGGTACATCTCTGACCTCCCAGGCCTCTGACCTCCCAGGTACACCTCGTCTCAGGTACACCTTTGACACTCCCAGTACACCTCTGACTCCAGGTGCACCTCTGGCTCTAGGTACTCTCTGTCCTCCCTCCTACACTCTAACATTCCAGGTACATCTCTGACACTCCCAAGTACACGTCCAACACTCCCAGATACACCTCTGACACTCACAGGTACATCTCTGACACTCCCAGGTACACTCTGACACCCCCAGGGACACCTCTGACACTCCCAGGTACCTCCGATACTCCCAGGTACACCTCTTGACACTCCCAGGTACACCTCTGACCTCCTAGGTACTCCTCAGTTGCTCCTTGATACCTCTAACACTCCCAGGTGCACCGCTCAACACCCAGGTACACCTCTGACACTCCCAGGTACACCTCCTGACACTCCCAGGTACCTCCGGTCTCCCAGGTACACCTCTGACACTCCCAGGTACTCCACTGACACTCCTGGTACCCCTGATTCTCCCAGGAACACCTCTGACACTCCCAGGTGCACCTCTGACACTCCAGGTACTCCACTGACATTCCCTGGTACACCCTCTGACACTCCCAGGTACACGTTCAACACTCCCAGATACACCTCTGACCTCCCAGGTATATCTCTGAGCCTCCCAGGTACACCTATGACACTCTCAGGTACCTCCTGACCTCCCAGGTACACCTCTGACACTCCTAGGTACTCCTCTGTCACTCCCTGATACACCTCTAACACTCGCAGGTACATCTCTGACCTCCCAGGTACCTCTGACCTCCTAGGTACTCTCTGTCACTCCCTGATACACCTGACACTCCCAGGTACACCTCCGATACTCCCAGGTACACCTCTGACACTCCCAGGTACACCTCCGGTACTCCCAGGTACCTCTGACCTCCCAGGTACACCTCTGACACCCCAGGTACACCTCTGGCACTCCTAGGTACTCCTCTGTCACTCCTGATACCTCTAACACTCCCAGGTACATCTCTGACCTCCCAGGTACCGTCCAACACTCCCAGATACATCTCTGACACTCCAGGTACATCTCTGACACTCCCAGGTACACCTCTGACACCCCCAGGTACACCTCTGACACTCCCAGGTACACCTCCGTCTCCCAGGTACACCTCTGACACTCCAGGTACACCTCTGACACTCCTAGGTACTCCTCAGTTACTCCTGATACACCTCTAACACTCCCAGGTGCACCGCTGACACCCCCAGGTACACCTCTGACACTCCCAGGTACAACTCTGACACTCCCAGGTACACCTACGATACTCCCAGGTACACCTCTGACACTCTCAGGTACACCTCTGACACTCCAGGTACACCTCTGACACTCCCAGGTACACCTCCGATACTCCCAGGTACACCTCTGACACTCCCAGGTTCTCCACTGACACTCCCTGGTACACCCCTCATTCTCCCAGGTACACCTCTGACACTCCCAGGTACATCTCTTACACTCCCAGGTACACCTCTGACACCCCAGGTACACCTCTGACACTCCCAGGTACACCTCTGACACTCCTAGGTACTCCTCTGTCACTCCCTGATACACCTCCACCTCCCAGGTACACCTCTGACCTCCCAGGTACACCTCTGACCTCCTAGGTACTCCTCTGTCACTCCCTGATACACCTCTAACACTCCCAGGTACATCTCTGACCTCCCAGGTACACCTCTGACACTCCCAGGTACACCTCCGATACTCAGGTACACCTCTGGCACTCCCAGGTACACCTCTGACACCCCAGGTACACCTCTGGCACTCCTAGGTACTCCTCTGTCACTCCTGATACCTCTAACTTCCCAGGTACATCTCTGACTCCCAGGTACGTCCACACTCCCAGATACACCTCTGACACTCACAGGTACATCTCTGACCTCCCAGGTACACCTCTGACACCCCCAGGGACCTGACCTCCCAGGTACACCTCCGATACTCCCAGGTACACCTCTGCACTCCCAGGTACACCTCTGACACTCCTAGGTACTCCTCAGTTGCTCCCTGATACACCTCTAACACTCCCAGGTGCACCGCTGACACCCCCAGGTACACCTCTGACACTCCCAGGTACACCTCTGACACTCCCAGGTACACCTCCGATACTCCCAGGTACACTCTGACACTCCCAGGTACACCTCTGACACTCTGGGTGCTCTCAGTTACTCCTGATACACCTCTAACACTCCCCAGGTGCACCGCCCACTCCCCAGGTACACCTCTGACACTCCAGGTACCTCGGCCTCCCAGGTACACCTTCGATACTCCAGGTACACCTCCCGAGCACTCACAGGTACTCCACTGACACTCCCTGCTACACCCCTGATTCTCCCAGGAACACCTCAGCCTCCAGGTGCACCTCTGACAATCAGGCCTCCATTGACATTCCTGGTACCTCTGACACTCCCAGTGCTGCCACGTCCAACACTCCCAGATACACCTCTGACCTCCCAGGTATATCTCTGACACTCCCAGGTACACCTATGACACTCTCAGGTACCTCGGCACTCCCAGGTACACCTCTGACCTCCCAGGTACACCTCCGTCCTCCAGGTACCTCTGACACTCCCAGGTTCTCCACTGACACTCCCTGGTACACCCCTCATTCTCAGGACTGCCTCTGACATCCCATGTACATCTCTTACACTCCCAGGTACCTCTGACACCCCCAGGTACACCTCTGACCTCCCAGGTACACCTCTGACCTCCTAGGCTCCTCTGTCCACTCCTGATACCTCCTAACCTCCCAGGTACATCTCTGACACTCCCAGGTACCTCTGACACTCCAGGTACACCTCCGATACTCCCAGTGCCTCTGACACTCCCAGGTACACCTCTGACACCCAGGTACCTCTGGCACTCCTAGGTACTCTCTGTCACTCCCTGATACACCTCTAACACTCCCAGGTACATCTGACCTCCCAGGTACGTCCAACACTCCCAGATACACCTCTGACACTCCCAGGTACATCTCTGACACTCCCAGGTACACCTCTGACACCCCCAGGTACACCTCTGCACTCCCAGGTACACCTCAATACTCCCAGGTACCTCTGACACTCCCAGGTACCTCTGACACTCCTAGGTACTCCTCAGTTACTCCTGATGCACCTCTAACACTCCCAGCACCGCTGACACCCCAGGTACCTCTGACACCCCAGGTACACCTCCGATACTCGCAGGTACGTCTGACACTCCCAGGTACACCTCTGACACTCCTAGGTACTCCTCTGTTGCTCCTGATACACCTCTAACACACTCCCAGGTACACCGCTAACAGTGCCAGGCACACCTCCAGACACTGCCAGGTACACCTCAGACACTGTCATGCACCTCTGACACCCCAGGCACACCTCTGACACCCCAGGCACACACCCCAGACACTCCCAGGCACACTGCTGACACTCCCAGGCACACCTCTGACACTCCTGGTACACCTCTGACACTCCCAGGTACACCTCCGACACTCCCAGGTACACCTCTGACACTCCCAGGTACACCTCTGACACTCCCAGGTACACCTCTGACACTCCTAGGTACACCTCTTACACTCCCAGGTACATCTCTGACACTCCCAGGTCCTCCACTGACACTCCCTGGTACACCCCTGACACTGCCAGGAACACCTTTGACACTCCCAGGTACACCTTTGACACTCCCAGGTACACCTCTGACACTCCCAGGTACACCTCTGACACTCCCAGGTACACTTTGACACTCCCAGGTACTCCACTGACATTCTCTGGTACACCTCTGACACTCCCAGGTACTTCACTGACACTCCCTGGTATACCCCTGACATTCCCAGGTACACCTCTGACTCTCCCAGGTACTCCTCTGACACTCCCTGTTTCACCTCTAAGACTCCCAGGTACATGTCTGACACTCCCTGGTACACCTCCGATATTCCCAGGTACACCTCCGATATTCCCAGGTACACCTCCGATACTCCCAGGTACACCTCTGAGACTCCCAGGTACTTCACTGACACTCCCTGGTATACCCCTGACATTCCCAGGTACACCTCTGACTCTCCCAAGTACACCTCTGATACTCCCAGGTACACCTCAGACACTCCCAGGTACACCTCTGACACTCCCAGGTACCCTCAGATAATCCTAGGTACACCTCTCACACTCCCAGGTACTCCTCTCACACTCCCAGGTACTCCTGTGACACTCCCTGGTACACCTCTGACACTCCCAGGTACACCTCTCACACTCCCAGGTACACTTCTGATACTCCCAGGTACACCTTTGACACTCCTAGGTACTCTTCTGTCACTCCCTGATACACGTCTAACACTCCCAGGTACACCGCTGACACTCCCAGGTACACCGCTGACACTGCCAGGTACACATCAGACACTGCCCGGTACACTTCAGACACTGCCAGGTACACCTCAGACACTCCCAGGTACACCTCAGTCACTCCAAGGTGCATCTCTCACACTCCCAAGTGCACCTCTGACACTCCCAGGCACACCTCTGACACTCCCAGGTACACCTCAGACACTCCCAGGTACACCGCTGACACTCCCAGGTACACCTCTGACACTCCCAGATAGACCTCTGACACTCCCAGGTACACCTCCGATATTCCCATGTACACCTCCGATATTCCCAGGTACACCTCTGTTCTAAAATTACACCTTCCAGAGACTCCCAGGTACTTCTCTGACACTCCCTGGTTCACCTCTGAGAATCCCAGGTACACCTCTGACACTCCCTGGTACACCTCCGATATTCCCAAGTACACCTCCGATACTCCCAGGTACACCTTTGAGACTCCCAGGTACTTCACTGACACTCACTGGTTTACCCCTGACATTCCCTGGTACACCTCTGACTCTCCCAGGTACACCTCTGATACTCTCAGGTACACCTCTGACACTCCCAGGTAAACCTCCGATACTCCTAGGTACACCTCTGACACTCCCAGGTACACCTCTGACACTCCTAGGTATTCCTCTGACGCTCCCTGGTACATCTCTGACACTCCCAGGTACACCTTTGACACTGCCAAGTACACCTCTGACAATCCCAGGTACTCCTGTGATACTCCAGGTACACCTCCGACACTCCCAGGTACACCTCTGACACTCACAGGTACTCCACTGACACTCCCTGGTACACCCCTGACACTCCCAAGTACACCTCCGACACTCCCAGGTACACATCTGACACTCCCAGGTACCTCTGGCCTCCCTGGTACACCCCTGACCTCCCAGGTACACCTCTGACACTCCCAGGTACACCTCAGACACTCCCAGGTACATCCCAGATACTCCCAGATACACCCCAGACACTCCCAGGTACACCTCCGACACTCCCAGGTACACCTCTGACACTCCCTGGTATACCTCTGACATTCCCAGGTACAACTCTGACACTCCAAGGTACACTTCTGACACTCCCAGGTACACCTCTGAAACTCCCAGGTACTCCACTGACATTCCCTGGTACACCTCTGACACTCCCAGGTACACGTCCGACACTCCCAGATACACCTCTGACACTCCCAGGTAAACCTCTGACACTCCCAGGTACACCTCAAACACTCCCAGGTACTCCACTGACACTCCCTGGTACACCCCTGACACTCCCAGGTACACCTCTGACACTCCCAGGAACACTGCAGACACTCCCAGGTACACTTCTCTCTCTCCCAGGTACACCTCTGACACTCCTAGGTACTCCTCTGTCACTCCCTGATACACCTCTAACACTCCCAGGTACACCTCAAACACTCCCAGGTACACCTCAGACACTCCAAGGTGCACCTCTGACACTCCCAGGCACACCTCTGACACTCCCAGGTACACCTCAGACACTCCCAGGTACACCGCTGACACTCCCAGGCACACTTCTTACACTCCCAGGTACACCTCCGACACTCCCAGGTACACCTCTGACACTCCCAGGTACACCTCTGACACTCCCAGGTAAGTCTCCATGCTCTCGTACACCTCTGACCTCCCAGGTACACCTCTGACCTCCTAGTATACTCGACCAGGGACGTTGTTACTCTCGTGCAGGGGACTTTGTTATACTCGTGCAGGGGACTTTGTTATACTCGATAAGGACTTTGTTATACTCGATTAGGGGGCTTTGTTATACTCGATCAGGAGACTTTGGTATACTCGATCGGGGCTTTGTTATACTCGTTCAGGGGCCTTTGTTATCCTCGATGAGTTGGCTTTGTTGTCCCTTGATTAGGGGCCTTTGTTATACTCGATCAGGGACTTTTTATACTCGACCAAGTGACTTTGTTATACTCGATCGAGAACTTTGTTATACTCCACAGGGACTTTGTTATACTCGATCAGGGGACTTTGTTATACTCAATCAGTGATTTTGATATACTCGATCAGGGTCTTTGTTATATCTCGATCAAGGACTTTCGTATACTCGATCCAGGGCGCTGTTATACTCGATGAGGGGCCTTTTGTTATACTCGATCAGAGGATTTTTGTTATACTCGATCAAGGATATGTTATACTCGATCAGGAACTTTGTTATACTTGATCAGGGACTTTGTTATACGCTTTAGGGACTGTGTTATACTCCACCAGGGACTTTGTTATACTCGATAAGGGACTTTGTTATACTCAATCATGGGACTATATTATACTCGATGAGGGGCCTTTGTCATACTCGATGAGGGGCCTTGGTTACACTCGATCAGGGGACTTTGTTATGATCGATGAGGGGCCTTTGTTATACTCGATTAGGGGACTTTGTTATACTCGATCAGGGGCCTTTGTCATACTCGATCAGTTACGATCTTATACTCGATCAGGGGACATTGTCATACTCGATCAGGGGGCTTAGTTATACTCGATAAGAGGACTTTGTCATAGGCACACCTCTGACACTACCAGGTACACCTCAGACACTCCCAGGTACACCACTGACACTCCCAGTTACACCTCCGACACTCCCAGGTACACCTCCGACACTCACAGGTACACTTCTCACCTCCAGGTACACCTCCGACACTCCCAGGTACAACTCCGACACTCCCAGGTAAACCTCAGACACTCCTAGACACTCCAAGGTACATCCCAGACACTCCCAGAACACTTCTCACACTCACAAGTACACCTCCGACACGCCCAGGTACACCTCTGACACTCCCAGGTATCCTCTGACCTCCCAGGTACACCTCTGACACTCCCAGGTACACCTCTGAAACTCCCAGGTGCACCTCCTGACACTCCCAGGTACTCACTGACATTCCTGGTACCTCTGGCCTCCCAGGTACACGTCCAACACTCCCAGATACACCTCTGACACTCCCAAGTATATCTCTGACATCCCAGGTACACCTGACACTCCCAGGTACCCTCTGGCCTCCCAGGCCTCGATACTCCCAGGTACCTCTGACACTCCCAGGTACTCCACTGCACCTCCCTGGTACCTGATTCTCCCAGGAACACCTCTGACACTCCCAGGTGCCTGTTGCTCCCAGGTACTCCACTGACATTCCTGGTACACCTCTGACCTCCAGGTACACGTCCAACACTCCGAGATACACCTCTGACTCTCCCAGGTATATCTCTGACCTCCCAGGTACACCTATGACACTCTCAGGTACACCTCTGACCTCCCAGGTACACCTCTGACACTCCCAGGTACCTCCGATACTCCCAGGTACACCTCTGACACTCCCAGGTACTCCACTGACCTCCCTGGTACACCCCTGATTCTCCCAGGAACACCTCTGACACTCCCAGGTGCACCTCTGACACTCCCAGGTACTCACTGACATTCCCTGGTACCTCTCAGACTCCCAGGTACACGTCCAACACTCCCAGATACACCCTCTGGCCTCCCAGGTATATCTCTGACACTCCCAGGTACATATGACACTCTCAGGTACACCTCTGACCCTCCCAGGTACACCTCTGACCTCAGGCCTCCGGTGCTCCCAGGTACACCTCTGACACTCCCAGGTACTCCTGTCCTGGTACCCTCATTCTCCCAGGTACACCTCTGCCTCCCAGGTGCATCTCTTACACTCCCAGGTACACCTCTGGCACTCCCAGGTGCACCTCTGACACTCCTAGGTACTCCTCTGTCACTCCTGATACACCTCTAACACTCCCAGGTACATCTCTGACCTCCCAGGTACACCTCTGACACTCCCAGGTACCTCCCGTACTCCCAGGTACACCTCCGATACTCTCAGGTACACCTCTGACACTCCCGGTACACCTCTGACACCCCAGGTTACCTCTGGCACTCCTAGGTATCCTCTCTTACTCTGATACACCTCTAACACTCCAGGTACATCTCTGACACTCCCAGGTACACGTCCAACATTCCCAGATACACCTCTGACACTCCCAGGTACATCTCTGACACTCCCAGGTACACCTCTGACACCCCCAGGTACACCTCTGATACTCCCAGGTACACCTCCGATACTCCCAGGAACACCTCTGACACTCCCAGGTACACCTTTGACACTCCTAGGTACTCCTCAGTTACTCCCAGATACACCTCTAACACTCCCAGGTGCACCGCTGACACCCCCAGGTACACCTCTGACACCCCCAGGTACACCTCCGATACTCGCAGGTACACCTCTGACACTCCCAGGTACACCTCTGACACTCCTAGGTACTCATCTGTTACTCCCTGATACACCTCTAACACTCCCAGGTGCACCGCTTGCTCCCAGGTACACCGCTAACAGTGCCAGGTACACCTCAGACACTGCCAGGGACACCTCAGTCACTGTCATGTACACCTCAGACACTCCCAGATACACCTCTGACACTCCCAGGTATATCTCTGACATTCCCAGGTACACTATCTTACACTCCCAGTGCACCTCCGACACTCCCAGGTACACCTCTGACAGTCCCAGGTACACCTTTGACACTCCCACCTCTGACACTCCCAGGTACCTCTGACACTCCCAGGTACTCCACTGACGTTCCTGGTACCCTTCCCAGGTACACCTCTGACACTCCCAGGTACACCCCAGACACTCCCAGGTACCTTATCACACTCCCAGGTACTCACTGACACTCCATGGTACACCCCTGACACTCCCAGGTACCTCTACACTCCAGGTATCTGACACTCCTGAGTGCACCTCAGACACTCCCAGGTACACCCCAGACACTCCCAGGTACAGACATCCCAGGAACACTTCTCACTCACTGCAAATACACCTCCGACACTCCCAGGTACACCTCTGACACTCCCAGGTACACCTCTGACATTCCCAGGTAAACCTCTGACACTCCCAGGTACAGCTCTGAAACTCCCAGGTGCACCTCTGACACTCCCAGGTACGTCCAACACTCCGAGATACACCTCTGACACTCCCAGGTATATCTCTGACACTCCCAGGAACACCTATGACAGTCCCAGGTACACCTCTGACACTCCCAGGTACACCTCCGATACTCCCAGGTACACCTCTGACACTCCCTGGTACATCTCTGACACTCCCAGGTACATCTCTGACACCTCCCAGGTACACCTCGACACTCCCAGGTACACCTCAGACACTCCTAGGTACACCTCTCACTCTCAGGGTACACATCTCACACCTCCCAGGTACTCCTGTGACACTCCCTGGTACTTCTCTGACACTCCCAGGTACACCTTAGACTCTCCCAGGTACACCTCAGACACTCCCAGGTACACCTCAGTCACTCCCAGGCACACCTCTGACCCTCCCAGGTACATCGCTGACACTGCCAGGTACACCTCTGACATTCCATTTACATCTCCGACACTCCCAGGTGCACCTCTGATACTCCCAGGTACTCCACTGACACTCCCAGGTACACCTCTGACACCAGGTACACCTCTCTGACACTCCCAGGTGCACCTCTGACCTCCTAGGTACTCCTCTGTCACTCCCTGATACACCTCTAACACTCCCAGGTACATCTCTGCCTCCCAGGTACACCTCTGACACTCCCAGGTACACCTCCGATACTCCCAGGTACACCTCTGACACTCCCAGGTACACCTCCTGACACCCCAGGTACACCTCTGACACTCCCTAGGTACTCTCTGTCACTCCTGATACACCTCTAACACTCCCAGGTGCAGCACTCCCAGGTACACCTCAGACACTCCAAGGTGCACCTCTGACACTCCCAAGTGCACCTCTGACACTCCCAGGCACACCTCTGACACTCCCAGGTACACCCCAGACACTCAGGTACACCCCAGACACTCCAGGAATACTTCTCACACTCGCAAGTGCACCTCCGACACTCCCAGGTACATCTGACACTCCCAGGTACCTCTGACATTCCCAGGTAAACCTCTGACACTCCCAGGTACACCTCTGAAACTCCCAGGTGCACCTCTGCACTCCCAGGTACACGTCCAACACTCGAGATACACCTCCTGACACTCCCAGGTATATCTCTGACCTCCCAGGAACACCTATGACAGTCCCAGGTACCTCTGACACTCCCAGGTACCTCCGATACTCCCAGGTACCTCTGACACTCCTAGGTATTCCTCTGACACTCCCTGGTACATCTCTGACACTCCCAGGTACATCTGACACTCCCAGGTACCTCTGACACTCCCAGGTACACCTCAGACACTCCTAGGTACACCTCTCACACTCAGAGGTACACATCTCACTCCCAGGTACTCCTGTGACACTCCTGGTACTTCTCTGACCTCCCAGGTACACCTTGGACTCTCCCAGGTACCTCAGACCTCCCAGGTACACCTCAGTCACTCCCAGGCACACCTCTGACCTCCCAGGTACATCGCTGCCTGCCAGGTACACCTCTGACATTCCATTTACATCTCCGACACTCCCAGGTGCCTCTGATACTCAGGTACTCCACTGACACTCCCTGGTACACCCTGACCTCCCAGGTACCTCCGACCTCCCAGGCACACCTCTGACACTCCCAGGTACATCGCTGACACTGCCAGGTACACCTCTGACCATTTACATCTCCGACACTCCCAGGTGCACCTCTGATACTCCCAGGTACTCCACTGACACTCCCTGGTACACCCCTGGCCTCCCAGGTACACGTCCAACACTCCGAGATACACCTCTGACACTCCCAGGTATATCTCTGACACTCCCAGGAACACCTGTGCAGTCCCAGGTACACTCTGTGCTCCCAGGTACACCTCGATACTCCCAGGTACACCTCTGACCTCCTAGGTATTCCTCTGACCTCCCTGGTACATCTCTGACCTCCCAGGTACATCTCTGACCTCCCAGGTACACCTCTGACCTCCCAGTGCACCTCAGACACTCCTAGGTACACCTCTCACTCAGGGTACACATCTCACCCCTCCCAGTGCTCCTGTGACCTCCTGGTACTTCTCGGCACTCCCAGGTACACCTTAGACTCTCCCAGGTACACCTCAGACACTCCCAGGTACCTCAGTCACTCCCAGGCACACCTCTGACCCTCCCAGGTACATCGCTGACACTGCCAGGTACACCTCTGACATTCCATTTACATCTCCGACACTCCCAGGTGCCTCTGATATCCGGTACTCACTGACCTCCTGGTACACCCCTGACCTCCCAGGTACACCTCCACACTCCCAGGCACACCTCTGACACTCCCAGGTATCGCTGACACTGCCAGGTACACCTCTGACATTCCATTTACATCTCCGCACTCCCAGGTCACCTCTGATACTCAGGTACTCCACTGACACTCCCTGGTACACCCCTGACACTCCAGGTACACCTCCGATACAGGCACACCTCTGACACTCCCAGGTACCTCTGAAACTCCCAGGTGAACCTCTGCCTCCAGGTACTACACTGACATTCCCTGGTACACCTCTGACACTCAGGTACACGTCCAACCTCCCAGATTCACCTATGACACTCCCAGGTACACCTCTGGCACTCCCAGGTACACCTTTGACACTCCCTGGTACACCTCTGACCTCCCAGGTACATCCAACACTCCCAGTACACCTCTGACCTCCCAGGTACACCTCTGACCACCTCCCATCTGACACTCAAGGACACCTCCGATACTCCCAGGTACACCTCTGACACTCCCAGGTACACCTCCTGACACTCCAGGTACTCCTCTGTCACTCCCAGATACACCTCTAACACTCCCAGGTGCAGCCAGGCACTCCAGGTACACCGCTGACAGTGCCAGGTACACCTCCAGACACTGCCAGGCACACCTCAGGCCACTGCCAGGTACACCTCGACACTGCCAGGTACACCTCTGACACTCCCAGCTACACCTCCCATACTCCCAGGTACCTCTGACACTCCTAGGTATTCCTCTGACACCTCCTAGTTACATCTCTGACACTCCCAGGTACACCGCTGACACTCCCATGTACACCGCTGACACTGCCAGGTACACCTCAGACACTGCCAGGTACACCTCAGACACTGCCAGGTACACCTCAGACACTCCCAGGTACACCTCAGCTACTCCAAGGTGCACCTCTGACACTCGCAGTGAACCTCTGACTCCCAGGCACACCTCTGAAGGTGCACCTCTGACACTCCCAAGTACACCTCTGACTCTCCCAGGTACACCTCCGACACTCCCAGGTACACCTCCGACACTCCCAGGTACACTTCTCACACACTCTAGGTACCTCCGACCTCCCAGGTACAACTCCGACACTCCCAGGTAAGCCTCCGATACTCCCTAGGTACACCTCCTGACCTCCCAGGTACACCTCTGACCTCCTAGGTATTCCTCTGACACTCTCTGGTACATCTCTGACACTCCCAGGAACACCTCAGACACTCCCTGGTACACCTCTGACACTCCCAGGTACACCTCTTTCACTCCCTGGTTCTCCCCTGACAACCCCAGGTACACCTCAGACACTCGAGGTACACCTCAGACACTCCCAGGTACACCTCTGACACTCCCAGGTACACCTCAGAACCCTCTGGGTACACCCTCTCCACATTCCCAGGTACACCTCTCTCTCCCTCCAGTACTCCTGTGACACTCCCTGGTACTTCTCTGACCACCCCAGGTACACCAGAACACTCGAGGTACCTCAGACACTGCCAGGTACACCTCTGACACTCCCAGGTACACCTCAGACACTCCTAGGTACACCTCTCACACTCCCAGGTACCTCACACACTCCCAGGTACTCCTGTGACTCCCTGGTACTTCTCTGACACTCCCAGGTACACCTCAGACAATCCCAGGTACACCTCAGACACTCCGGGTACACCTCAGACACTCCCAGACACACCACTCAGCTCCAGGTACACCGCTGACACTGCCAGGTACACCTCTGACACTCCATGTGCTCCTCCAGAAACTCCCAGGTACACCTCTGACCTCCCAGGTACTCCACTGACCTCCTGGTACACTGACACTCCCAGGTACACCTCCGACACTCCCAGGTACACCTCTGACACTCCCAGGTTCTCCACTGACATTCCCTGGTACACCTCTGACATTCCCAGGTACGTCCAACACTCCCAGATACACCTCTGACACTCCCAGGTACATCTCTGACCTCCCTGGTACACCTCTGACACCCCAGGTACACCTCTGACACTCCCAGGTACACCTCCGATGCTCCCAGGTACACCTCTGACACTCCCAGGTACACCTCTGACCTCCTGGGTACTCCTCTGTCTCCCTGATGCACCTCTAACCTCCCAGGTGCACCGCTGACACTCCAGGTACACCTCAGACACTCAGGTGCACCTCTGACACTCCCAAGTGCACCTCTGACCTCCAGGCACACCTCTGGCCTCCCAGGTACACCTCAGACACTCCCAGGTACACCGCTGACACTCCCAGGTACACCTCTGACACTCCCAAGTACACCTCTGACACTCCCAGGTACACCTCCGACCTCCCAGGTACACCTCGACACTCCCAGGTACACCTCCGACACTCCCAGGTACACTACCTTACCTCCCAGGTACCTCGACCTCCCAGGTACACCTTTAACACTCCCAAGTACACCTCTGACACTCCCAGGTACACCCTCTGACACTCCCAGGTACTCCACTGACATTCCCTGGTACACCCCTGACACTCCCAAGTACACCTCTGACACTCCCAGGTACACCCAGACACTCCCAGGTGCACTTATCACCTCCCAGGTGCTCCTGACACTCCATGGTACACCCCTGACACTCCCAGCTACCTCCCATACTCCCAGGTACACCTCCTGACACTCCTAGGTATTCCTCTGACCTCCCTAGTACATCTCTGACACTCCCAGGTACACCGCTGACACTCCCATGTACACCGCTGACACTGCCAGGTACACCTCAGACACTACCAGGTACACCTCAGACACTGCCAGGTGCACCTCAGACACTCCCAGGACACCTCAGCCACTCCAAGGTGCACCTCTGACACTCACAAGTGCACCTCTGACACTCCCAGGCACACCTCTGACACTCCCAGGTGCACCTCTGACACTCCCAAGTACACCTCTGACTCTCCCAGGTACACCTCCGACACTCCCAGGTACACCTCCGACACTCCCAGGTACACTTCTCACACTCCCAGGTACACCTCCGACACTCCCAGGTACAACTCCGACACTCCCAGGTAAGCCTCCGATACTCCTAGGTACACCTCTGACACTCCCAGGTACACCTCTGACATCTAGGTTCTTCCTCTGACACTCTCTGGTACATCTCTGACAGCCTCCCAGGAACACCTCAGACACTCCCTGGTACACCTCTGACACCTCCCAGGTACACCTCTTTCCTCCCTGGTTCTCCCCTGAGCACCCCAGGTACACCTCAGACACTCGAGTACACCTCAGACACTCCCAGGTACACCTCTGACACTCCCAGGTACACCTCAGACACTCCTAGGTACACCTCTCACATTCCCAGGTACACCCTCTCTCACTCCCAGGTACTCCTGTGACACTCCTGGTACTTCTCTGACACCCCAGGTACACCACAGACACTCGAGGTACACCTCAGACCTCCCAGGTACACCTCTGACACTCCCAGGTACACCTCAGACACTCCTAGTACACCTCTCACACTCCCAGGTACCCTCTCACCTCCCAGGTACTCATGTGACCTCCCTGGTACTTCTCTGACACTCCCAGGTACCTCAGACAATCCCAGGTACACCTCAGACACTCACAGGTACACCTTAGACACTCCCAGACACACCACTGACACTCCCAGGTACACCGCTGACACTGCCAGGTACACCTCTGACACTCCATGTACTCCTCCAGAAACTCCCAGGTACACCTCTGACACTCCCAGGTACTCCACTGACACTCCCTGGTACACCCCTGACACTCCCAGGTACACCTCCGACACTCCCAGGTACACCTCTGACACTCCCAGGTTCTCCACTGACATTCCTGGTACCTCTGACATTCCCAGGTACGTCCAACACTCCCAGATACACCTCTGACACTCCCAGGTACATCTCTGACACTCCCAGGTACACCTCTGACACCCCCAGGCCTGACTGCTCCCAGGTACACCTCCGATGCTCCCAGGTACACCTCTGACACTCCCAGGTACCTCTGACACTCCTAGGTACTCTCTGTCACTCCTGATACACCTCTAACACTCCCAGGTGCACCGCTGACACTCCCAGGTACACCGCTAACAGTGCCAGGTACACCTCAGACACTGCCAGGTAGACCTCAGACACTGCCAGGTGCACCTCTGACACTCCCAAGTGCACCTCTGACACTCCCAGGCACACCTCTGACACTCCCAGGTACACCTCAGACACTCCCAGGTACACCGCTGACACTCCCAGGTACACCTCTGACACTCCCAAGTACACCTCTGACACTCCAGGTAAACCTCCGACACTCCAGGTACACCTCCGACACTCCCAGGTACACCTCCGACACTCCCAGGTACACTACCTTACACTCCCAGGTACACCTCTGACACTCCCAGGTACCCTTTAACACTCCCAAGTACCTCTGACACTCCCAGGTACACCTCTGACCTCCCAGGTACTCCACTGACATTCCTGGTACACCCCTGACCTCCCAAGTACCTCTGACATGGTACACCCCAGACACTCCCAGGTAACGTATCCCACCAGGTACTCCACTGACACTCCATGGTACACCCCTGACACTCCAGGTACACCTCTGAGACTCCCAGGTACACCTGTGACACTCTGGGTACACCTCAGACCACATCGGTACACGTATCACACTCCCAGGTACTCCACTGACACTCCATGGTACACCCCTGACACTCCCAGGTACACCTCTGACACTCCCAGGTACTCCTCTGACACTCCAGTGCACCCCCAGCTCTCCAGGTACCCCTGACACTCCCAAGTACCTCTGACACTCCCAGGTACACCCCAGACACTCCCAGGTACACATCACCTCCCAGGTACTCCACTGACACTCCATGGTACACCCCTGACACTCCCAGGTACACCTCTGACCTCCCAGGTACACCTGTGACACTCACCAGGTACACCTCAGACACGCCAGGTAAACCCCAGACACTCCCAGGTACACAGACACTCCCAGGAACACTTCTCACACTCGCAAGTACCTCCGACACTCCCAGGTGCACCTCTCTGACACTCCCAGGTACGCCTCTCACATTCCAGGTACACCTCTGACCTCCCAGGTACGTCTGACTCCCAGGTGCACCACCCAGCCTCCCAGGTACTCGCTGACATTCCTGGTACACCTCTGACCTCCCAGGTACACGTCCACCTCCAGATACACCTCTGACCTCCAGGTATGTCTCCGACACTCTAGGTACACCCTGACACTCCCAGGTACATCTCTGACACTCCCAGGCACCTCCGATACTCCCAGGTACCTCTGACACTCTTAGGTATTCCTCTGACACTCCTGGTACATCTCTGACTCTCCCAGGCACCTCAGACACTCCTTGATGCACCTCGGCACTCCCTGGTACCTCTTTCACCCTGGTTCTCCCCAGCACCCCAGGTACACCTCCGACACTCCCAGGTACACCTCTGACACTCCGGTACACCTTTGATACTCCCAGGTACACCTCCTGACCTCCCAGGTACACCTCTGACACTCCAGGTGCACCTCTGACCTCCCAGGTACACCTTTGACACTCCAGGTACACCTCTGACACTCCCAGGTACACCTCTGACACTCCCAGGTACTCTCTGACATTCCCTGGTACACCCCTGACACTCCCAGGTACCTCTGACACTCCCAGGTACACCTGTGACACTCCCAGGTACCTCACACCTCCCAGGTAAACCCCAGACACTCCCAGGTACACCCCAGACACTCCCAGGAACACTTCTCAAACTCGCAAGTACCTCCACGCTGCAGGTTCTGTCCTCCCAGGTACCTCTGACATTCCCAGGTACCCCTCTGACACTCCCAGGTACACCTCTGAAACTCCCAGGTGCACCTCTGACACTCCAGTACTACACTGACATTCCCTGGTACACCTCTGACACTCCCAGGTACGTCCCCACTCCCAGATACACCTCTGACCTCCCAGGTATATCTGACACTCCCAGGTACTCTACCAACCTCCCAGGCACACACCCCCAGGTGCATCTCTGACCTCCCAGGTACACCTCTGACCTCCCAGGTACACCTCAGACAGTCCTAGGTACACCTCTCCACACTCCCAGATACACATCTCACACTCCCAGGTACTCCTGTGACACACCCTGGTGCTTGTCTGACACTCCCAGGTACACCTTAGACACTCCAGGTACCACCTCGAACACTCCCAGGCCTCAGACACTCCAGGCACACCTCTACCCTCCCAGGTACATCGCTGACACTGCCAGGTACACCTCTGACATTCCATGTACATCTCTCGACCTCCCAGGTACACCTCTGACACTCTCGGTTCTCCACTGACATTCTCTGGGCACTCTCCCAACACTCCCAGGTACACGTCCCAACACTCCAGATACACCTCCCAGCCTCCCAGGTACATCTCTGACACTCGGGTACACCTTTGACACCCCCAGGTGCACACCTCTGACACTCCCAGGTCCTCCCGTGCTCCCAGGTACACCTCTGACCTCCCAGGTACACCTCCAGACACTGCCAGTACACCTCAGACACCTGGGTACACCTCAGACCTCCCAGGTACACCTTTGACACTCCCAGGTACATCTCTGACCTCCAGGTACACCTCTGACACTCCCAGGTACACCTCTGACACTCAAGGGACACCACTGACACTCCCAGGTGCTCCACTGACACTCCTTGGTGCACCCCTGACCTCCCAGGTGCACCTCCGACCTCCCAGGCACATCTCTGACACTCCCAGGTTCTCCACTGACATTCACTGGTACACCTCTGACATTCCCAGGTACACGTCAACCTCCCGTACACCTCTGCACCTCCCAGGTACATCTCCGACACTCCAGGTACATCTGACACCCCAGGTACACCTCTGACCTCCCAGGTACACCTCCCGTGCTCCCAGGTACAACTCTGACACTCCCAGGTACACCTCTGACACTGCCCAAGTACACCTCGAACACTGCCAGGTACACCTCAGACTCCCAGGTACACCTCTGACACTCCCAGGCATCTCTGACCTCCCAGGTACACCTCGGCACTCCCAGGTACACCTCTGACACTCCAAGGGCACCACTGACACTCTCAGGTATCCACTGACACTCCTTGGTACACCCCTGACCTCCCCAGGTACCTCCGACACTCCCAGGCACATCTCTGACACTCCCAGGTTCTCCACTGACATTCACTGGTACACCTCTGACATTCCAGGGTACACGTCCAACACTCCCAGATACACCTCTGACACTCCAGGTACATCTCTGACACTCCCAGGTACACATCTGAGCACCCCCAGGTGCACCTCTGACCTCCCAGGTACACCTCCGATACTCCCAGGTACACCTCTGACCTCCCAGGTACACCTCCAGACACTGCCAGGTACACCTCAGACACTGCCGAGGTACACCCAGACACTCTCAGGTACACCTCTGACACTCAGGTGCTCACCCACACGCCCTGGTACCCCCTGACACTCCCAGGTACAGCTCTCGACACTCCCAAGTACATCTCTGACACTCCCAGGTTCTCCTGACATTCACTGGTACACCTCTGACATTCCCAGATACACGTCCAACACTCCCAGATCACCTCTGACACTCCCAGGTACATCTCTGACACTCCCAGATACCTCTGACACCCCCAGGTACCTCTGACCTCCAGGTACACCTCCGATACTCCCAGGTACACCTCTGACACTCCCAGGTACACCTCAAACACTGCCAGGTACACCTCAGACACTGCCAGGTACACCTCAGACACTCCCAGGTACACCTCAGACACTCCAGGTGCACCTCTAACACTCCCAAGTGCACCTCTGACCTCCCAGGCACACCTCTGACCTCCCAGGTACATCTCTGACACTCCCAGGTACCTCCAGCCTCCCAGGTACACCTCCGACACTCCAAGGTACACCTCCGACACTCCAGGTACACTTCTCACCTCCCAGGTACACCTCCGACACTCCCAGGCACAACTCCGACAATCCCAGGTAAACCTCCGATGCTCCTAGATCCTCTGACACTCCCAGGTACACCTCTGACCTCCTAGGTATTCCTCTGACACTCTCTGGTACATCTCTGGCCTCCCAAGGACTCAGGCACTCCCTGGTACCTCTTGCACCCCATGTACCTCTTTCACTCCCTGGTTCTCCCCTGACACCTGGGTACACCTCAGACACTGAGGTCACCTCCAGACACTCCCAGGTACACCTCTGACACTCCCAGGTACACCTCCAGACACTCATAGGTACACCTCCTCCCAGGTACACCTCTCACCTCCCAGGCCTCCTGTGACACTCCTGGTGCTTCTCTGACACTCCCAGGTACACCTCAGACACTCCCAGGTACACCTCAGACACTCCCAGGTACACCTCAGACACTCCCGAGCACACCTCCCAACACCAGGTACACCGCCCAGCACTGCAGGTACACCTCTGACACTCCATGCACCTCAGACACTCCCAGGCACACTCTGACACCTCCCAGGTACTCCACTGACACTCCTTGGTACACCTGACACTCCAGGTACACCTCCGACACTCCCAGGCACCTCTCTGACCTCCCAGGTTCTCCACTGACATTCACTGGTACACCTCTGACATTCCCAGGTACACGTCCAACTCTCCCAGATACACCTCTGACACTCCCAGGTACATCTCTGACACTCCCAGGTACACACTCGACACCCCAAGTGCACCTCTGACACTCCCAGGTTCCGATACTCCCAGGTACACCTCTGACACTCCCAGGTACACCTCAGACACTGCCAGGTACACCTCAGACACTGCCAGGTACACCTCAGACACTCTCAGGTACACCTCTGACACTCAGGTACTCCACTGACCTCCCTGGTACACCTGACCTCCCAGGTACACCTCCGACACTCCAGGTACATCTCTGACACTCCCAGGTTCTCCACTGACATTCACTGGTACACCTCTGACATTCCCAATACACGTCTACTCCCAGATACACCTCTGACACTCCCAGGTACATCTCTGACACTCCCAGATACACCTCCTGGCACCCCGGTACACCACCCAACACTCCCAGGTACACCTCCGGTGCTCCCAGGTACACCTCTGACACTCCCAGGTACACCTCGGACACTGCTAGGTACACCTCAGTCACTGCCAGGTCACCTCAGACCCTCCCAGTGCACCTCAGACACTCCAAGGTGCACCTCTGACACTCCTGGAGTGCACCTCTGACACTCCCAGGCACACCTCTGACACTCCCAGGTACACCTCAGACACTCCCAGGTACCCGCCTGACACTCCCAGGTACACCTCTGACACTCCCAAGTACACCTCTGACACTCCCCAAGTGCACCTCTGAAACTCCCAGGTGCCCCTCTGACCTCCAGGTACCTCTGACACTCCCAGTGCACCTCTGAAACTCCCAGGTGCCCCTCTGACACTCCCAGGTACACCTCTGAACCTCCCAGGTACACCTCTGAAACTCCAGGTGCACCTCTGACCTCCCAGATACCTCTGAACCTCCCGATGTCTCTGCACTCCCAGGTACACCTGTGACCTCCCAGGTACACCTCTGACACTCCAGGTACACCTCCGATATTCACAGGTACCTCTGACCTCCCAGGTACTCCACTGACACTCCCTGGTCACCCCTGATTCTCCCAGAACACCTCATGTCCAGGTTTCCTCTGACACTCCCAGGTTTTCCACTGACATTCCTGGTACACCTCTGGCATTCCCAGGTACCGTCCAACCTCCCAGGTGCCTCTGACACTCCAGGTACATCTCTGACCTCCCAGGTACACCTCTGACAAGGCACACCTCTGACACTCCCAGTACCACCTCCCGATACTCCCAGGTACTCCTCTCACACTCCCAGGTACACCTCTGACACTCCTAGGTACTCTCTGTCACTCCTGATACATCTTTAACACTCCCAGGTGCACCGCTGACACTCCCAGGTACCGCTAACAGTGCCAGGTACACCTCCAGACAGTGCCAGGTACCTCAGCACTGCCAGGTACACCTCAGACACTTCCAGGTACACCTCAGACACCCCAAGGTGCACCTCTGGCCTCAAGTGCCTCTGACACTCCCAGGCACACCTCTGACCTCCCAGGTACACCTCAGACACTCCCAGGTACACCGCTGACACTCCCACACCTTTTCACTCCTGGTTCTCCCCTGACACCCCAGGTACCTCAGACACTCGGTGCACCTCGAACCTCCAGGTACACCTCTGACATCAGGTACACCTCAGACACTCCTAGGTACACCTCTCACACTCCCAGGTACACCTCTCACACCTCCCAGGTACTCTGTGTCACTTCCTGGTACTTCTCTGACACTCCCAGGTACACATCAGACACTCCCAGGGACACCTCAGACACTCAGGTACACCTCAGACACTCCCAGACACACCTCTGACACTCCCAGGTACACCACTGCAACACTGCACACCTCTGACACTCCATGCTCCTCCCATCCGTGCACCTCTGACACTCCCAGGTACTCACCCCAGCCTCCCTGGTACACCCCTGACACTCCCAGGTACGCCTCCGACACCTCCCAGGTACACCTCTGCACCTCCCAGGTTCTCCACTGACATTCCTGGTACACCTCTGACATTCCCAGGTACACGTCCAACACTCCCAGATACACCTCTGACACTCCCAGGTACATCTCCCAGCCTCCCAGGTACACCTCTGACACTCCCAGGTACACCTCTGACACTCCCAGGTACACCTCCGATACTCCCAGGTACACCTCTGACACTCCCAGGTACACCTCTGACACTCCTAGGTGCTCCTCTGTCACTCCCTGATACACCTCTAACACTCCCAGGTACACCTTGAACACTCCCAGGTACACCTAAGACACTCCCAGGTCACCGCTGACACTCCCAGGTATACCTCTGACACTCCCAAGACACCTCTGACACTCCCAGGTACACCTCCGACACTCCCAGGTACCTCCGACACTCCCAGTACCTCCGACTCCCAGGTACCTCTGACACTCCCAGGTACCTGACATGAGGTACTCACCCACATTCCTGGTACACCCCAACCTCCCAAGTACCTCTGACCTCCCAGGTACACCCCAGACACTCCCAGGTACAATATCACACCTCCCAGGTACTCACTGACACTCCTGGTACACCCTGACACTCCCAGGTACACCTCTGACACTCCCAGGTACCTGTGACCTCACCAGGCCTCAGACACGCCAGGTAAACCCCAGACACTCCCAGGTACACCCAGACACTCCCAGAACACTTCTCACACTCACAGGTACACACACTCCCAGGTACACGTCTGACACTCCCAGGTACACCTCTGACCTTCCCAGGTACACCTCTGACACTCCCCAGGTACACGTCTGAAACTCCCAGGTGCACCACTGACACTCCCAGGTACCACATTCCCTGGACACCCCTGACACTCCCAGGTACACGTCCAACACCCCAGACACCTCTGACACTCCTGCAGCACCACTGACACTCCCAGGTATATCTCTGACACCCCAGGTGCACACCCTATGACACTCCCAGTACACTCTGACACTTCCAGGTACACCTCTGACACTTCCAGGTACACCTCCGATACTCCCAGGTACACCTATGAACTCCAGGACACCTCTGACACTTCCAGGTACACCTCTGACACCCCAGGTGCACCCCCAACACTCCCAGGTACACCTCTGACACCCCTGGTACACCTCTGACACTCACCAGGTACACCTCAGATAATCCCGGTGCACCCCAGACACTCCCAGGTACACCCCAGACACCCCAGGTACACTTCACAATCGCAAGTACACTCCGACACCCCAGGTGCACCTCTGACACTCCCGTACACCACCTCTGACACTCCCAGGTACATCTCTACAATCCCCAGGTACACCTCTGAAACTCCCAGGTGCACCTCTGACACTCCCAGGTACCCACTGACATTCCCTGGTACACTCTGATACTCCCAGGTACAGTCCAACACACCCAGATATACTTGATACTGCCAGGTATATCTCTGACACTCCCAGATACACCCCTGACACTCCCAGGTACACCTCTGACACTCCCGGGTACACCTCCGATACCCAGGCATACCTCTGACACCCTAGGTATTCCTCTGACACTCCCTGGTACATCTCTGACACTCCCGCACACCGCTGACACTCCCATGTACACCGCTGACACTGCCAGGTACACCCCAGACACTGCACACCTCAGACACTGCCAGGTACACCTCAGACACCCCAGGCACACCTCAGACACCCAAGGTGCACCACTGACACTCCCAAGTGCAACTCTGACACCCCAGGCACACCTCTGACACTCCCAGGTACACCTCAGACACTCCCAGGTACACCGCAAAACTCACCAGGTACACCTCTGACATTCCCAAGCACACCTCTGACACTCCCAGGCACCCGACACCCTGCACACCTCCGACACCCCAGCACTTCTCACACTCCCAGGCACACCTCCAACACTCCCACAACTCCAACACTCCCAGGCAAACCTCCGATACCCTAGGTACACCTCTGACACTACCAGGCACACCTCTGACACCCTAGGCACCTCTGACACCTCTGGCACACTCTGACACCCCAGAACACCTCAGACACCCTGGCACCTCTGACACCCCATGTACACCCTTCACCCCTGGCACCCTGACACCCCAGGCACACCTCAGACACCTGGAGGCACACCCCCAGACACTCCCCAGGCACACCTCTGACACTCCCAGGTACACCCCAGACACTATAGGTACCACCTCTCACACCCAGGTACACCTCTCACACTCCCAGGTACCCTGACACTCCCCTGGTACTCTGACACTCCCAGGTACACCCCAGACACTCCCAGGCACACCTCAGACACCCCCAGGTACACCTCAGACACCTCAGCACACCTCTGACACTCCCAGGTACACCGCTGACACTGCCAGGTACACCTCGACACCCATGCACACCTCCGACACCCCAGTACACCTCTCTGACACTCCCAGGTACCCACTGACACTCCTTGGTACACCCCTGACACTCCCAGGTACACCTCCGACACTCCCAGGCACATCTCTGACACTCCCAGGTTCTCCACTGACATTCACTGGTACACCTCTGACATTCCCAGGCACACGTCCCATACTCCCAGATACACCTCTGACACTCGCGTGCCATCTCTGACACCCCACACATCTGACCCCAGGTACACCTCTGACACCCCAGGCACACCTCCGATACCCCAGGTACACCTCTGACACTCCCGGGTACACCTCAGACACCCAGGTACACCTCAGACACTGCCAGGCACACCCCAGACACCTCAGGTACACCCTGACACCCCAGGTACCCACTGACACCCCTGGTACACCCCTGACACCCCAGATACACCTCTGACACCCCCAGGTACACCTCTGACACTCCCAGGTACACCTCCGATACTCCCAGGTACACCTCTGACACTCACCAGGTACACCTCAGACACTGCCAGTACACCTCATACACTGCCAGGTACACCTCAGACACTCCCAGGTACACCCTCCGACACCCCAGGTACACTTCCACACCCCCAGGCACACCTCCACACTCCCAGGCCAACTCCGACACTCCCAGGCAACCTCAGACACACCCAGGCCCCCAGACACTCCCAGGAACACTTCTCACACTCGCAAGCACACTTCCGACACGCCCAGGCACACCTCTGACACCCCAGGCACACGTCTGACACCCCAGGTACACCTCTGACACCCCAGGCACACCTCTGAAACTCCCAGATGCACCTCTGACACCCCAGGTACCCACTGACACCCCTGGTACACCCTGACACCCCAGGTACACCTCTGACACCCCGGGCACACCTCTGACACCCCAGGTACACCTGATACTCCCAGGTCACCTCTGACACTCCCAGGTACACCTCAGACACCCCAGGTACACCCCACACTGCCAGGTACACCAGACACCCAGGTACACCTCCGACACCCCAGGTACACTTCCACACTCCCAGGTACACCTCCGACACCCCAGGTACAACTCTGACACTCCTGCGGCAAACCTCAGACACTCCCAGGCACACCCCAGACACCTCCCAGGAACACTTCACACCTCGCAAGCACTCCGACACGCCCAGGCACCTCTGACACTCCCAGGCACACGTCTGACACTCCCAGGTACACCTCTGACACTCCCCAGTACACCTCTGAAACTCCCAGATGCACCTCTGACACTCCCAGGTACCCACTGACATTCCCTGGTACACCTCTGACACTCCCAGGTACACGTCCAACACTTCCAGATACACCTCTGACACTCGCATATTCTGACACTTGGCCACCTGCGACACTCCCAGGTCACCTCTGACACTCCCGGGTACACCTCCGATACCAGGTACACCTCTGACACCCCAGGTACTCCACTGACACTCCCTGGTACACCCCTGACTCTCCCAGGAACACCTCTCACCCTGCGTACACCTCTCACACTCCCAGGTTCCTCCACTGACATTCCCTGGTACACCCTGGCATTCCCAGGTACACGTCCAACACCCCAGATACACCTCTGACACCCCAGGTACATCTCTGACACCCAGTGCACACCTCTGACACCCCAGGTACACCTCTGACACCCTAGGTACACCTCCGATACCCCAGGTACACCTCTGACACTCCCATGTACACCTCTGACACTCCTAGGTACCTCTGTCACTCCCTGATACACCTCTAACACTCCCAGGTGTACCGCTGACACCCCAGGCACCGCTACCAGTGCCAGGTACACTCCTGGACACTGCCAGGTACACCTCAGACACTCCCCAGGTACACCTCAGACACTCCCAGGCACACCCTGACACCCTAAGTGCACCTCTGACACCCCAGGCACACCTGACACTCCCAGGTACACCCCCAGACACTCCCAGGCACACCGCTGACACCCAGGTACACCTCTGACACCCCAGGTACACCTCTGACACTCCCAGGTAGACCTCCGAAACCCCAGGCACACCTCTGACACCCCAGGTACACCCTGACACTCCCATGCACACTTATCACACTCCCAGGTACCCACTGACACTCCATGGTACACCCTCTACACTTCCAGGCACACCTTTAACACTCCCAGGTACACCTTGACACTCCCAGGTACACCTCTGACCCCAGGTGCACCTCTGACACTCCCAGCTACTCCACTGACATTCCCTGCACACCTCTCGACACTCCTGGTGCACGTCCAACACTCCCAGATACACCCATGACACTCCCATATCTCTGACAATCCCAGTATATCTCTGACAATCCCAGTACAATGACACTCCCAGGTACACCTCTCACACTCCCAGGCACACCCGATACCCCAGGTACACCTCTGACACCCCAGGTACTCAAATGACACTCCCTGGTACACCCCTGATTCTCCCAGAACACCTCTGACACTCCCCAGGTACACCTCCGACACTCCCAGGCACACCTCTGACACTCAGGTCTCCACTGACATTACCTGGTACACCTCTGGCATTCCCAGGTACACGTCCAACACTCCCAGATACACCTCTGACACTCCCAGGTACATCTCTGACACTCCCGGTACACCTCTGACACCCCCAGGTACACCTCTGACACTCCAGCACCTCCGATACTCCCAGGTACACCTCTGATACTCCCAGGTACACCTCTGACACTCCTAGGTACTCCTCTGATACTCCCTGATACACCTCTGACACTCCCAGGTTCTCCACTGACATTCCCTGCTACACCTCTGGCATTCCCAGGTACACGTCCAACACTCCCAGAGACACCTCTGACACTCGGCATATCTCTGACACTCCCAAGCACACCTCTGACACTCCTGGGTACACTCCGACACTCCCAGGTACACCTCCGACACTCCCAGGTACACCTCTGACCTCCCAGGTACCACCCCAGACACCCCAGGCACACTTATCACACTCCCAGGCACCCACTGACACCAATGGTACACCCTCACACTCCCAGGCACACCTCACACTCCCAGGTACACCTCTGACACTCACCAGGTACACCAAGACACCCCAGGTACACCCCAGACACTCCCCAGGCACCCCAGACCTCTAGAACACCCTCACACTCACAAGTACACCTCCGACACCCCAGGTGCACCTCTGACACCCCAGGCACACCCTGACACTCCCATTTACCCACTGACATTCCTGGTACACCTATGACACTCCCAAGTACACGTCCAACACTCCCAGATACATCTCTGACACCCAGGTACACCCTGACACTCCCGTACTCCACTGACACTCCCTGGTACACCCTCGGACTCCCAGGTACACCTCTGACACTCCCAGGTACACTCCTGACACTCACCAGGTACACCTCAGACACTCCCAGGTAAACCCCAGACACCCCAGGTACACTTATCACACTGCAAGTACACCTCCGACACCCCAGGTACACCTCTGACACCCCAGGCACACCTCCGACATTCCCAGTTACACCTCTGACACCCCAGGTACACCTCTGAAACTCCCAGGTGCACCTCTCACACCCCAGGTACTCCACTGACATTCCCTGGTACACCTCTGACACTCCCAGGTACACGTCCAACACTCCCAGATACACCTCTGACACCCCAGGTATATCTCTGACACTCCCAGGTACACCTCTGACACTCCCAGGTACACCTCTGACACTCCCCAGGTACACCTCTGACACTCCTAGGTATTCCTCTGACACTTCCTGGTACATGTCTGACACTCCCAGGTACACCGCTGACACTCCCCTGTGCACCGCTGACACTGCCAGGTACACCTCAGACACTGCCAGGTACACCTGAGACACTCCCAGGTACACCTCCGAACCTCCCAGGTACCCTTCTCACACTCCCAGGTACACCTCCGACACTCCCAGGTACAACTCCGACACTCCCAGGTACACCTCCGATACTCCCAGGTACACCTCTGAGACTCCTGGTGTTGACACTCTCTGGTACATCTCCGACCTCCCAGAACACCTCAGACACTCCCTGGTACACCTCTGACACTCCCAAGTACACCTCTTACTCTCCCAGGTACAACTCTGACCTCCTGGTTCTCCCGAACACCCCAGGTACCTCCGACACTCAGGTACACCTCTGACACTCCTAGGTAACCTTTGACCTCCCAGGTACACCTCTGACACTCCCAGGTACACCTCTGACACTCCAAGGTACACCTCTGACACTCCCAGGTGCACTCTGACACTCCCAGGTACACCTCTGACCTCCCAGGTACACCTCTGACCTCCCAGGTACTCTACTGACATTCCTGGTACACCTCTCGCTCCCAGGTACACCTCTGACACTCCCAGGTACACCAGACACTCAGGTGCATCACACTCCCAGGTACTCCTGACACTCCATGGTACACCGTGACACTCCTAGGTACACCTCTGACACTCCCAGGTACACCTGTGACACTCTGAGTACCTCGAACCTCCCAGGTAAACCCCAGACACTCCCAGGTACACCCCAGACACTCCCAGGAACACTTCTCTCACTCGCAAGTACACCTCCGACACTCCCAGGTACACCTCTGACACTCAGGTACACCTCCTGACATTCAGGTACACCTCTGCCTCCCAGGCACCTCTAAACTCCAGGTGCACTCTGACCTCCAGGTACTACACGGCATTCCTGGTACACCTCTGACACTCCCAGGCCTACAGTCTAGCTCCCAGATACACCTCTGACACTCCCAATTATATCTCTGACCTCCCAGGTACCTTACTGACCCTCCCAGGTACAACTCTGACACTCCCAGGTACATCTCTGACACTCGCAGGTACACCTCTGACACTCCCGTACACCTTAGACACTCCCAGGTACCTCAGACACTCCCAGGTACACCTCAGACTACAGGCACACCTCTGGCCTCCCAGGTACATCGCTCAACACTGCCAGGTACACCTCCTGACGTTCCATGTACATCTCTGACACTCCCAGGCCACACCTCTGACCTCTGGGTTCTCCACTGACATTCCTGGTACACCTCCCAGCACTCCCAGTGCCACGTCCCAACACTCAGGCCACCTCTGACACTCCCAGGTACACTCTTGACACTTCCAGGTACACCTCCCGGCCTCCCAGGTGCACCTCTGACACTCCAAGGGACACCTCCGATACTCCCAGGTACCTCTGACACTCCCAGGTACACCTCTGACCTCCCAGGTACATCTGACCTCCCAGGTACACCTCTGACACTCCCAGGTACACCTCTGACCAGGGACACCGCTGACACTCCCAGGTACACCGCTGCAGTGCCAGGTACACCTCCAGGCACTGCCAGGCACCTCCGGGCACTGCCAGGTACACCTCAGACACTCCCAGGTACACCTCCAGACACTCCAGGTGCACCTCTGACCTCCCAAGTGCACCTGTGACCTCCCAGGCACACCTCTGACACTCCCAGGTACCTCAGACACTCCCAGGTACACCGCGCAGCCTCCCAGGTACACCTCTGACCTCCCAAGTACACCTCCGACACTCCCAGGTACACCTCCGACACTCCCAGGTCCTTCTTACACTCCAGGTACACCTCCGACTCCCAGGTACCTCTGACACTCCCAGGTGCACCTCTGACCTCCCAGGTACCTCTGACACTCCCAGGTACACCTCTGACACTCCCAGGTACTCCTGACATTCCCTGGTACACCCTGGCTCTGGTACCTCTGACCTCCCAGTTCCCAGACACTCCCAGGTCACTTCTCACACTCCCAGGTACCTCTGAACCTCTAGGTACTCCTCTGTCACTCCCTGATACACGTTTAACACTCTCAGGTACACCACGGCACTCCCAGGTACACCGCCGAGCTCTGCCAGGTACACCTCAGACACTGCCAGGTACACCTGAGACAATGCCAGGTGCTCTCAGGCACTCCCAGGTACATCTCAGTCACTCAGGTGCACCTCTGACCTCCCAAGTGCACCTCCTTGCATCCCAGGCACCTTCTGACACTTGCTCCAGGTGCTCACTGACCTCCTGGTGCCTGACACACAGGTACCTCAGCTGCTCCCAGGTACCACTTTTTTCACTCCCAGGTGCACCTCCGACACTCCCAGGTGCACCTCTGACACTCAGGTACACTGGCTGGCCTCCCAGGTACACCTCCCAACCTCCCGTGCCTGGCTCCCAGGCTCAGCATCCAGTTCAAAACTCCCAGGAACACTTTTTACACTCCCAGGTACACCTCCGTGCACCCAGGTACACCTCTAACCCTCTCAGGTACACCTCCCACCTCCCAGGCCTGTGGCTCCCACACCAGGTACATCTCCGACTCTCCCAGGTACTCACTGACACTCCCTGATACACCTCTGCTGGTGTGCCGCGCCACTCCCAGGTACACCGCTAACAGTCTCAGGTACACCTCAGACACTGCCAGGTACACCTCAGACACTCCCAGGTACCTCAGACACTCCAGGTGCACCTCTGAACACTCAAGTGCACCTTTCACCTCCCAGGCACACCTCTGTGCTCCAGGTACACCTCAGACACTCTCATGTATTGCTGACACTCCCAGGTACACCTCTGACACTCCCAAGTACACCTCCCAGCCTCCCAGGTACCTCCGACACTCCCAGGTACACCTCCGACACTCCCAGGTACACCTCCGACCTCCCAGGTCCACACTACCTTACCTCCCAGGTACACCTCCGACACTCCCAGGTACACCTCTGACACTCCCAGGTACAGCCTTTGGACACCTCCCAAGCACTCCCAGGTACACCTCTGACATCAGGTGCTCACTGACATTCCTGGTAACCTGACACTCCCAAGTACACCTCTGACCTCCCAGGTTGAACCACTCCAGGTGCACTTATCACCCTCCCAGGTACTCCACTGACACTCCATGGTACACCCCTGACACTCCCAGGTACACCTCTGGCCTCCCAGGTACCTGTGACACTCTCGGTACACCTCAGACATGGGTAAACCCCAGACACTCCCAGGTACACCCAGACACTCCAGGAACACTTCTCACACTCGCAAGTACACCTCCGACACTCCCAGGTACCTCGTGCCTCCCAGGTACACCTCTGACATTCCCAGGTACACCTCTGACCTCCCAGGCACGTCTGGACTCCAGATGCGCCACCCCCAACACTCCCAGGCACTACGTGACATTCCCTGGTACACCTCCTGACACTCCCAGGTACACATGCTGCTCCCAGATACACCTCTGCACTCCCAGGTATGTCTCTGACACTCCCAGGTACCTCCGCAGCCTCCCAGGCACACCTGCTTGACCTCCCAGGTACCTCCGAATACTCCCAGGTACACCTCAGCCTCCTAGGTATTCCTCTGACCTCCTGTTGCATCTCTGACTCTCCCAGGAACACCTCAGACACTCCTTGGTGCCTCTGACACTCCCAGGTACACCTCTGACACTCCCAGGTACAACTCTGACACACCAGGTACATCTGTGTACTTCCAGGTACTCACTGACACTCTCTGGTACATCCCTTGACACTCGCAGGTACACTTCTGACACTCCCAGGTACACCCAGACACTCCCTGGTACCTTCTCACACTCCCAGTTACACCTCCGACACTACCAGGTACCCCAACTGCTCCCAGGTACACCTGACCTCCCAGGTACTCACTGACACTCCTGGTACACCCCTGACACACTCCCAGGCCCTCCCAGCTCCTGTTATACTCTGACTTGCTCACCAGGTACCTCAGACAATCCCAGGTGCACCCAGACACTCCCAGGTACACCCCAGACACTCCCAAGTGCCACTTCTCCCACTCTCAAGTACCTCCGACTTGCTCCCAGGTGCCCTCTGACACTCCCAGGTACACCTCTGACACTCCCAGGTGCATCTCTGACCTCTCCCAGGTACATCTCTGGCTCCCAGGTGCACCTCTGACACTCCCAGGTACTCACTGACATTCCCTGGTACACCTCTGATGCTCCCAGGTGCACGTCCTTACTCCCAGATCCCACCTCATACTCCCATTATATCTCTGACACTCCCAGATACACCTCTGACATCTCCCAGGTACACCTCTGACACTCCCAGGTACACCTCCGTTACTACCAGGTACACCTCTGACACTCCTAGGTATTCCTCTGACACTCCCTGGTATCTCTGACACTCCCAGGTGCACCGTGACACTCCATGTGCACCGCTGACACTGCCAGGGTACACCTCCAGACACTGCCAGGTACACCTCAGACTGCTGGGTACACCTCAGACACTCCATGGCCACACCTCCAGACACTCCAAGGTGCACCACTGACACTCCCAGGTGCAACTCTGACCTCCCAGGTCCTCTTTGTGCTCCCAGGTACAACTCAGACACTCCCAGGTACACCGCTAAAACTCACCAGGTACCTCTGACATTCCCAAGTACACCTCCTGACACTCCCAGGTACACCTCTCCACTCCCAGGTACACCTCCGACACTCCAGTGCCTTCTCCTGCTCCCAGGTGCACTCCCGACACTCCCAGGTGCAACTCCTGCACTCCCAGGTAAACCTCGTGCTCAGGCCTCTGACCTCCCAGGTACACCTCAACCTCCTGGGTATTCCTCTGACACTCTCTGTTACATCTCCCCAACCTCCCAAGACACCTCAGACGCTCCCTGGTGCACCTCAGCAACACTCCCTTAGCACACCTCTTTCACTCCCTGGTACTCCCTTGACACCCCAGGTACTTCTCCCCTGACACTCCAGAGTGCCTCAGACACTCCCAGGTACACCTCCAAGACACTCCCAGGTACACCTCCAGACACTCCCAGGCACACCTCTGACACTCTCAGGTACACCGCTGACACTGCCAGGTGCACCTCCTGACACTCATGCCTCGACACTCCCAGGTACACCTCTGACACTCCCAGGTACACGTGCAACACTCCCAGATACACCTCTGGCCTCCAGTATGTCTCCTCTGACACTCCCAGGTACTCCTGTGACCTCCCAGGTACAGCTCTGGCCTCCCAGGTACATCTCTGAGCACTCCAGGTACACACCTCTGACACTCCCAGTGCCTGTAGACACTCCCCAGGTGCACCTCAGACACTCCCATTTTCAGACACTCCAGGCACACCTCTGACCCTCCCAGGTACATCGCTGACACTGCCAGGTACACCTCTGACGTTCCATGTACATCTCTACAACCTCCCAGGTACACCTCTGACACTCACAGGTTCTCCACTGACATTCCCTGGTACACCTCTGACACTCCCAGAGTACACACATTCAGCCTCCAGAATACACCTCCCCAACTCCCAGGTACATCTCCCCTGGCTTGCTCCAGGTGCACCTCTGACACTCCCAGGTGCACCTCCCATTGATGACACTCCAAGGGACACCTCCGATGCTCCCAGGTACCTCCTGACACTCCCAGGTACACCTCTGAGCACTCCCAGGTACATCTCTGACACTCCCAGGTACACCTCCTGACACTCCCAGGTACACCTCTGACACTCCAAAGGGACACCGCTGACACTCAGATTACACCACGCCCAAACCAGTGCCAGGTACCTCAGGCTGCCTGCCAGGCACACCTCAGACGCACTGCCAGGTACACCTCAGACACTCCAAGGTGCACCTCTGACACTCCCAAGTGCACCTGTGACACTCCCAGAGCACACCTCCCAACCTCCAGTACCTCAGACACTCCCAGGTACACCATGACCTCCCAGGCCCCCTCCAGCACTCCCCGTGCACCTCCGACCTCCCAGGTACACCTCCGACACTCCCAGGTCCCACTTCTTACACTCCAGGTACACCTCCAGAGCACTCCCAGGTACACCTCCCCGGCACTCCCAGGAACACCTATGACACTCCCCAGGTACACCTCTGACACTCCCAGGTGCACCTCCTGACACTCCCAGGTACTCCACTGACATTCCTGGTACACCCCTGGAAACTCCCTAGGTACACCTCCCAACCTCCCAGGTACACCCTAGACACTCCCAGGTACACTTCTCCACACTCCCAGGTACCTCTGACACTCCCTGGGTACTCTCTGTCACTCCCTGATACGTTTAACACTCTCAGGTACATTGACACTCAGTTACCATGACTCTGTTTCAGGTACACACTCAGACACTGCAAGTACACCTGAGACAATGCCAGGTACTCCTCAGACACTCCCAGGTACATCTCAGTCACTCCAAGTTGCACCTCTGACACTCCCAGGCCCCTCTGACACTCCCAGGCACCTCTGACCTCCCAGGTACTCCTGACACCTCCCTGGTACACCTGACCTTTTGCAAATTTTACCTCCGACACTCCCAGGTACCTTTTACAATCCATGTGCCTCCAAACACTCCCAGGTACACCTCTGACACTCCCAGGTGCCACCACCCCAAACGCACTCCCAGGTACACCTCTGTTGCTCCCAAGTGCCTCTGACACTCCCAGGTACACCTCCGACACTCCCAGGAACACCTCCGATGCTCCAGGAACACTTTTTGCACTCCCAGGTACACCTCCGTCACTCCCAGGTGCCTCCTGACACTCCCAGGTGCACCTCCTGACCTCCCAGGTACAACTCCCTGACACACCCAGGTACATCTCCTGACCTCCCAGGTGCTCACTGACACTCCTGAGTACACCTCCTAACACTCCCAGGTGCACCGCGGCTTGCTCCAGGTACACCGCTAACAGTGCCAGGTACCTCAGACACTGCCAGGTACACCTCCAGACACTGCAGGTACCTCGAACACTCCCAGGTACACCTCAGACACTCCAGGTGCACCTCTGGCCTCCCAAGTACCTCTGACACTCCCAGGCACACCTCCCCAGCCTCCCATTGCTCCTCAGACACTCTCAGGTACACACCGCCCCAACCACTCCCAGGTACACCTCGGCACTCCCAAGTACCTCTGACACTCCCACCGTGCCTCGACACTCCCAGGTACACCTCCGACACTCCCAGGTACCTCCGACACTCCCAGGTGCCTACCTTACACTCCCAGGTAAACCTCCGACACTCCCAGGTACACCTCTGACACTCCCAAGTGCCCGGCCTCCCAAGTGCACCTCCTGACCTCCCAGGTACACCTCTGACACTCCCAGGTACTCCTGACATTCCTGGTACACCCTGACCTCCCAGTGCACCTCTGACACTCCCAGGTACACCCAGACACTCCCAGGTACACTTATCCCACTCCCAGGTACTCCACTGACACTCCATGTTGCCCCTGGCCTCCCAGGTACCTCTGACACTCCAGGTGCCTGCTGACACTCACTAGGTACACCTCCAGACACCTTGAGAAACCCCAGACACTCCCAGGTACACCCCAGACACTCCAGAACACTTCTCACACTCACCAGAAATACACCTTCAACCTCCCAGGTACACCTCTGACATTCCCAGGTACCTCAGCCTCCCAGGTACCGTCTGAAACTCCCAGATGCACCACTGACACTCCAGGCACCTGCAGCTGACATTCCCTGGTACACCTCTGACCTCCCCAGGCACGTCCAACACTCCCAGATACACCTCTGACACTCCCAGGTATATCTCCTGACACTCCCAGGTACACCTGAGCCTTCCCAGGTGCACCTCTGACACTCCCAGGTGCACCTCCGATGCTCCCAGGTACACCTCTGACACTCCTGCGTGTTCCTCTGACACTCCCTGGTACATCTCTGACTCTCCCAGGAACACCTCAGGCCTCCTTGGTGCACCTCCCAGCTTGCTCCAGGTACCTCCTGTGCTCTGGGTACAGCTCTGACACACCCAGGTACGTCTGTGACACTTCCAGGTACTCACTGACACTCTCCTGGTACACCCTTGACACTCACTGGGTACACTTCAACACTCCCAGGTACACCCCAGACACTCCTGGGTACTTCTCACACTCCCAGTTACACCTCCGACACTACCAGGTGCACCCCTGACACTCCCAGGTACACCCCTGACCTCCCCAGGTGCTCACTGACACTCCCTGGTACACCCCTGACACTCCCAGGTACACCTCTGACACTCCCCTGGTACACCTCTGACACTCTGGTACACCTCAGACAATCCCAGGTGCACCCCAGACACTCCCAGGTACACCCCAGACACTCCCAGGTGCCTTCTCACACTCATAGTGCACCTCCGACACTCCCAGATTGCCTCTGACACTCCCAGGTGCACTGACACTCCCAGGTACCTCCTGACCTCCCAGTGCATCTCTGAAACTCCCAGGTGCACCTCAGCACTCCCAGGTACTCCACTGACATTCCTGGTACCTCCTAATACTCCCAGGTACACGTGTCCAACACTCCCAGATACACCTCCTGATACTCCCAGGTATATCTGGCCTTCCCAGATACCTCTGGCTTGCTCCCAGTACACCTCTGACACTCCCAGGTGTACACCTCCGTTACTACCAGGAACACCTCTGACACTCCTGGGTATTCCTCTGACACTCCTAGGTACATCTCTGACACTCCCAGGTGCACCGCCCAGCTTGCTCCCATGTGCACCGCCCCAGCACTGCCAGGTACACCTCGAACACTGCCAGGTACCTCCAGACACTGCAGTACACCTCAGACACTCATGTACACCTCAGACACTCCAGGGTGCACCACTGGCCTCCCAGGGTGCAGCTCTGGCCTCCCAGACACACCTCTGACACTCTGGGTTTTCTTGCTCAAGCCTCCATGTGCACCGCTAAAACTCACCAGGTACACCTCTGGCATTTCCAAGTACCTCTGACCTCCCAGGTACACCTCCCAGCCTCCCAGGTACACCTCCGACCTCCCAGGTACACTTCTCCACACTCCCAGAGTACACCTCCGACACTCCCAGGTACAACTCCTACACTCCCAGGTAGCCTCCAAATACTCCTAGGTACCTGTCAGCCTCCCAGAGTACACCTCCCGGCCTCCTAGGTATTCCTCTGACACTCTCTGGTACATCTCTGGCCTCCCAGGAGAACACCTCAGACGCTCCCTGGTTACCTCTGACACTCCCATAGCACACCTCTTTCACTAGGTACACCTCAGACACTCGCTACACCTCACCTCCCAGGTACACCTTCACACTCCCAGGTACTCCTGGACACTCCCTGGTACTTCTCTGACCTCCCAGGTACACCTCAGACACTCCCAGGTACACCTCAGACATCCCAGGTACACCTCAGACACTCCCAGGCACACCTCTGACACTCTCAGGTACACCGCTGACACTGCCAGGTACCTCTGACACTCCATGTACACCTCCGACACTCCCAGGTACACCTCTGACACTCCCAGGTACACGTACAACACTCCCAGATACACCTCTGGACACTCCTGCATATTCTGACACTCCCAGGTACTCCCATGACACCCCAGGTACAACTCTGACACCTGCGTTCATTCTGACACTCCCCAGGTACCTGCTGACACCCCAGGCACACCTTAGACACTCCCAGGTACACCTCAGACACTCCCAGGTACACCTCAGACACTCCGGAGGCACACCTCTGACCCCCCCAGGTACATCCCTGACCACTGCCAGGGTACACCTCTGACGTTCCATGTACATCTCTGACACCCCAGGTACACCTGACACTACAGGTTCTCCACTGACATTCCCTGAGTACACCCTGGACACTCCCAGGCACACGTCCAACACCCCAGATACACCTCTGACACTCCCAGGCACATCTCTGACACTCCCAGGTCACCTCTGACACTCCAGGTACACCTCTGACACTCCAAGGGACACCTCTGATACTCCCAGGTACACCTCTGACACCCAGGTACCCCTGACACCCCAGGTACATCTCTGACACCCCAGGTACACCTCTGACACTCCAGGTACACACCTCTGACACCTAAGGGACACCGCTGACACTCCCAGGTACACCGCTGACAGTGCCAGGCACACTCAGACACTGCCAGGCACACCAAGACACTGCCAGGCACACCTCAGACACTCCTTGGAACACCAGACACTCCAAGGCACTCTGGACTCTCCCAGTGCACCTGTGACACCCCAGGCACACCTCTGACACTCCCAGGCACTCCTCAGACACCCCTTGGCACACCGCTGACACTCCCAGGCACACCTCTGACACCCCAGCACACCTGACACTCCCAGGCACACCTGACACCCAGGTCCACTTCTACACTCCCAGGTACACCTCCGACACTCCAGGTACACCCCTGACACTCCCAGGAACTCCTGACACCCCAGGTACACCCTGACTCACCAGGCACACTCTGACACCCAGGTAGTCCCACTGACATTCTGTACACCTCCTGAAACCCCTAGGCACTCTGACACCCCAGGCACACCCCTGACACTCCCCAGGCACACTCACACTCCCAGGCCACCTCTGACACTCTAGGCACCTCTGTCACTCCCTGACACACGTTTACCTCCCTGCACACCGCTGACACTCCCCAGGCACACCGCTGACTCTGCGCAGGTACACCCCAGACACTGCCAGGCACACCTGAGACAATGCCAGGTACTCCCCAGACACTCCCAGGCACATCTCAGTCACCCAGTTGCACCTCTGACACCCCAAGTGCCCCTGACACTCCAGGCACACCTCTGACACCCCAGGCACTCCACTGACACCCTGGGTACACCCTGACACACCCAGGTACACCTCCGACACCCCAGCAGGCAAACCTGCACACTGAGTCTTGTACACCTCTGACACTCCCTAGTACACTGCTGACACTCCCAGGTACACCTCTGACACTCCCTGTCACCTCTGACACTCCCAGGCCACCTGACACTCCCAGGAACACCTCCGAAACTCCCAGGAACACTTTACTATCCCAGGTACACCTGTCACTCCTGAGGTACACCTCTGACACTCCCCAGGTACACTCTGACACTCCAGGTACAACTCTGACACACCCAG